>NC_060149.1:737863810-738181726 GCF_021461385.2 Schistocerca piceifrons
TAGCATGCTGGCACTGTACTTGGCAGGGCATGGACGCCCATATTGAACAGATGACATCACAGTGTCTCGCATGCCTGAGATGAATGCACCAGCCCTGGCCATTCAGAATTGAAAGACTTCATGATTGGGCTGTGTGGACATCGCTTGAGATGGCAATAACTGGCAGCATAGGCAACGAAGAAAAATGGTGCATGATCCTCAGCTAGTTGGGTTTACCTATCTGAAGCTTTCCACTGCTGACATTACTATTCACACACAGTGACACACTTGTTCTAGATTATTGTCTTGGTTTGCTACTCAGGTTTTGTTCGTACACTGTTGAAGATTCTATGGCTTGACATTTGACTTCCTCTCGGTGTGCCCTTTCAGATTTGTGTACGATTAGCTGTCATCCACCTGGCCTTTTTTGGCCATTTACTGTTTCCCTGGGAAAGCACATAGTGACACTCCCCCACTGGGGTTGTATGTTACAAGAAAGACAGATTCAAATTTAACCACCAAAAAAAGATTCTATCATCACGTTAATTGCCTAACAGAAGCCAACTGTCTGACTGTTTTACTTATGAGCCTTGCTATGGAGAATCCATTCCAGAAGACTAGAACAATCTTAAATCCATAGTATATCCCAGTATCTTTTGCCTGAGTCAATCTCTCTCTTCACCCCAATGTCATCCACTCTTCCACATACTATATGCTCCAAAAATAAATAAATAAATAAACCTAGCCATCCTGGATGCACCAAAGCTGGTTACAATGTTCTCACAGAATCTCAGCTGTTGTTGCCTGACACTTCCAACCCACTGCCAACATCCTAGCTTCTCAAATAAATAAAAAAAAACACACACACACACACACACATATTCACATTTCTTAACTGTTCCCACACCAATATCACCTGGATCCCATGATGTCACAACATCACTTCCCTACACACTAACATTCCCTGTGTCCACAGTCTTGCTGCTCTCTCTCTCTCTCTCTCTCTCTCTCTCTCTCAACACCCCCCTTCCCCTCCAACAGCCTACAGACTCCATACCCACCACATCATTTGTTGCAAACCTACAAGCTACATACTTATGCACCAACTACTATTCCTTTGAGGGGGATATATACAGAGATACCTGTTGCATGGTCATGGGCAGCCACACAGCACCATCCATCATGATTTATCTAGAGGAAATCTTCCTAGCCATAGACAATCCCAAACACTACAGACATCTGCCCAATCATACCCTTGCTCATCAACAGTACCTGCATTTTAAAGGCTGCCATCTCTTATACATTAGAAAGTCTGTCCAATATAGGTTCATCATGGATGAACAGAATATCTGGAGTGATGAGCAATCCCTTAACCAGTAGACTGAAGGCCTTATGCTTTTACAGACAGAAACGCATCCTCCCCCCCCTTTCTAAACCTATACCATAAAAAGAATTTTCATGCCATATCCACAAATGCACCATTTCCATGAACCAGCTGTAAAGGTGCACCCCTCTTCATCACCAAATCTCATCAAGAACTGAACAACTTAATAACATTCTTCACCAAAGCTTTGACTACTTATCATTATGTTTGGAAATAATGAACATCTTACCCACAATCCTCCCCACTGCTCCCAAAGTGGTAATCTTCCATCCATCAAATCTACAAAATGCCACCTATCCAAGGTACGGCCCCCTGTGAAACAGTCTTATCATATACAGTCACTGCAATAACAAATTACAGCCAGAGCATGCTAGTGATGTGGTTCTTTGTTTCACAATGATGGTGTGTTTCCACTGTTTTAATAGTCAACTGTATGTATGCAAGTCAAACTACTGATTTGTTGCCTTTATATTGACAAATGACAACAAATATTTTTTAAGCCCATCTAACAAGGAATGGCTGTTAATGGTGAATATTTTGTGAGTTTTTACTCCAAGAATTACAAACGAGAGTCCTCTGAACATTACAGCTCCCTAACCTAAATCTCCAATTGCTGTTCATCTGGGACAATTATATGAAACCTGAACACCCTCCACAACAGCATCATGGAATGGTTCCATTCAAAAGTAATTGCCAAAAGTGTTAAGACATTCATCTCACTGGAATATGAGATGATCAATCCATGATCAATCCCTGTTTTGTAGAATGCAGTCGGCTGCTGAAGGATCCACAACTGCACCCACTCTTACACTTCCTCGTCCGACGGAAACCAACGTCCACATGTATCTTTCTTCAGGTCACCACAGATGTGAAAAATCACATGGTGAAAGATCCAGGCTGTGTGGGGTAAGTTGCAATGTTTCACTACCAAATCATTGAAGCATAGCCTTCGTCCAACTTGCAATGTGGTGGCAAGTGTTATCGTGTGACTGGGTGATTCCGTCCAGCAGCATTCCAAGAGCCCAAGGGCAAATGTCAAAGCCAACAGTGAAAACATCCCCCATCTCCCCAACCAAAGAAATCCAAAGCTGTTCACACAAGTTCTGGTAAGGTCATGATGACCATCTTCTTCAACTGCAGGAGTCCTCTGCTCATGGAGTTAATCAAATGCATAACCATAATAATTGTGCAGTGCTATGAATACATTTTGCAGAAACTGCTATGTGCTATAAAGTCAAAACACCCAGGAATGCTGTCAGAGGAAATTGTCCTGTTGCATGATGACACCCACCACCTCATTGTCAATCGGACGAAGGCTAGACTTCAGTGATTTGGTTGCAAAACACTGCAACGTCATCTGTACAGCCTGTATCTTTCACCATGAGATTTTCACAACTTTGATGAACTGAAGAAAGTCATGCATGGATGTTGGTTTCAGTAGGATGAGGAAGTGCAAGAGAGGGTGGGGTTATGGATCCATCAGTGCATTCTACAAAACAGTTATTGATCGGTTCATCTCAAAGTGGGATAAATGTCTTAATGTGTGTGGTGATTACTTTTGAATGGAACCATTCCATGGTCCCATTGTGGTGCCATTCAGTTTTCATTTGACTGCCCCTTCTACATGACAAGGTGACATGTGACTGGTAACTATGACTTACATTACATAAATAACTCAATGTGCAACATCTTCCTGCCTGCATCTTTGTGAACATATTAAAACCATATATTCTCTTTGAAACATTTATTGTGTCAAATAGTAAACATATATTACAAAATACATACCATTAATAAATTTCACAAATGATCGGCGTCCGTGCAATGTCAGAAGCTCTAGCGCATGAAATAACGAAACTGAAGCTGCAAAATCTGCATTTGCTGCTGCGAGTTGGTGAGGTGAAATGTGTTGAGGAGGATGTGAGCGGGTGTATTCCCACGACTTCAAAACCTAAATAAAAAGGTATCATACTGTTAGCCTTTAATGTCTCTTTTTATTCTTCCATAAAAATAAACTGAAAAGAAAAGAAAGAAAGAAAATAAAGAAGAGGAATTAAGGAAAGAAGTTAGAGAGTAGTATTAACTGTACCTTATATTTGGCCAGCGATCGCACAGTGCCAGACAGTAATCTGCTCTGTATAAGTGGTCTCACATATATTTCTATAATCTGTAAAATAATTTTCTCAAGTCAATCATCAAATAGCTTCCAAAGCATCAATGTTTAGACTAGCCAATAGGACAAACAAACCTACATGGCAGCATTTGTAGCAACAATTACAGAAACTGCTTATGAACTCAAAATAACATGTGGAGTTCCTTAAGGCAACCAAAATGTTTCCACTGTCAGTGGTACCACAGTCTTTTAACTGTATCAGTAACTGATAAACTGAAGTTTACTAACAACAAAATATCAGAGTAAATTAACTGACTTGAAAGTATGAGTGCTGATCAACAAAGACTGAGACTGATTTTTTTCCTGTAGCTTCTGTGATAGTTTCCTAATGTACCGCGAATATTTGAAATGAGAGTTTTTTTTTACATATAATGTCCATAGCTAGCAGCACTCTCATATTAGTAGGTTGGTGGTAATGTTCTATTTTGCATACATTCTTTGCATTTTGCATACTGAACAATGGAGGTGATGCAAGAGGAGCAGTACGGTGCAACAAAATTCTGTGTTCATTTACACCATACAGCCACTGAAGCTTACAAAAAGCTGCAGCAAGTGTATGGTGAAGATCACTACCTCATGCAACAGTGTTTAGGTGGTTCAAGGACTTCAAAGAAGGCTGACTTGTCTGTGTTAAGCAAGTTGAGCCTGGTGTTTCAGCTTCTGTTGTGACTGAAGTCAACATGAACACAGCTGCTGTGATTGTCCATGAAGATTGATGGATAACATTATTTAACCTCAGTGAAATGTTGGTAATTTCAAATGGCAGTGTCTTTACAACTGTGCACAATCATCTCCTTATGAACCGTGTTTGTGCACAAGGTACCACATCTGTTGACATCCGAACAAAAGGCTGTGCAAATGGAGACAAGCCGCGAGGTCCTGCATCTCTTTGCTGATGGAGGGCATCTGTTTCTGGAATCAATTATCAATGGTGATGAGTCACGGCTGCAACATTATGATCCTGAAGGAAAACAAGCCATCATGGAAATTGCCATGTTTTCCAACACCAAAAGAAAAAAATGCGAAAGTTGTTCCATCTGCAGGGAAAGTAATGGTGATCACATATTTTGACTGTCATGGAATGATTTAACAGCATGCAGATCCCCTACATGTTGTTACAGCATCATATTACATGTCAGTATTGAGGAGGCACATTGCAAGGAAATGACCAGAGCTCGGTGGCGATTTCACCATGACAATGGTTGGCCTCACATTTCAAATCAAGTCATGCAGTTTCTGACTCAGTTTAATATTAACTGTGTACCGCATCTGCCCTGTAGCCCTGATCTTACACCCTGTAATTGCTTTTCATTCCCATCACTAGAGGCAAAGCTTTGGGGCATTTAATTTAAGAACTATCATGCACTGCTCAAGGAAAGTAAGACAATTCTCAAGGACCTAACAAAGAATGGCCTGCACCATGTGTTCGAGGACTGGCAGAGATGCTACAAAAAGTGCATTCAAGGAGGGGAAAGTACTTCGGAAAAGATCATGTAAACATTGAAATGAAGTAATACACATCTGCGAAAAAAAATCAGTCTCAGTCTTTGTTCATCAGCTCTCGTACATAACATTTATAAGTGATCAACAAAGATGATACACTAATTTGGTAACCAGATGCACTCATGAAATATAAAATTTGCTTTATAAATGACTTTGTATGCTACTATAAACTGCTGTTTACACCTGGAGCAAAAGTGAAGTACAAAACATATTTTAAATATAAAAATAAACATATATGTCAATACTGACTTACATTCATAAATTTGTCAAGAACAGTTTTCAGGTAGCCAGTTATCTTAACAATGACAGTTTCAATATTACGTTTATGTGTGTATTGCGCAACATCTGGTGATGTCTCAGTACGTGCTTCAATATGTGATATTTGGAGATTGTTTATCACCTGAAATAATAATAAAAAGTAAACAAGAACAATTAAACCAGTTTACACCAATCTAGGAATTATTGCATGCAACAACATTATTGCAATGAAGATATAATAAAAAGTTACAAATATGTTCAACTCTTATCTTAACTGAGGTTTATCAATTCAAATAAGTTGTCTATTATTTACATTTCTGATTTCTTTCCTGTTTTTTTTTATTAAAAAATCATATATCTAAATCTAAACATGAGTGAAAAAGGTTAAAACTTCATATACCTATAGGCAGTAGTGTGCTGTTCAGTGTGGTGTTTGTGGCGACTGTAGTACTCACAATAACGCGAGTTGTGCTGCATGCAAAGTGGCGTAGCTGTTAAAGAGTCGCTGGCTGGTGTGCTGCAGGCTGTCACTTCAAACCTGAACACCAGTAATTGCCTGTTATTTAGTATTTATCATTTCTGGAAAGTTCTCAAAATATCTTATGTTTTATATTCCAGAATACTCAATTTTTGTGTAAACAGCAGCATTCTCCATCCTGGACTGCTGTTCTGTCTGTATGTATGTGTTTTGAATGGATGTGCTTTCAGTGCTAAGTGCTGTACTTCACTCATAACCCTGCTTCTGTATCTGGACTTGATAAGGCTACAATGTGACATTGTTTGGTGTGTCTGTTTGGTGGAGACACTGGGTACTTCAAACCATTGACATAACCCTGTCCAAATAATACTATGTAGAAGATGTCATATATACGGGCAGGAACCAGAATACAAAAGAATATCATTACCAAGGTCTGTGTGTTCAGAAAACCAATGGATTTCAAAGCAGAAACAAGCCAGTTGCATGTCAGGCATCCATTAACTTTTTTTTTTTTTTTTTTTTGTTGAGATGCTGGTCAAGAGCTGATGTAAGGATTTGACCGGGTTACCAAATAAAACTGGTGGAATGACATGAAATGTTCAACAAACGTGTATTTTTACTTGGATGGCATAGTCCAGCAGTGGTTTGAGAACAACGAAGAGAAACTTGTTAGCTGGAACAAATTCCAGGGTGACATTTGGTGTCAATCAGCAGCAAGTCCGCTTAGCAGAAGAACAAACGAAGAACAGGGCCCAGTGTCATGGAGAAATTACACAGATTACATACAGAACGTTTTGGCCCTATGCCTCATTGTCAGTTTCAGATTCCCAGAAGCTGACAAAATCTCACACTTGATGAAAGGAGTCACCGAAGACCTGTGGATCACCGAAGATCTGTACCAAGCTCTTCTGGTAAGGATGTCATTACAACAGGGGAATTCATCAAGTGGTGCCAGAACAATGAGGAAATGCAACAGGAAATACTTTGACAAAAAAACTATGATCGACTTCCAAATGTGGTTTCAATGGCAATTGTGGAAGATAACCACAACCTTGCCTCTCTCATACATTGGGTAGTAGGGGAAGAGATACAGCAGTTTATGGCAGCCAAACCAAGTAGGCAAGAGATAGCAGCCATAAATGTTGACCCTATACATCAGAAGGTAATCGCTGTAGAAGTAGTGTATTGATCCTTAGCACCAATCTCTACCACCAGTCGAGCGTGCCAGGTAGAATGGACTTGGCCAACTTACGACTTACACCGCTTTCATCAAACAACAAGCCAGTATCTAGCCAGAGCAAGTACAAACAACTCTGCTACTAAGTATGGTGTCCCACAGCAGAACGCATATTTAGAGGACAGATGACAACATGCTGGTATGTTTCTACTGTGGATGCCCTGGAAATGTTGGATGGACAATTGCAGAGAAAGAAGGCAAGTTTTTGACTACTACTATGCTGCCAGACATCAACTATCACAAAGTTCTATTCATGCCAGACAACTGCACATGATTATAGTCGATCTGTGGGACTAAGCCTGTTGCTGTATCCTGCACAAGGTCGTTCCTAAACATGCCATAGTAGTTCCCTGTTGTTGTACAGAGATATCAGGTGCTCATCTAGCTGCCGAATTCATGAAAACTAAGTGAGCAACCATCTACGGATGTGAGGCCGCTACAGATAAAAAATCTTCCGTGGACGACAGTTACCGTGATGTAAGGAGATGTCATAGATGTCATCACTGACAGCACACCTGTCTGGGAGCTAGTTGGGTACTAAGAGGCTTCCTTTTCTGTAATTTTGAATGCTTGTTGTCACCAGCTAAAAAAACAATGTTTCATGATATGAAAGAAACTGTGCTGACTCTCAAATGGGAAAAACGCCCAGCTGATAGGAACACGTATTGCAAAAATAACTACCAATGAAAAAAAACAGCCCTTCAAATTTGTTATTTTTATGGAATATAGTCACTCAGATGCAATTTCTTGCACCCATCACAAGCAGTCATAGACTGTGGATGATCAGAGCTCCAGATTGACGAGGCTAGTCAACCAATTAGCCAGTCGTCATATACAGTGCTACTGGCAGAAATGACGAACAATGTGGGAAGAAGTGGAGACGATGCTGCACAATGACATGGAGATGATGCTGCACGATGACATCATTGAATCTTAAGAGAGTCCTTTATCCTCTCCAGTGGTTCTTGTGAAAAAGGAGGATGGTATGTGACACTTCTGCATCAACTACAAATGACAGAACAATTTCACGAAGAAAGGTGTTGGTGTGGTGCTGCCATTGATGACACCATAGACTGCTTGAAAGGAGCAAGTTTTCTCAACTATGGACATGCAGCAAGGCTACTGGAAAATCAGAAGCTGACTGTGAAATGACTACTTTTATAACACCTGACAGCCTTCAAAGTTATGCCGTTTGGACTATGTAAAGCTACAGCCACCTTCAAATGAAGGATAGACAACTTGTTTCGATGTATCTTTGCTATCTGGATGATATGGTCTCTCTTAAAACATTCAAAGAATGTCGAAGCCACCTGACAACCATGACGAGGTGTATTCAGACTACAGGCCTTCACCTAAGTCACAAAAAGTGCTTCTTCATCACCCAAGAAATAAAAGTCGGAACACCTAGTTAATGGCGATGGAATCCAGAGAAAATAAGAGCAGTCTCAGATTATCTGACTCCTCGGCAAACTCATGACACGAGACCTTTCTTGGAATTCATAAATAACTTCTGTACCAAGCCACATGTTCATTGCAAGAAGTACTGCAGATCGATGGCAAATTTTCCTGGAACAAGGTGCAAGAAAGATAGAAAGATCTTTCTTTGTCTTTAAGGAGGCACATCATCTCAAGTCCTTGCATTGTACGACGAGAGTGACAAAACAGAACTTTGTCAAGAAGATAAACATTCAAAAGCATTATTGATATCCTCCATATGAAGTCCTACTACAGGAAACTGAAGAATTCTCAACAATTGCAAAGCTTCGAGAGGACGGGCCAACCTTCGATGCTCATCTTCTTGAAGAGGACGCGGCAACACAAGTAGACTACAAGGAACTGCCAGAGCTGCCATACAGAGGATCAGTGACAGAATTCAGATCCAGGGTACAGTAGCCAGCTCCAATGACAACATCTGAAACAGCAGGTCACCATGTCTCTGGGAGAGGAAGCAGTGCTGCGAGCTCTGCTGAACACAGTACGGTGAAACGGTCAATAACCCTGGCTGACATGTCGTGGATCATCAGTTCGTGCCCAACTATTACCAATTGTCTGTCATTTAGTATTTATCATTTCTTATGCTTGTATATTCTGCGATATTTGATGTTTGTATAAACAGGAGCACACTGTTCAGGAGTGCTGTTCTGTCAGTGCGTTCATGTTTGTAACAAACATGCTTCCAGTGAAGTGGTGTAGTTCACTAGTGACCCTCCTTTCATATATGCGCTTGGTCGTGGTCACAATGTGACACTAGTGGTGGTGGTGGTGGTGGTGGTAGTAGTAGTAGTAGTAGTAGTAGTAGCATCCTGTGTGAGAAAAAACTGACAACCACCCAGAAAGGGAGGATAAAACATACGAGGGTAATCCCAAAAGCAAGGTCTCCTATTTTTTTTTATAAGTACATAGACCTGTTTATTTCTACAATGGTTTACATCGGTTTACAGCTTGAACATTTAGCTATTTTTTGACATAATCACCATTTCTGTCGATGCATTTTTGTAGACACTGTGGCAGTTTTCATATGCCCATGTCATACCAGCTCGCCGTCATGCTGTTCAGAAAGTTCTGAACCTCTTCTTAAGTGTCCACACACTTATGATGACATAGGACCTAAAGCCAAAGGTAGCAAAGCAAAATCAGAAATACTGAATCCAGTTCCCAAACGTTCCTTTACAAAGTAAATTACAGTGGTACTGCCCTGGCTTAATCCTCACACCATTGCAAAGATGAATGATATAAATATTTGTGTCCATGGGGCTGAGAAACAGCTGAAGTCCTCCAAAGTAGAAGATGCTCCAGTGTTCAGTGGAATCACTATCAGATTCACATACACCATCTTTGGCCGTGTCAGCCCCCCTTAACCCAAAGTGGTTTAACAACAAAATTTGTAAAATGCTGAGGGAGCAAAGGGTATTGCTTCTTCGGTTCAGAAGAGAATGTGTAAAATGACATCAGGCAGAGGTTAGCAGAGATTTGTGCATCTGTAAAAATACCAAAGTGTGAAGCATACAACAACAAGCACTGTCTGCCAGAGAACCCGAGAAAATTCTGGTCCTATGTAAAATTGCTAAGTGGGTCTAAGGCTTCCATCCAGTCACTCATTGGCCAGTCTGGTGTGGAAGTAGAAGATAGCAAAACAAAAGCCGAAGTTTTAAATTTTGCATTTAAGAAATCGTTCATGCAGGAGAATTATACTAACATACCTCCATTTGACCATAACACAGACACCTGTATGAACAATGTAGTAATAGGCACCTCTGGCGTAGAGAAACAACTGGAAGAGTTGGAAACAAATAAGTCACCAGGTCCAGATGGAAACCCAGTTTGGTTTAACAAAGACTAATTTATGGCACTGACCCATTATTTTGTTTGAAATTATCCCGAATCTCTCACCCAAGTGAATGGAAAAAACTGCAGGTGACTCCTGTATACAAGAAGGGTAAAAGAATGGTGTTGCAAAATTACAGACCATACTGTCCAGAAGGTGCCAGCATATGGAGTAAGTTCCCATATATGTGAGTTGCTCAAAGAGTTCATAAGTAACAAAACACAGTACATTGTCCTTGAAGGTGCGTGTTCCAAGACAAGGTTATCTTCAGGAGTGCCCCAGGGAAATGTGATAGAACTGCTATTATTTTCAATACACACAAATGATCAACAGGGTGGGCAACAATTTGCAGTTGTTTTCTGATAATGCTGTGGTGTATGGGAAGGTGTCACCATTGAGTGACTGTAGGAGGATACAAGATGAAACACAAAATTTCTAGTGTGATAAATGGCAGCTAGCTCTAAATGTAGAAAGTTAGTTGAGGTGAATATTAAAACAAACCCTTAATGTTAAAATGCAGCAGTAGTAGTATCATGCTTGATGCTGTCACATCATTTAAATCTCTGGCTGTAACACTGCACAGCAATATGAAATGGAACAAGCATGCGCGGACTGTGGCAGAGGAGGCAAATGGTAGACTTTGGTTTGTTAGGAGAATTTTGGGAATGTGTGGTTCACATGTAAAACAGACCGCATACTGGGTGCTAGTGCAATCTGTTTAAGTGTTTGGGATCCGCACCAGGTCGAGTTAAAGGCAGACATTGGAGCAATTCAGAGGCGAGCTGCTAAATTTGTTACCAGTAGGTTGGAACACCACACAAATATTATGGATATGCTTCAGGAACTCAAATGGGATTCCCTGGAGGGAAGGCGATGTTTCTTTATGAGGAACACTAGTGAGACAAATTCAAGAACTGGTATGTGAAGCTGACTGCAGAATGATTCCACTGCCGCCAATCTACATTTCGTGTATGGGGCATGAAGATACGATAAAAAATTAGGGCTCATATGGAGGCATACAGACAGTCATTTTTCCCTTGCTCTGCATGTGAGTGGAACACGAGATGAAATGACTAGTAGCGGTACAGTGTACCTGCTGCCACACACTGTACGTCTGTCTGCTGAGTAAAGATGAAGATGTATAGACGAAGATGCACATGTAGATTTTGTGTCTAGTATATCCACGTAGATGATAAAATTGGTCACATGATTGGCAATTATATACGTCATCATGTTAAATAGAGTCCACAATGCCCTAGAAACCCTGAATCAGTGAAAAAAAAGTGTCTTACACACTTTATTCAGGAGACGAATGTCTGTTTCTTGTATGGGATTTTCTCTTACTCAGTCTCTGGGACATGCAGCAGTAGAGTCCCAATAGAGGATTATGACTCTTGAAGTGTCCTAGATGGCAAGGATGTGAGAGTTCATTTAAGATACCTCTAAGTATCACATTTTGTGCCTCTAAGTATCATATTTTGTGAGAAAAATACAGAGTACACCATAACTTTCCTACAGCTATGTATCATTGCAGTAACTGGAAGTTGTGGAGTTGTTAAAATCACTGACTGGCAGTGCTCTTTCACTGGCATTTTGCCCTTCCATCACTAAGATAATCATTTTCATTGCCAGACTATCCCCTTAGGACAGGAGACTCAGATAACTTAAAGTATGCCTCCCATAGACACAAGTATCTTGGTCTTACTCATACATACTTGGTTCTAAAATTTCTATACAGGCATCCTGAACATATTCACATTACAATGTAGTATGTATGGCAGTCTATCGGTGAAGTTCGAAGTTGGGAATACAGTTTCTCATGTCAACATTCCTGTATAAACTTTCTGCCTTTTTTATACTGTGCTGGGTTTAAATGATAACTGAAGATTATGGTTACGTCCCCCACAATCATGTGTAACAGTCAATCAAATTATTCGATGGAGAAGTCATGCAGAGACTAACAGATTTAAATATTCTACCACAGATTGTGTTGATGTCTGTGACAAGTGGATGCTAACAGCATCACCAATTATGTTTGGAAGTAAACAGCTTCTACTGTAGCCTCAGAGCATAGTGCACTTGCTTCAAGCACCACTATGATTATAACCAATGGTTTAGTTAAAGGAATAGTACACTACCTTATTTCACTGGAGTCTTTGATGACAGAATTTCAGTAAGTTGATGCATGGGACAAAAGTTCTCTCTCTTCAAAAATATTTATATATTTGTTTTTGAGGTTTTGCTCTGCAACCACTGACTGGTCCACATCAATACATTTAATCTGGCATTGGATTTTTGCATGATGTTCTGACAATCTACATCAGTCACAACTTTTTGTTATAAGGATGTAACATAGGCAAGATATATCTATATATATTTTGTACTGACAAATATTTCTGTTCCGTTACACACACATCTTGTTCTAATTTTACCGGAATTATGGATACGTCTTTTGATAGTTGTAAAAAATTGTTGGGGTCTCTGGACTTTCATTTTTATGACTTCACACCTAAGAGATATGAAAGGTAGAGTCAAAAAAGCCTAAGTAAAATAGATTATGGAATATAGCAGCATGTCCTGTGCAGTTCTACAATTGCTGCTGCAATCGGAATAAATTTTATTAATTTCAAAGAACCCTGTGACCAACTATGTCTTTTGCCAGGTACAGCATCTCTCTCATTTTCTTGGAGCGTTGCAAGATAGGTTCAATACTTATTTGCCCAGGATTCTGGCCATTTTACTATATGTAGCCGAGAAGTCAGGAGTACTTTAGGGATATCTCACTGCAATGCTTGAACATCTGTGTGTTTGTTTGTGTTTTTCAGAGAGTATACGATGTTCACCATAGCCATTCATTTCTAGAGCAATATTCTACACACTGTTTTATTGCCCTTCATGGCAAGCTATGCTGGACTTCAAGATTTCAACAAGATAATGCCCTTGCACACTGGGTGAGAGTTTCTACTGCTTGTCTTTGTGCTTGCCAAACACTACCTGGGCCAGCAAGATCACTGGATCTCTACTCAGCTGAGAATATTTGGAACATTATGGGCAGGGACGTCCTACCATCTTGGGATTTTGATGATCTAATGCACCAAATGGACAGAATTTAGCACGATATCCGTCAGGACGATATCCAACAACTCTATCAATCAATACCAAGCTAAATAAATGCTTGCATCAGGGCCGGAGGTAGATCAAAGCTTTACTCATTTCTCAATTAGTGAAGCTCTTTCTCTTCTCTATTTGTAAACTGTTTGTAAAAATCAATTTTAAGTGTTTGCATAATGTTGAAGCAATGTTATAGAAGTGTCATAGCTTACACCCACAGTTCACCAATGTGCATCCACAGTTCACCAATGTTTGCTACCTTGTGGGATGTATGCACATTCTTTTAGAGATAATAGCTCAACTGCTACACTACAGACACAATGAGCTGCAATCGGCTGGCCAATTGCCACCAAACCATCTTTTCCAATGAGTCTCACTCAAATTGTGATGGCTGTGTTTAAATGACAGTAGACATTCTCAGCAGTCACTGCTATATCAGTAAAGTTACGGAGCTTGAACAGTTAACCTTCAGTGTATTTTTCGAACTGCTTTCTAACAAGACTACACTCACACAAGTTTCCTGGACTGTTCCACACAGCTACTGTGCAATTCATATATTGTTTTTTTCTTGTTTGTCTTTGTTGGCATGCTGTGCACTAAACTTGTCTCGAATTCTTGTCAATCAGTAACTCATCATCCATGTTGCTTATCTAGTAACAACTACAACTGCACTTCTGATTCCGGTTGAAGTTGTCTGGGGTGGCACTGCTGAGTGACAATCAGAGATTGTTTGAATTAATATCATGATGGATAGATACTATTATCGTAGCATCATTACCAAGTTCACCAATTACTTATTTTTTCATTAAACTCTTCATTTAATTGTTTACTTCTATCATCGTAGATTACATACAGGCAACATTTCATTCATCTCCAATTTTTTGTTTATAGTGTTGAATTTTGGCATAGTAGTCTACACGATGTATCCATCTGCAGAAGTGGCTTTGGAATCTGCATTAACTGTAGTTGACAAGGAGATATTTTGAAGATATTTGCCTTTTGGAAGAGGAATTACAGAACTAAACCATGTATATCAATATTGGCTTCCAATATAGTATCTATTACCATCACCAGATGAGTATAAACAAGTGCCTCACATATTGAGAAATAAAATTATTAACCTATAACCCAAGCAAAACTTTAAACTTAGGACAAATGGTAAAAAGCATCATACCTCTTGGATTGCATTAAAATTACTTCCTGGTGTTGCAGATAATGCCAAAATTCTGAAAACAGCTGATTTACTTCTAAGCTGTTTTATGACCTGAAAATAAAACAGAATAAAAATTCAGAGCAAAGCTTTCAATACAGAAAATATAATCCTTACAGTAACTAGCATCAAAGCAGTGTGACAAGCTGTCATATTTTACCAACTTATATGTTAATTAATTACCAAACTTTTAATTAGCCTCTTCAGTTCCTGCTGAGATTTTCGAATCCTTAAAAAAACAAACTTGTAAATTACATAAACATAAAGATGACACGCTGAGTTGCAGAAATAGGTGCAATGAAAGGAAACACACACACAAAAAAAGCATGCACACCTCTTGCACACGACTGCTACCTCTGGCCACTCTAACCAGAATGCAGCTGTGTCATGTAGTGCGAAAGCAGCAATCCAGAGTGGGATGGTGTGGGGTGGGGTGACAGGGGAGGAGGGGGCAGTAAAGTATGGATGGGGGGAGAGTGGTCAGCACTGCCTGGCATAGTGTGCAGCGACTAGCGGGCAGAATGAGGCTGACAGACGCAGTGTTGGGAGGCTATGGTGGAGGGCCGGTGGGGGAAAGGGGTGGGGAATGGGAAGTGGAAAAGGAGAGAAGCAGGGAAGGGGAAAAGGCAGGTGGGTGTGTTGGCAGAGAGCGACACACAATGAGCATGAGGGGACATGAATTGGGAGGAGGTGATAGGACATATGGGGTAGAAAATGTTGAGTAGAAGGTGTACGGACATTAAGTTAACATAGGTTGAGGCTAGGATGATTTCAAGAGCGGAGAATGTGTTGAAAGCATAACTGCCTTCTGCACAATTCAGAAAAACTGGTGGTAGGATCCAGATGACCTGGGTTGTGAAATAGCACTGAAATCAAGCATGTTATGTTCAGATGCATGTTGTGCCACAGGGTGGTCCACACTGCTGTTGGCCACAGTCAGACAATGGCCATTTATTCTGATGGACAGTTGGCTGATAGTCATACCAATGTAAAAAGCTGTGCAATGACTGCTGCAGAGCTGGTATATGATATGGCTGTTTTCACAGGTGGCCCAGCTTGTGATGGGATAGGGTAAGCCTGTGACAGGAATGGAATAGGAAGTGCTGTGTGGGTGGACTGGGAAGGTCTTGCACCTGGGTCTTTCACAGGGATATGATCTCTGTTTCAAGGGGATGGGATTGGGTGTGGCACAAGGATGGACTAGGTTGTTGTGGAGGTTGGATGGGCAATGGAACACTTCTATAGGAGAGGTGGGAAGCATCTTACATAGGATGTTCCTCATTTCAGGCCATGATGGTCGATAATCAAAGCCCCGAAGAAGAATATGGCAGAGATCTCTGCCCAAACTCTTTGCCTTTACAAATGTCTGCTTGTGTCTGTGTATGTGCGGATGGATATGTGTGTGTGTGTGTGTGTGTGTGTGTGTGTGTGTGTGTGTGTGTGTGTGCACGAGTGTATACCTGTCCTTTTTTCCCCCTAAGGTAAGTCTTTCCGCTCCCGGGATTGGAATGACTCCTTACCCTCTCCCTTAAAACCCACATCCTTTCGTCTTTCCCTCTCTTTCCCTCTTTCCTGACGAAGCAACCATTGGTTGCGAAAGCTAGAATTTTGTGTGTATGTATGTGTTTCTATCGACCTGCCAGCGCTTTCCTATGGCAAGTGACATCATCTTTGTTTATATATATATATATATCCATTTGGAGTCCACTAACTAAAAGTGGACACTGCAAGATCCAAGTACTGTGACTCGCACCATATGAGACAGTAATGTATCTCGAAAATTGGAAACTGCTCTGAACAGACATGTTAAGCTCACTTTGTTCCAACTGAGTAGCACTAAAAATCAACACGGCTAACACAGGTTTTTTTCTTTAGTTGCAATCTACTGTTCTCATATTCCAAAAAAATTCTCTTCTTATGGCCTTACGACTTCTTTTCTCAATTATGAATCAACTGCATGTATGATAGTAGTATATTGTGCCCTAATGTATGTTGCACAACATTCCACAAATGCTGTGACCACTGCCTTCTTTACCATGTTTATTGGCACCTAGATAACATTTCTTTGAATCAACAGGTGCTTATATACATCTTTAAGAATTTGAACATCTTTTGCTGTTGAGATCATATGCATATGGATTTTACAGTACCACGAGTATCAAAACAGGCACGACATGTTTTCCATGACAGTAGCTACTCAAGATATCTTGAAAACGAACTCCACCACACAATCATTTTGTCTATAAATCCTAAGATGAGTGAGGATAAATACCAGCACAATGAAAAATATCCTCAACTCAGAGCCATGTGGGACTGAAATCTGCCACAACTCTGGCTCAAACGGTTAATATATGCTGTTAGTTTCAAAAGACACAGTTTGGATCACATTTCTACAAGTTCTCTGTTTTCAGTTAGAAAACTGATAAGAAATTTTAAAGATTGTTACCTGAAGACGACAGAATGTGATCAACAGCCTCAGCATCTGACAGAGGTAAAGGTCTGGCTCAGGAGGCAACAGAGACTACAGTAATTTCATCTCAGTGAACAGTATCTAGATTGCTACACGTGTCTATCTTGTCAACTATTATGCTTTCCCACTATAACATGCCAGGAAGGAACAAATACAGTGTAGAATGTTAACATGTTTAAATATAAATTTTCCAAGTCAATCCCCAGAAGTGCTTCAAGCAACATAGGCCTCCTCAGAAATCATACTTCAACTCACCAAATAAAAGATTTTGTAATTAATTTCATTTTATTTATTTATTTACTTTTTACAAGAGACTCTATATTTGCACAGTTTTTGCACTAAAAATGATTTACTGCTTGTGGGGTTCAGATATGTTAAAAATATGAAACAAATAATTGGAATCATGTAAGAATTTTTTGTTCAAAAGAAAACTTTGAGCTAGTACTTCCTGTCATTTTCCCAATGGGTTGATAACCAACTGCAGGAAGATCAGAGAATATATGTCACCTATACATAATGAAAACTTAACATAGCTGTGCAGTAGCTATTATGCTATTATGACCTCAGCAGAGAGGGAAAACATTAAAAAACGGAAGAAAACATCAAAACAACAACAAGTCAGCATTGATGTTGTTGGGGACATAGTACTTAATCAGTTAGATAATGATGCAGCATCGGACAACATTGCTCAGTGGCAACATTAAAAACATTCCATGTGAGACACCAGGGTTGTAAGGAAATTAACATGAGTGTATATATTTGACTTTGCGCCGGAAGTATGGATGACTATCAAAATAACACAAACAGCCATGTTTAAAAACAGAATATATTTTTGGGTGGTAAAATTGATAATTCATGTGCTGTTACTGGCATTTGTTATTTCCGTTCAGGAAGTTTAACTATTGAATATTTGCAGATGGCATAGTAACTATAACAAAGGAAAAATTGTGCAAACATTCCAAGCAGTCTTTAAATTAGGTGTGATTCCATGGGAATAATTATGCCCCAAGACCATGATGTAATCCAGGACAGAAAGAATGTTAGCATCTATCATAACATCATCTGTATTTTACCGCAGATCTAGATTTCAGCTAGCAGTGCAGCTTTCATCAGTGCTATAAATACAAAAATAACACAGGAATCAGACACTGACAAAGCAAAAGAGCCAAGAAGCACGTCACAGTTGTACAACGTGCCGACTGCACTACTATATACTGTTATAGGTAGTCGTGTAGACTCAGCGTAGTTATAACAAGACATATTACAAGATAACATTGATATGCACACGATCAGTCAAACTGAGGATGCTGTTTACAGACCAATACAGTTAACATCAGTTTACACCATGCTGGATGGCCAATGTCCTCTATTTCCACTATCCATATACAGGATGAATCACCTAACAATTGCATTGCAAATATTTTGGACATGGAAGGTACTATTTATGCGCTGCTTTTACAGAACTGAACTGTAGGCAAGAGCAACCAATACACAGATTTTAAGACATTGACGAAAGTGCAGTTTTTTTACAACAGTTAGAAATTTTTAAATGAGACAACGCCTATTAACAGTAATATCCTAAAAGTAGTGTAAATGAAAATGTCAGTGGTGCCTGTGCAGGAACACAGTGCAAGTAGTTTATGAGTTATCATTTTGTGACCACTGTATACACTGACAGCTGTTTGTTTCACCTTATTGCTTAGATGCTAGACAACTACGTTACGTTTGCTAACATTGTGGTGTGTGTACACTGCAATTGCATTGGGACAGTCCTGTCACTTATTGTGTAATAGTGGACATAGTAGGACATGCTAAAACAACATGCTTGGTGGACATGCTCATGGTTTATGGTGAATGTAGGACGTATGTTGTTCATTCCTGTGCTGTGTATGCCAAAAGGTATCCCAATAGACATCAACCTCTTCAAACAATTACAAATTATACGAAATGGCTTATTACTGCTGCCTGCACTGCAATTTCTGTTGAAATGCTAGAACATGTGCAGCAGTCATTGCATGGCGCACTGCAAGTTTGTATTAATGCTGATGGTGGTCATTTTAAGGTCAGGCTTTGAGGGTACTGGTTCTTTATGTGTCAGACCCCACAGATGTACTGTCTTCTGTTTGTCCTAGGTAATGTCCCATTTCATGACACAACTACTCCAGAGATGTATTAACATCAGTGTAGGGCTGCACATAAGCACCTACATGAAATTCACATTTGTTTACAATGTCCAAATTACAGTACCTCATAAACTACTTGCACTAGAGTCATGCAACAAATACTATTGACACATTAACTTAGTCTACTTTGATTATGGTAATGTCAACACACACTGTTGCATTGAAATATTTGTACCCTATGTAAATAGACACACATTTGAAACTCATAACGTTGTGTATGGGCTGCAAAAGTGGGTTCCTGCCTACAATTCCAATCTGTGAAATCTGCATATCAATGCCACTTTCCATTATTGAAATATTTGCAGTGCAAGTTTTATGTGGTTACCACTGTATAAAAAAAAGTGGGTTAAGATAAAATTTATACATAAGAAATAAATTGAATCCAAATAACAATTACAGTAAAACACAATTTTGTCAGGAGGCACATAAATTAAAATAAGTATTGTGACAATATTGCAATACATTGAGTCCATTATTATGAAGTACATTATAATTTATTAAAAAGCTTCATTCCATAAATTATTAAATCTGGAGTAACATACTGATGTAAAAATTATAATTGGCCATTCTTTTCTTTATTTTATAATTTAAAAATATTAAATATAATCACCAATACAAATGAATTTTGAAGTAAGTGTCATGGCTGCCTGTTGAAAGTAATATACCATAAAATGTTTATAATATGCTTGTTAGCAAATTTAAGAAATATATATAAATAGCATAGATTGTTGTTAAAAACTACATTACAAAGTGTGCAATCTGTATATATTGGAAGCATGACTTAGATTTTTACTTATACAGTTTGTATTCATTTGGTACACAGCCAAAATTACTACATCGGGCTAGGTCCCGCTAGGGTGAATCCATACCTCCTGGGTCACCACCATGCCTTATATCAAGTAGGTGAATTCCAAAAAGTGCTGGAAAGAAGGAACAGGGCTGATAAATCTAATTTTGCCACCCATATGATTGACGGCAGATTGGTTGGTTGGTTGGTTGGTTTGTGGGAGGGGATCAAACAGCAAGGTCATCAGTCTCATCAGAATAGAGAAGGAAGTTGGCCGTGCCCTTTCTAGGGAACCATCCTGGCATTTGCCTGAAGCGATTTAGGGAAATCACGGAAAACCTAAAGCAGGATGGCCGGACACGGATTTGAACCATCGTCCCTAGATTGCAGACAGTGTTGCAGATCTGACATCGCAACTGAAATTGCTCCACAGAGATGGGAAAGGCAGATTTTTGAATTTGTTTCAGGGTATAAAGATTTTTTGCCATCAGAGATCTTGAACTATCTTGCTCAATGGGCAAGTGGCAATGAGAAGCACCCATTTTTGGGAGCTTTTTGAAAGCTACCTTCTTAATAGAAGACGTGGTGGCAACCCAGGAGGAACACTTTCATCCTAGTGCACCCATCTCTATGTCGTAATGTTTGACAGTGTCCCATATGAATACAAATTGCATAACTAAAAATTGAAGTTGTCTTTCCAGTATTAACAATTGTACACATTGTAAAGCAGTTTTTTTAGCGACAATGTACACTGCTTAAATTTTTTGAAATTTGCTAACAAGTGTATTATAAACATTTTATTGTATTACACTTTTGAATGGTGGCTATGATGCTGACTTCAAAATCGCATTATCTAGTTTCTACATACATTTGTGTTGGCAATTATATTTTATATTTTTTGATTATAAAATAAATAAGAGTGGTCAATTATAATTTGTACACAAGTATGTAACTTCTGATTTAATAATTTAAGAAATAAGGCTTTTATTGCATTTTAATGTACTTCATGATAAGTGACATTTGTTGCAATACTTATTTTTATTTATACGTCTCCTGAAAAAACTGTATATTACTATAATTATTATTTGGATTCATTTTGTTCTTATGTATCAATTTATCTTAACCTACTTTTTCATATATAGATAATGGAAATAGAGGGTGTTGGCCATACAATACGGTGTAAACCAAGGTTAGCTGTACGGGTCTTTAAACAGCAGCCATGTAGTAGTGCATTCAGTATTTTGTGCAACTGTGGCATGGTTCTTGGCGGTTGTGCTCTGTCAATGTTTGATTCATGTGTTATTTTCCTATTTATAATAGTGATCAGAGCTGCGCCGCTCGCTGAATTCTAGATCTGCAACAAAATAAGGTGATATTAAGACTGATGCTGACCTCCTTTCTACCCTTGATCTGTTAAATGTTCAACAACTAAATCACAAATATGTAAAAGTTAATAATCATCTCCTACAATGTAGCTGTACAAGTTTGTGTGTGTGTGTGTGTGTGTGTGTGTGTGTGTGTGTGTGTGTGTGTGTGTGTAGGGGGGGGGTGAGTGTGAGGGGACAGGTGGGGGAGGGGGGTGAAGGATAGGGCGCATATACGTGTGTGGGTGTGCTCGAATGAGGATTCGTCCAAAAGCTAGGGAAGTTTTCAGTCTTGTTTCTGTAATACACCACCTCTACTATCTAGTGAGTTGTTATCTTTACAAAGATTTCTTCAGATCCGCATCAGGGGACGTACGTATGGACACAAATGAGCTGGCATGGGTCTCACGGCAAAGTAATGTGAAAAGATAACAAGGACAGCATGCACAGAGTGTTGTATGGGCAGAACACTTGCTTCAGGTGTTTACTTGCTTGCAGCTCTAGATCTGTGCAGTCAGTTCTTATGCAGAGATGTACTAACACAGACACAGCTTTCATATCACACCGCGTTCTTGGTTCTGCATGCTACCTACACTATGTGATCAAAAGTATCCAGACACCTGGCTGAAAATGACTTACAAGTTTGTGGTGCCCTCCATCGGTAATGCTGGAATTCAATATCGTCTTGGCCCAGCCTTAGCCTTGATGACAGCCTCCACTCTCACCGGCATATGTTTAGTCAGGTGCTGGAAGTTTTCTTGGGGAATGGAAGCCCATTCTTCATGTAGTGCTGCACTGAGGAGAAGTATCGATGTTGGTCAGTGAAGTCTGCCATGAAGTCGGTGTTCCAAAACATCCAAAAGCTGTTCTATAGGATTCAGGTCAGGACTCCCTGCAGGCCAGTCCATTACAGGGATGTTACTGTTGTGTAACCACTCTGCCACAGGCCGTGCATTATGAACAGGTGCTCGATCATGTTGAAAGATGCAATTGCCATCCCTGAATTGCTCTCCAACAGTGAGAAACAAGAAGGTGCTTAAACATCAATGTAGGGCTGTGCTGTGATAGTGCAATGCAAAACAACAAAGGGGTGCAAGCCCCCCTCCATGAAAAACACAACCACACCATAACATCACCGCCTCCGAATTTTACTGTTGGCACTACACAAGCTGGCAGATGATGTTCACTGGCCATTCGCCATATTCACTGGCCATTCGCCATATTCACTGGCCATTCGCCATACTCACATCCTACCATCAGATCACCACATTGTGTACTGTGATTCGTCACTCCACACAATGTTTTTCCACTGTTCAATCATCCAATGTTTATGTTCCTTACAACAAGCGAGGCACCGTTTAACATATGCTGGCATGATGTATGGCTTATGAGCAGCCGCTAGGCCATGAAATCCAAGTTTTCTCACCCCCCCCCCCCCCCCCCCCCCCCGCCTAACTGTCGTAGTACTTGCAATGGATCCTGATGCAGTTTGGAATTCATGTGTGATGGTCTGGATAGATGCCTGCCTATTACACATTATGACCCTCTTCAACTGTCGGCAGTCTCTGTCAGTCAACAGATGAGGTCGGCCTGCACGCTTTTGTGCTGTACGTGTCCCTTCACGCTTCCACTTCACTATCACATCAGAAACAGTGGAACTAGGGATGTTTAGGAATGCGGAAATCTTGCATACAGATGTATGACACAAGTGACACCCAATCACCTGACCACACACCCCATTCTGCTCTCTCAAGATGTCTAATGACTACTGGGGTTGCTGACATGGAGTACCTGGCAGTAGGTGGGCAGCACAATGCACCTAATATAAAAAATGTATGTTTTTGGGGGTGTCCGGATACTTTTGATCACTTAGTGTCTTTTGGTCATAGATATAGGTTGCATTCTGTGCTTTCTCCATGCTAGGCTCTATGTGATGTTAAGACTCTCTGCTACTCCGTAGTTTAACACATACATCGAGTTTTTCCTCTTATGGAATATAACTCCCCAGCTTCCATGTTGTGCACCCGACATTCGCTACAATAGTGACAATTGTGCTGACAGGAGGGTTTCACAGTACTGTCATGCCTGTGCAGATACAAAACTTTCCATACATTATTTAAAAGTTAATAATGACATTAATAACATTCCACAATTGATGACAGATGATGTGTATAAATCTATTTGAGATACGAAGAAAGGGAAGGTGTAGTTCTCAGATTCAGTAGAGGTTATTACAGATGATGAAGAAATAATTACAGAATGATTGTGGAGGAAGGAAACTATCCAAAATTTTAATAATACTGTAACTAATCTACTGCACATGAAATTAGGTGGGAAAGATAAAAATATACATACATGAGCTTCTTTTCTGTAATGAATAAGATAAAACACTAAAATTGCCACCAACTGAATATAGAAACAATTGGCTTTAGAAATGAATATAGCACAATGGAACACTTGCGTGATGTGAATGAAATTGCTGTATGGAGAAACGAGTATGAATTACCACTCTATATGGGATTCAGAATTTTGTGAAAGCTTCTAAGTTTTAACAAAATCTTTATTAACAGCTGACAAATGTTAGCGTACTGAAGAATATACATGTTAATGCTCCAGCTTCCATCACATTTCAGCATATAGGAAACTCAACTGAAAGTGTAATAAGTCCATGGGATTCGGTACCACCAAAATACTACAGGAGGTTTTCAGATCCATAAGTTGGAAAAATGAAGAAGGAATAACGGAAGGAACTGTACTGTCTGCCTGTAGTACACATGAGCTATGGAAGAACTTAATAGTGTAAGTTTGAAAGTAGGTCTGAAAATAAATTATTCTAACCCTGTAATAGAATACACTCAACACATTAATACACTGAGTTAACAAAAGTCATAGGATACCTTCTAATGTTGTATTGGAGCTCCTCCTGCCTGGTGTAGTGCAGCAACTCAATGTGGCTCAAACTCAACATGTCGTTGGAAGTACCCTGGAGAAATATTGGGCTATGCTGCCTCTATAGCTGTCAATAATTGTGAAAGTGTTGCCAATGCAGAATTTTGTGCACAAACTGATCTCTTGATTATGTCCTTTAAATGTACAATGGGATTCATGTTGGGTGATCTGGGGGACCAGATCATTCGCTCTAACCATCCAGCATGTTCCTCAAACCAGTCGCGAACAATTGTGGCCCAGTCACCAGGCACATTGTCATCCATACAAATTCCATCATTGTTTGGCAACATGAAGTCCATGAATGGCTGCAGATGGCCTCCAAATAGCTGAACATAACCATTTCCAGTGAATTATCACTTCAATTGGACCAGACAATTCAGTTCATTCCACGCAAATACAGCCCACACCATTATGAAGCCACCAGCAGCTTGCACAGTGCCTTTTTGACAACCTGGGTCCATGGCTTCACGGGGTCTGCGCCACACTTGAAACCTACCATCAGCTTTTACCAACTGAAATCGAGACTCATCTGACCAGCCCACAGTTTTCCAGTCATCTGGGGTCCAACTGATATGGTCACAAGCCCAGGAGAGGCACTGCAGACAATGTTGTGTCATTAGCAAAGGCACTAGCACTGGTTGCCTGCTGCCACAGACCATTAACACCAGATTTTGCTGCACTGTCCTAATAGATACATTCGTCGTATGTCCCACATTGATTTCGGTGATTATTTCATGCAATGTTGCTTGTCTGTTAGCACTGACAACTCTGCACAAATGCTGTGGTTCTCAGACATTAAGTGAAAGTCATCAGCCACTGTGTTGTTTGTGGCAAGATGTAGCACCTGAGATTTGGTATTCTCAGCACACCCTTGACACTGTGGATCTCAGACTACTGAATTCTCTAATGGTTTCTGAAATAGAATCTCCAAAGTGTCTAGCTCCAACTACCATTCCACGTTCGAAGTTACATCCGAAACCTTTTCACATGAATCACCTGAGTACAAATGACAGCTCCGCCAATGCACTGCCCTTTTATACGAGGGTGAGTCAAATGAAAACTTTAAATTTGTAATAACAAATCGAAATTTCGCGCCGTTATCTTGTAAGTTGGTATGCGTGCTACAAACAGCATGCAGAATGGCCTGTAGGTGGCAGCATAGTGCAGATGCACACATACCATCGCAGTATCAGTATAAAAATGGCCGCCCCACTTGCGACTTGCACCAGGGAAGAACAGCATTTTGTTATTCGGTTTTTGCGTAGTGAAGGTGTGAAACCTATTGAAATCCATCGATGAATGAAGGTTCAGTATGGTGATGCATGTTTCTCACAGCAGCAAGTCTACGAATGGAGTAGGAAGTTAGCAAATGGTGTGACTTCAGCGGAAGATGCTCCTCGCCCAGGTCAGGCACAACGAGTTGTGACTCCACAGAACATTGCAACAGATGAAGCCATAGTGAAGGAAAACCGCTGAGTGACACTGAATGACACTGCAGCATGTTTACAGATTAGTCATGAGTCAGCACACCAATTGTGCATGATGTGCTCCAGTTTCACAAAGTGTCTGCAAGATGGGTGCCAAGGCAGCTGACTCCTGAAATGAGAGAACGATGTGTTGATGCTTGTGAAGAACTACTTCGGCGCTTTGAACGAGAAGATGACGGCTTCCTTGCAAGAATCGTTACTGGGGACGAAACCTGGGTTCACTTCTACCAACCAGAAACGAAGAGAGCGAGCAAGGAATGGCGCCATTCCTCATCACCAAAACCAAAGAAGTTTCGAACAGAACCATCAGCAGAGAAGGTTATGCTGACTCTCTTTTGAGATGAAAAAGGCATCATTTTGGAGCATTACATGCCTAGAGGGACTACTGTCACCAGTGCATCATACACAGATTGCATCATACACAGATTGCATCATACACAGATCCCCTAAAAAATCATCTGCGGCCTGCAATCAAATGAACGTGAAGTGGACTGCTGTCAGCAGGTGTCCTTTTGCAACATGACAATGCAAGGCCCCACACTGCCCGTACAACAGTTGCAACAATCACAGGCCTGCATTTTGTGTGTCTTCCTCGTCCACCATATTCACCAGACCTTGCCTCAAGTGATTTCCATATGTTTGGACCACTCAAAGGCGCAATGGGAGGAAAGAAATTCCGTTCTGATGAAGAGGTACGCCACGCGGTGCATGAGTGGTTGTGCGGCCTACCAAAAGATTTTTTTTCTAAAGGAATTTATGCACTTTGTAAGCACTGGAGGACTTGCATTGAGCGTGGGGGAGATTGCGTTGAAAAGTGATGTAGCTTTGTACCACTTCTGCACAATAAATAATATTTAAAAAATATTTAAGGTTTTCATTTGACTCACCCTTGTACCTTTTGTATGTTATACTACCTTCATATTTATATGTGCGTATTGCCATTCCATGACTTTTGTCACCTCAGAGTACTCTGAAAGGGGAACAGTACAAGTCAACAATGAAGTCATACAATCATTTGATGAACTTTGTAATTAGAGTTCTTGAAGACAACAGAGTGAACAGAAAAGGAAATAAATAAACAAGTAAAAGTAATATGGAGTGTTTCTGGTAAACTAAATATAGTTTCAAAACCAAATTGCCATTGTGTATGAAATTGGAAGTTTACAATCAGCATGTATTTCCAATTCTGACTAGTGGTTGTGAGACATGCCCTTTTTTATGGAAACCAATCATAAACAAAGGGTCGCTATGTAATCATTGGAGAGATATGTTGGGATTTACTAGTAGAGACAGGAAAATGGACAATTGGAACAGACTGAAAAGTAAGACATGATTAAAACCAAAGTGGAAATAAAGCATATTTGCACAGAACAGATAACTGTGCAAATGGAGGGTAGGTGCAATAAGGAAGTTCCTGGCAAGATTCCAAGAGATAAGAAAAAACCGAGATGATTACCACATGTGTGAGACCAAATGGGAGACCTCTCCAAGTTTTGATGAGGGTGTACTGTTGGAGTGCAATCAGTTGGAAGAGGTCTACTGAAGACTACCCATGTGATGAGTTTATTGAATGCAAAAATTTCCAGAGACAATGACAACCACAATTCAGGGGGAAAAATAACACTGGCAGAAACCAATTCTTATGTCACTAAATACTGAGGAACAAGAGAGAAAATCCAACACAAGTCACAAGTGGCATTGGCAGGAGTGGGGGGGGGGGGGGGGGGGGAGAGTTAATTCAATTAACAATTTAATGAACCTGTTGCTGAAATCATAGTCCAATAGAAGGCTGCATATATGACCCTGTGGCAGTTATCTAATCTTAGATATTCAGTAATAAATAACCATGATGTTAACAACTTTGACCAATGACAGCTGCAAGAGACTACACAAATCTATTGAGTCATCCTTCAATTTGTTTTCAACAACAGGTCAAGTTACGTATACTGCTTAAAAAAGCTGTCCACCACTGTCAAGACGCGCATAGCATGTGTTTCTTTTTGTTGGAAACTTCTTCTCCATTCTCTTTTGAGCACAGGAAATCTCTATGTACAGCCTATATTGTAAAGGAGGTAAAAATAAATGTACCCTCCCAGTGCAGTTCTATAGAGCACACTGTGACTCCAATCATGAATGTGACAATGCGGCTTGTATGCACTGTCCATTGTGTTAACATGCCTCAAAGAGTCCTTTCAAGCTAAGACTGCACACACATTCTCTCACCACTGAGGTGTGCAGGATCTGTCTGACACCTGACCATTGCCACAGAAGAGTTTCGAGGTGCCAGATACCAATACACATATCAGGCATCCCAGGTTTTTCCTGGATTTCCCAGTTATAAATACACTTTTTCTCAGGTGAAAATGGACTTTACCCCAGTTGAAAGTATATTTTTAATGTGTTAAGTGACAGCATACTTTCCCTCACAGCTGTAAACCTTATTAATCCTTTTAATGGTGAATGTTTTATACACCACCATAGAACTTCCTGCCACTTTAGGAAATGAAACAAGCAAAAAACTATGTGTTTTGGAAAGGTCACTGATGTGCAGCAACATTTACACTGCATATTTTTGTATTATGAAAATATAAACATGAGTTCCACCCAATACAGCACAGTAGCTTCCAAAGCACTGAAACTGAGATTGTGATGCATTTTGTCAGCCAATCATAGCTCATGTCACATGACCTCATCAGCCAAAGATAGCAGACATTCAGAGCATAGGACACGTGATGTTGTCAGCCAACATCACTGTTAAGAAGCGCGAACACACAAATAGTAAAAGTTAATGGTTTAAATGAATATACATACAGTATAGCTACAAGAAAAGCTAAGCTTCCACATATAATATTGTTCATCAAAAGCTTTTGATATTTTTTCAGGGGGTATGGTTACACAGGATCCTACGAGCACAGCTTAAGTTGTAGCAGCTGACTATTTCTGAAAGCAAGATTATCAATTTCACCGTGCATCGCACATTTCATGAATTACCTGGCTGAACATTTGGTCTGTCAAGCACTTTTCCATAGAAAAGCAAATTACGAGTGAAACTGCTCAACAACTCACTTCACATTTTGGTGGGTGTTACTCTTTAAGGTACATCAAACAAAAATGTGCCAGTAAAATTTTAAATAATGGCACAAATGGCTCATCGTCTGGGCCTGAAATTTTTCTAAGTGGCTCTCTTAGAAAAGATGGCGCCCGGTACACAGTGTAACGACACATCGCTCTGCCACAAAAAGGAAAAAAACTATCAGTTTTTTGTGTAAACAGTGCAAGAAGCGTGTAATGAAAGGTATCTTATGCGTAAAGTGCAATTTCTGGCTGCACAAAAGTAAGTCTAAAACTCATAAACGACGATTCACCGTGGACGTGCACAGTATGTTTACAAAGTGAAACAATCTACCTAGAAAATATGATCAAATCAAAGGACAAAATAATCAGACTGCTGCAAAGTGATATTACATGGCTTAGAAGTGAAATTGTGTCTCTTAAGGAAGTAAATGCGAAGTTACAAAGTGATTTGGCACCCTGCATTTGTGGGAATCCAGTACTAAACACGGAAAAAAACTGTGAAAATTCTAGTGTGCAATCAACGAATCCTGTGCCTAGTGTGGAAAGGAACAGTGAAAAATTATCATGGACAAAATACAATCGAAAAAGACGCAGGGTTTTTAAACTGTGGAAAATCTGTAAGTAAATACAGCTGGAAAAAAGTGACATATAATAAAAGGGTGAAACGTGAAATTGCCTCACAAAAGCAGAATAACGAAAAGGAGTTCTTTGTTATTGGCGATTCTATATTAAAAAATGTAGTTTCAGCAAACTGTGAGATAGATGTTCGCCCTGGTATCCGACCTCATCAGCTCAACAAACATTTTAAAAATCTCTTAAGTGCAAAACAGTCTACAACTAAAAATGGAAACGATCCAAAGACCAATTACGAAGGTGTTTTTTTTTCATTCTGGGACGAATTCAATACGAAGCAGCAGTCAGGGAGAAATTGTGAGACGAAAAACATCATTCTTTCAGCCAAAGCAATGTACACAAACTCAAGACTGGTTATAAGTGGAATTCTGCACAGAAGGTCAGTAAGCAGTTCTTATATAAGCAACATAAACAGTGCTATCAGGGAACAGTGCGACGAACTCGGGACAATATTCGTTGACACCAACAAATTTTTGAGTGACAAATGCTTAGGAAAGGATGGCGTGCATTTAAACAGACCAGGCTCAATGAATTTCAGTAAAATGGTTACAGACATCTGTAAAATCATCAAGAACAAGGGAAACTGATACCGTGTGGAGGGGATGAAAATTCAAAAGTGAAAACTGAAAATAAAAAAAATATCGTCCAGGCAGAAATTTCAATATAAATATGAGTACTAAGGATAGTAAGTTTCAGAACTCGTGTTTAACTCCAAACCTGACAGTATTTCATCAAAATGTACACTCCCTATCCAACAAAGTAAACGAATTTCAAATTTTGTTGGTAAGTGACATGAAAAACACCTCTGTATTATTTTTTACTGAACATTGGCTTGACAAAGAGAAACTTCATATGCTACGCATTCCAAATTTTGTATTGGGTAGTTATTTTTGTCGTAAATTGTATAAACATGGTGGTAGTTGCATTTATGTTAAAAATAGCATAAATTTTAAATGTATTCCGTATGTAGAAAAATTATCCATAGAGAAAGATATTGAGGTAAATGGAATTGAAATCACAGACGAAAAAATTGCTATAATTTGTCTATACAGGGCGCCAACTGGCAATATTAACATTATGTTAAAGAACCTTGAAAATATCTTACACAAGACTACACAAAAAAAAATAGAAAACTAATTATATGTGGGGATTTCAACATTGACTTTGCAAGTGAGTCTAATCAAAAAACTGCTTTACTGAACCTCTTAGCAACTTTCAATTTAAAGGCTACTATAGAAACGCCAACACACATCACAAAAACCTCAGCCACAATCCTTGATCAAATATTCACAAATGTGCCAAATAATTTTAACTCATATTTCTCTGAGGCAGCTGAGATTCTGGTGAAGCAAAACTTTCAAAATGCTGTCACTGCAAATCAGATTAAAACTATCCTTAGTAACAAGTCTCTCTTCCTACACCCAACAGATGAACAGGAAATGCTAAAAACAATAGGGGAGCTAAAATCAAAATTTTCCTCTGGTACTGACAACATACCAGACCATATCATTAAAAAATGTGCACCCTTAGTAGTTGAGCCCATGGTAGACATATGCAATAGTTCACTTTCTCAGGGAATCTTCCCAGAAAGGCTAAAAATAGCTAAAGTGAAGCCATTGTTCAAAAAGGGTGAAAAAACAGATATAACAAACTATAGGCCAGCCTCTCTATTATCTGTTTTTTCTAAAATAATTGAAAAAAATCTTTTATAAAAGACTCGTAGATTTCATTGAAAAAAAAAAAAAAAAAAAAAAAAAACTTTTCTCAGCTACACAGCATGGTTTCCGAAAATGTAAATCCACTGAGACAGCTATTATCGATTTCTTAAATGAAGCTTTAAATGCATTCTAAAGATAAAAAAGAACACATAGCAGCAATATTCCTACATCTTTCAAAAGCATTTGACATCATTAACCATGGTCTTTTGCTTAGAAAGCTAGAAAATCTTGGTGTCTGAGGCCCAGCCTATGAATGGGTAAAGTCATATCTACAAAACAGACACCAAATAGTTGAAGTCTTGTACAAAGAAGGAAAGAATTTAACTTCCTATCAATCAGAAAAACAGTGTGTTAAATACGGTGTGCCGCAGGGTTCCGTACTGGGACCGATCCTGTTCTTGCTGTTTGTAAATGACTTGGAACCATCCAGCCCTAACTATAAGTACATTAAATATGCTGATGATACAAATACACTTATCAAAGGAAAGACCCAAGAAGAGCTCCAAAATGAAATAAAAAAGAGCACTACACATGTATCAAAATGGTTCGCAATGAACAACTTAATAATAAACACACATAAAACAAACACTATGCATCTACACACAGTGCAGAATAAACAGCCTTTAACTGCAACCATAGAACTGTTAGGCAAAAGACTTGAAATTGTAAATAGCACCAAATTTTTGGGAGTTTAGATCCAAGATGACCTAAGATGGCAGAAACACACACAACACCTATGTAGTAAATTAAATACCATTTGTTATAGTATAAAAATTCTTGCTGGATGCACATCTATGCAAGCCATAAAAAATGTGTACTATGCCCAAGCAGAATCATTACTAAGATATGGTTTAATTTGCTGGGAAAATTCACCACCCAGCAAAAGCTGTTTTATTGCACAAAAAAGAATTATAAGAGCCATAGAAGGCTTAGCACCTCGATCTTCATGCAAACCCTCATTTAAAAAGCTTCATATTCTTCCATTACCATGCCTATATATCCTAGAAACAATAATGTTTATAAGGAAAATCGTAGATGAAAATAACAAGATTGCTCCAAAAAGCCAAAATATCCATTCATACAACACAAGAAATAATCAAGATTTACATATGCAGTTTTCACATACAACACTAAAACAAAAAGGACCCTTGCAAGCAGGAAAAAAAAACTGTATAACAAACTACCTAAAGAAATTAAGGCAATAACTGGCATGCATAAATTCAAAACTGCAGTGAGTGACTACTTGCTACAGAATTGTTACTATAGTGCTGATGAATTTATATCTACAATGTAAATGTGTGAAAAATTTAAATAGTTTATACAATTAAGGCCAAAATAAGAAATGTGTACATTAGATTTATCTGTGTATTGTATGTGGTCTATTACATATATGTGTGTGTGTCTGTATAATCAAGGCCAAAAGTTTGAAATGTGTGCGTGTAAAATTTACTTGTGAAATGTTATTCCCATATGTTAGAGTTATATTGCTATATACTGAAAACCATACAACAGCTTTTTTCTGTTAAACTTTATTGCAAATTATTTGACTTGTCCTATATCATTATGTACCCCTGTACAGTGTATGATTCACAGGACCAATAAATATACAATACAATACAATACAATACAATACAATACATCAGTGTTAAGTTTTGAATGAGAGTCTAATGTTCCATGATTCAAGAAATTCATCACACACTCCCACATGTAACATAATTCATCTTGAGTAAAAGAAATTTATTTTGAAAGTAACGTTTCTCAAACCACCATTTACAATATTTTCCTATGACCTGTTAGAAATGTACACAGTTGTGTCATCACGTTCACTGAAACAATTCTCGCCAGAAAGACACATTGAAAGCAGTTTGTTCTTACGAAGTACTGCATATTGCTGTCGGCAGATGTTTGTGTGTACACTGCATTTTGTTGTTGTAAATGGCGCATTTTCTCTGCAGCTGAAGTTTTATTCTAGTGTTATCCTCTCGTTTGTTTTATTGCAATAGTACTATACCACAGTAGCGGGGCAAAGTAAAACTTTTTTGTTAGAATATCAGTTCTTACCACTCAAGCTTACAAAAATTTAACTAAAAACCAAAGTAAAGAAAAATTCCCAGAATTCTAAAAAATTTCCAGGTTTTTCCCGGATTTCTCCCCGATGAAAGAATTCCCACATTTTCTCCACATTTCCTCATTGTACCACGGTGTATACACTCTGTGCAGAGATTTCAAAAAGACAATAATGGCTTGGAGGTCACTATTTAGCATCATTTAAGACTTAACTGTATAAAGTTTATAGATGTGGCAAGCATTATTACAAAATTAGAATCTGGGAAGCTGTCTGTGTAATAGAATATATGAACCACTTACTGTAGAAAGGCAGTATGTCCACATTTCCTACTTCTACAGAAGAGAGAAAAAAAATCATGTAAAATCAATTTAGTGCAATTTCTCTCCTGACATGTATTTCTGGTTTCTTGATGTAGGTATACTTGTTTATTATACAAAGGTAGAAGTCAAGTATGATGTATGGAGAAAGAGGGGAACGACTTTGTTTGTGTAGGACAGGTTCTCTTTCTGCAGTACACTGGATTTCCAGGTAATTTTCGAGTTAAGTTACTTGTTTTAAAACATTGTTTGTTGCATATTTCTGAATAATACTTGAATTTTGTATGGTTGTATTACTCATTTATTCTCATCTACATCATGAGATGCTATTGTTTCTGGCCACAATGTGACTGAATTCCAAAACTGCATCTTATCTTGAGGGATATAAACCAAAGGTTTCTTGATATCATCCATTTTCTTATTTATAGGCAGTACGGATCTGTTGGCTTTCTTTGAAGGAAGTTTCAAAGTTTGTTCAGCTTTTTCTCAGCCTAAAATTGTCCATTGTCAACCCAGCAATATTCATGTCACACATAACTCTACGTGGATTTTCAGCTGAAAAGGTCTTCTCATGGTATTTCAAAATAATGAGAATCCATTTCTGACATCTAGGAATGACATTACAATATGAATAATCGCTCAGCCAGGTTCTTTTATAAAAGGTAGGCCACCAGGAACTGTAGTCGATAAAAGAATACATTTTTATTTGAAAAATGGAAAGCATGTTATCATTTTTTGAGGAATGTTTCATGGCTTCAAAAATGTCAGTCACTGTATAGTACCTTTCCTTCTTCCACCAACATGTCCTGGACTAGTTCCCTATCTGCAGTACATGGAAAATTGACGGCATTTCCAGACCCATGTTAACGAGCAAAAAGGTTTCCTTTTCATGGTGAAAAATGCACTGATCCACTCAGAAGCATAATCATGAAAAAAAGGAAACATAAATTTTGGATTAGTTGCCTTTCTGCAGAAAGCAATTCACATATGGTAACAAAGTCACTACCAACAGTGCTGCATTTATTGACGATTTATTCAAAATAAATTGATAACTGACTTCTGAAACATAATTTACTATTTCTTGAAGTTTCTTAATTATACTCAACGATTGTATGTTTTTGTTTCAATTTCTGTGCATGGCATCAATGTATAATTTGATGCACTAATTTGTTTTGCATTATGTATAGTGAATTATGGAAGGAAGATTAAGGGTAAACATATGTTCAATGAATATGGCATAAGATATGGAACACAATATTGGACCACACATGGATAACAAATGAAATTAGCTCTGGCCTTTTCACAAGAAACACCACAGCATTTGCCTTAATCAATTTAGGGAAATCACAAAAAATCCATAAGTGGATGAGGATCTGATCCTCAATTATACACCTCCCATATGCAAGTACAGTGCCTTAATCACTGTACCACCTGGCTCAGTGACACAGTGAATAAAATTTTTAGATATAATGATGAAAATAAAAATTATAGCACTGTTTTTTACTTATATAATGCCACAGAAAGTTTTTGCATGTGGACCATTCAATAAACTGACAGCTCACTTAAATAGTCTCTCAAAATATTTCAGTCAGCAGAAAATGAGTCTTTATCACAAAGTGTCTCGCTATTTAGTCTAAGAAGTTACATACTGTTCCTGTTAACTTAAAAAGGCAACTGTACTGCAGATTTTGTCATATTCTTGAACAGATGAAATGAATGTTCCATTAACGGTGTTTTTTGGATATCTTCTTTAATGTGGTATGCAGTACAGGTATTGATAGAAGCTGAAAATCTTCATGTCAATAGAAAAGAGAAACAATATGTGACAAAAAGATGACCAATGATGACAATGTTAAAGATTTCAACAGTTTGCTAAAAAGCCTACAATGGGGTGAAAAAAACAGCATTACTTTCAGTGAGTTTTCATCAGATTTTTATTATTGCTTCAATGTCTCATGTCCAGAAATGACCTTTACAGTAAATGACTGCAAAAAGATACAAAAAAAATAACTGGATAAATCAAGAAGTAAAAACTGCAAGAGAGAAACTTAGACTTTTCCAATATGCAGTGATAAATAATAACAATAATAATAGACTAAAGGTAGAATTTAAGAACTATCAGGATTACTATAAAGATCTTCTGCTAGAAACTAAAAGTAAATATGTAGCCACAATGTTAAGAAACTCTACTAACACAGGTTTAGCTGTTTGGAAAGTAATAAATAGCCTTAGGGATTGTAAGGACAGATCAACAACTGATTTTACTATAAACCATAAAGGGCATATCATGAAATGTCAATGTCAGATTGCAAATGTTTTTAATGAGTACTTTTTTTCTGTTGGAAAATCTGTCAATGACCATTTTAAGAATCTTCAGCATAGATATAGGGGCATTCCAATCAAACAAACCATATACTTGGCCCCAACCAATAACAAGGAAGTCAAAAACATAGCAATGTCATTAAAAAATACAAAATCAGCAGGCTATGATGGATTGTCTATCAGTACACTGAAAAGATGCATAGACCACATATCTGATGCCATGGCCACAGCATTAAATGATGTAATTGCATCAGGTTGATTCCCAGATAGTCTAAAGACAGCACAAGTAACACCGATTCACAAGAAAGGTGATAAATCTAAAATTGAAAACTACTGTCCCATCTCAATCTTACCTGCATTTTCTAAGGTAGTTGAGAAAGTTATTTATACTAGACTAATGACATTCCTGAGTCAACACAATTCAATATTTGAAAATCAGAATGGCTTTATGAAAAACAAGTCAACATCAGTAGCAGCAGCACAATTAATAGACAAAATAATAATGGCCATAGAGAACAAGGAGTATGTAACTGGAGTGTTCCTTGATCTAGAAAAAGCTTTTGATTGTGTCAACATCACCATATTACTTGACAAGCTGTGGAACCTGGGTATCAGAGGAACTGGCTATGAGCTAATAAAATCGTATATGAGCAATAGAAAACAATTTGTCTTGCTTAAAACAAACAGTGGGTCTTACAAATCTAAAATTACTGATATCAAATATGGAGTGCCTCAAGGTTCTGTCTTGGGACCCCTTCTTTTCTTGATTTATGTTAATGATATACAGTATTGTTCTCCTAACTGTACAAAAATATTGTATGCAGATGACACATCAATAGTGTGTAAACACAAAGACTATGAGAGTCTGGAGGTACAGTGCAACAGTGTAACTAATGAAATAGTCAAGTATTTTAATGAAAGCCACCTAAATGTAAGTGCTTCAAAGACTGCAATGATGGAATTTAACACAAGGAAACAAATAGAATTTGACATGAAATTATCCATAGGAAATGACATTGTAAAAAAGGAAAAATGGACAAAGTTCTTGGGAATTACAATCCAGGACAGCCTGAAATGGGACATGCATATTGATTCCTTAGCATGTAAGCTGTCGAAGAATGTATTTGGTATAAATATGATTAGCAAATATTGTAAGGACATGTGTGTACTAAAAACTGCTTATCATGACCTATTCTCATCAAACTTAAACTATGCTGTAGAAATATGGGGTGCAACAACTCATGCCAACCTAAGTACATCATCAATACTACAGAAAAAAGTTATCAGAATTATTTGTGGTGCCAAACCTCGAGAATCATGTCGGAATCTGTTCCCAAAATTAGGTGTGCTTACCATTATAGGTGTATACATATTGAAAGTTATATTGCTTGTGAAAACAATAAATCCAAATTTCAACTGTGACCTGCACCAGTATGATACAAGGCAAAAGTTCAGATACCATGTAAATAGCCACAGAACAGCTTTATATGAAAAAAATGCACTTCATGCTGGGCTGAAGCTAGCCAATGCCCTACCAAAAAGTCTCACAGCCCTTCCTACTAACAAATTAAAAGATCAGCTAAAAAGAATTCTAATTGAAAACTCTTTTTATTCCCTAGATGAGTATTATATCCATATGAAAAGTGCTTCATAAGTATGTCAAGCTCATAGTTTTAAGTAACCTACAACCAATATAATGTTGATAAAAACAGTATTTGTAATATCATGATTGTATACTACCAAATGTAAAATCCATCAAAATGTAAAATTTATTAATACAAATAAATCTTTAGTTTGTAATTTATAAACTGACGTATTCAGAAGAATAATCTGTATAATGTCCTGAAACTGTATTATTTCTAGGGGTTGTATTTGATTATTCGATGTTGAATAAATATTATTATTATTATTATTATTATTATTATATACAACTCCTGAGGGTCAGCAGTGTAAGTGTAGTCAACACTGCTTGTAACTAAAAGATAGAGATTTTCCAAGTCTGGTAAATTTCCCTGAAATAATGCCAAGTTTCGTTAAGCGGCATCTGTAAGCTTAATCATTATTATGAATTTGTTCAAACTGCCAACCAATTGTCACAGGCATTTGTCACTGCATATGTTAAGGAATCAGTGTCACATTTCATAGAAATAAACAAAACTGATGAGCCAAGTGACTACAAATACCAGCTTAATAGTGTATTAGTCCACCTTGGAAATAGAATACAGTAACCATTCTGTGTGGTATGGATTCGACAAGCCCCTGGAAGTATGAAGCAACTGTTGTCTACACACAGGACATGTTATTTACATAAATTATAGACCAGTGGTCCGAGAGAATGGAGCTGGCATTCAATAGAATCTCAGATATGTCCCATCAGGTTCAGATCATGAAAGTTTGGTGGCCAAGACATAAACACAAGTTCACTATCATGCCTCTTAAACCACTGAAGCATGAGTTTGGCCTTGTGACATTGGCAGTTACCCTACTGGAAGAATCCATTACCACTAGGGTAGACATCAAGCATAATGGGATGCAGGTGGGTCACAATAATGTCCAAGTAGCCCACAACTCCCACAGTGCCTTCAGTTACAACCATAACTTGCATGAAAACCCAGGTGAATGTCTGCTATAGAATAATAATGCCCCCATTGACCTGCTTTCATGGCACAATGTATGGTTGAGCAAATCTTTTGCCTGTATGACAGCATATCCAGACAGGAACACCAACCAGATGTAACAAGAAATGCAATTCATCCCATCAGGCAACATGTTCCCATTGATTCACACTCCAATCTTGATGTCCTACTCCCATTGCAATAACTGATGATGTAGTTAAGTCAACATGGAAACATGTAGGGGTCATCTGCTGCAGGGCACCATATTCAACAATGTCTGCTGAATGGTGTCCTCTAAAACACTCATCCCTGCACCAGCACAGTACTCTGCTGTCAGATCTGCCACAGGTCACCACCTATCCCGTTTTACAGTCTCTGACTCCCATGTTCTGTTATGATGTGAACGTCCAACATCTTGCCACCCATTCATTGTTTCACTGTAATTCCACCAGTTTTTATTGATGCTCAAGATAGTAACATGCGAACAGCTTCACTGTTTTCAAGATGCTTGTTCCCAGATGTTGGATGATGACAATCTGGCCTTTTTGTAGTTTCTTATTCCAGTGGTCTTCCCAATTTGCAGAGCATATCGATGCTAGAATGATACCCTATTCATCTCTGCTCTGCTTATATACATACTTTCCTTATTAGGTTACATGCCCACAACAACACCAGGTGTCATTCATTCTAACCGTAGGCAGCAGTCATGTTATGGCTCATCAGTGTATGTAAGGAATGGGCACTGATAAAACATACTTATTCTAAAAATGCGGCCTCAGGCCAAATACAGGTTGAAACGAGAAATATTCTGATGATCTTTTTTATTGCTGAATCTATGAATTCAAAGATGGCAAATTAGTACTGCATACAAGACCTGTTTCAGATGCCTAACTGAGGTTTATTCTGGAGGAAATGCAACAAAATTGAGTGATGAGATTGCTTGGATGGTAGGCATCTTATGTCAATGATACATAATATCCCAAATGACATTCTGCATTTGAAGACGTGAAGTGCGAAACACCACACACACACACACACACACACACACACACACACACACACACCATGCATCTACATCCTTACATTTGTCCTCTAACCATCCCCGCTTAGTCATTTTGCGCTTCCTGTCCCCCTCATTTTTGAAGCGTTCGTATTGCTTTTTGTCTGCCTCATTTACTGCATTTTTATAGTTTCTCCTTTCATCAATTAAATTCAATATCTCTTCTGTTACCCAAGGATTTCTACTAGCTCTCACCTTTTTACCTACTTGATCCTCTTTCTCTCTGAAACTCTCTATAACCTCTGGTTCTTTCAGTTTATCCAGGTCCCATCTCCTTAAATTCCTACCTTTTTGCAGTTTCTTCAGTTTTAGTCTACAGTTCATAACCAATAAATTGTGGTCAGAGTCCACATTTGCCCCTGGAAATGTCTTACAATTTAAAACCTTGTTCCTAAATCTCTGTCTTACCATTATATAATCTATCTGAAACCTTCCAGTGTCTCCAGACCTCTCCCACATATACAACCTTCTTTCATGATTCTTAAACCAAGTGTGGGTGTGGGTAGGGGGCAGATTCAGTTCCCAGTACTGCCAGAAATTTGCCATTGGTGGGAGGAATCACCCTCAGTAAGCCAACTGAGGAGCTAATCAACTTATTAGTAATGGTTCCAAGGCCAAAAAACCTGACAACGACCAGGTGAGCAGTGTGCTGACCAAATGCCCCTCCATACCACATCCAATGACACCATTGGCAGAGGATGACACAGTGATCAGTTGGGCCTGATTGGCCCATCTGGGACAAGAAAGCAGAACTTTACATTTATCTTTACCCATTCACAGTTGATCTCTAGGACTGCATGCATATGATCTGTCTTCACTGTAACCACTCCTGTGAAAGGTGACTTCAATGTGTGCTAGCTAACACAGCTGAAAAACTTTCACAGTCTAAGATAATGTGGGCCCTGTTAACCAAGTTATGAAGTACCCCTTCACATGGAGATGGATGGTGACACGTACCAACCTGAAGATACAAATCAGTGAGAGTTGGCTTCCTACAAAATGTATTTCCCAACATACCATCAACCAACCTTCTGATGAACACATCAAAGAAAAGAAGGCAGCCATCCTTTTCACTTCCATATAGAAGCAAACACTCGGGTGGATTAAATTCAGATGTTCTAAAAAAACTGTTTGAATTCTCACTACCATGAGGCCAATGGACAAAAGTATCGTCCATTTAAAAAAGAATGTAGGTGTCAATAGTGCCAACTCTGATGCACATTCCTTGAAATCTTCCATGAACAGGTTGGCAATAATAGGTGACAAATGGTTCCTCATCACAGCTCCAACTGTCTGCTCACAGAAGTGATTACTGAATAAAAAGCTACTGAAAATCAACACATGTTAAATAGGTTGAATAATTCAACACTAAACCTAACCACAATTAAGCAGAGGAATGGGAGTGGAGAGAAAGACCACATCAAAACTTACTAAAATATCAGAGTCATTCAAACATAGTCCCTTAAATAGAAGTAAGAAATAAGCTGAGTTATTCATGTGATGCAGACACCAACCTACTAGTGGGCTCAGCAGAATAGCAAGGTGTTTTGCTACACAGTATGTTGGAGCACCAATTTTACTGCAAACATGTATAAGAGGAAAACCTTCCTTGTGCATCTTTGGAAGGCCACATAATCAAGGGAGAACAGCATAATATAAGACTCTTGGTAGTCTCTTGCAACACAGAACTTCTCTGCAGGAGGTTGTTAGTCTTCCTAGCAACACTTTTTGTTGGGTCAGAATAAGAAAGTGACAGACAGCAAAGCACAGCTGAGTGTGGAAGGGGGCAATGTTGTTGATTCGACTGTGCATGCTCATGCACTATGACTGTAACAGCAACAGCCGTGCAGTTCCATACCGACTTTCTTCTCACATTGCCTTTTAATGTGCAGTACTGAGTTCGCTTTATAGGGTCGTAATATCCTTGTTGCTTAACTTACCCACCAACCTAATAATATAAACTTCTTAAGTACTTGCCAATCACTGCAGTGTGCATATACTCATTGTACTTGTGCAGAGGGGAATTCCTTAATAACAAGATGAGATTTATTGTGGAAATGCGGTAGATACCATTTACTCAAAAATGTGAAACACTAAAATAAAGACAAATTATGCCACTTAGTTCGCAGCCATTTATTCGTTGCCATCACTGATGTTTTATCTTTATCTGTATGATATGGGGCATATCCATTACAATGACTGATGGCCGATTTAAGTTTACCAATAATTAATAGTTGCCCCTTAAACCACTTCAGAAAACTATTACAGTTCATTTCCTAGTGTTAGCCACTTGTTTGTTCTCAATTTGTAAATAAGGAGACTGTTGGGTATGAAATGAGATGAAATTCCAGTGTGCAAGACAATCACTCTTGCACCCTTTCCCGTAGGAACAGCACAACTTCCACATATACTATCATATGTCCATTCTTTTCTGATTGAATGACTGGAAGTGATCCACATTTTGTCGAGCAGCACGATGTCTTCCAATGGTGCTTTAAGAATGTTTCTTAAAAACTGACACCATGCTATGGTATCACCTCTCTCCACTATAATTTTCTGTCTATTAACTTTTTTGTACCAAAAACCGAGGGCTCGGACAACAATTAACAAAAAAGTCTTGCTGCCACTGAATAATCCTGCCTCGCAAAAAGTAACACACAGTTTTTTATAGTTGCATGTTCTTTCCTCTCCTGGTATTCATATAATGGCAATGAACAGCATTTTGCTGGAATGAGTCCAAATTTGTTACTTTTGAATCTTTCCTCTATTTACCAAGTATCCGTAGCTTAGATGAACCGGACTCTTCCTCTTCTGCAGAGTATTTTTCCTTACAAACTTTCACAGTATTTTCATGTATCTTCAAGGCATCTACAGTTCTTTCTAACTACCATCATTAGAGGCAATAGAGTCATACTATTGTCTCTCTCCTCTTTTAAATAGTTGTGCACCTAGCACACAAAACATGAGCAAGACATGAGCAGATCACTCAGCTTTCTGTTTAGCAACTGCACTTTTCTGCACACTTCCATTGTTAGCTTCAGATATACTGCAGCGCAAATTAACTTGCCACACAGAGAAACAAAGCACACAAAGAATTGGCTCATAATTGTTTAGCTTACTGGCCACAAGTGTCATTTGCGGCTGGCTATAGCAGCCATAGCAGAGAGACCTGACAATGGTGAAAGGAACAGAAGCACGTTCTCTTATTGGCTGTTGCTATGGTAGCACCCCTGTAAACAGACAGATGTCAATCATTTCGTTATTCTGATCCCGGTATGGTTTGTGATACACTGGATTAAATGGTAAACGCTGCATCTTTGGACTGTTATCCTACTTGACCAACACAACTGTAGCATTGCCCTTGTCTACAGGTAAGGTAACAATATTATAGTCCATCTTGAGTGGACACAAAGCAGCCCCCTCAGCTGCTGTAATATTACTCTTGGACGAAAGTGTCCCAGTCAACACATGACATGCTTCTCTCCCAACTTCCTCGGCAGCGTCAGGAATGTAGAGGTGTAATATTACATTTTGAACCATAGAAATGTTCAAACTTAATCAAATGCTGGGTAGTGACAGAATGAAATTCCCAGTCAGATTGTGACCAAGGAGAACCATCCAGACAATCTGAAGAGGACACCAAAACTGACAAAGCAATCATCAAATGAAGCTGAAATAACTCCTTGGAAACATAATCCAATTGTCCGTGTGTACAACAGATCCTTTCACAAACAAGAGCTCAACTAGTCCTGTTACTTGATATGATTAGTGGCAAGAAAGTTAATACGATTCACAGCTTTGAAAAACATTGGAATGACATTTTGACCTCAATACCATGACAAAAAGAAAAGTGCACATTGAAATCTCACTCTTATAAAGCAAAGACAACCAACATCAGAAGTAATTGATAGTGAATATATTGATTAAGGACCAAAATTAACTTATACTTGCAAGTTACTTTACACCTTTATGTTTGCTAACTTCTGATTGTTTTAGTGATGTATTTAGGCAATATGCCTACTATAATTATAAAATGATCTGTGGGTGAATAAACAACTAACTGTAAACACTTGTGGAAAGACATTTCAAAATTATGTTTGGAAAGACTGAAGTTTAATGTGAAGGATCTGGAAATGTGTGATTAGTGACCAACGTGCAGTCAAATCAGTGGCTTGGAAACGGTAAACATTTCGAAAAAAAAGCAGAAATTTATAATCCAAACCACAAGCCTCAGAGGGGCTCTTGTAAAGAAAAAAAAAGTGTTTCTCATAAAAGTAGGTCAAACCTTTCAGAGGACAAAAAGAGACATTACCTGAACATATGCATGGTTTCCTGTCGCTTTGTGTGCTTCATCCACAACCACACACTTGAAATCCCCAGCTTGACATATATTGTTTGATACATCATTCATTAAAATCTGTGGGGTACAAAAAATTACTCTCTTTTCTTCCCATTCTTTTCCACGTGATTCTCGCTTTGTTTGACCTGAAAAATAAGACACACACCTATGGCAATAATGCATAGATTTGAAAAAAGAAAGCTAACAATATCAGAATCAATTCTGAGTAGAAGCAAAGCAGCCTACTCAGCTACTTAACATTATTCTAAAGCAAATGTGCCACAGTCAGTACATGACATGCTTCTCTCCTAACCACATTGGCAGTATCAGCAGGATACGAAAAGTAAATAGCCACAAAACCATCAACTAGCTAACATAGCTATTAAAAATTGCTATTTAATAATTTCCAACTCTTGTCAACTATTTTCCTCCACTGTTTTCTTCCCCTTTCTCTCTGTTTTATTCTTAATTTTACAATTTTACCACTTGCATCTTACGGGTGTTTCCAGTTTTTGGCTTCCACCTTTCACTTGTTAATAGGCTACAGTTCAACACTAGTGCTTTGGAATTTGAGATAACTGTTTTAATTTAGACTACTAGTTTGTACCTTTTTATTTATTCAGCACTGTGCTTCTAAGTGACACCCTTCTCATTACTTGCTTTGAATATTTATACATCTCTTCAAAATCGTGTTCTGTCTTCTACATCAAATTTTTATTCTGATAAAGTGTCACAGGATCCAAAAGGACAAGTATGAATTTTTCAATATGTCGATCCCAACACAGTTGTTGCGTGAAAGAACTACGAGAACTGTATGCTGTGTAACTAGATGGACAAGATACAATAATGTACACAAGAGTCATGGTCATAGTGTCTACTTATTTTGTATCATAAATAAATCAGTACCCACAGAAGTTCAGCTTAACAATGCTCACTTTTTGTGCGCTAACAACAGAGCAGTATCTCAAAATAACAATTATTTTAAACTGCACCACCAATTAAATATTTAGCTGTTAGGAAGCTTATAAATACTGGAAGCATTCGAAAATGTGGAGAGTCAGATCACATTAACATCGTTGAGTAAATAACCACAATTTGGAAAGTCCTGATTTTCAAAAGCAGCCACAACAACAGTAAACATAAATTTGAAGTCTAATACTGAATTGTGTGATTGTGTTGTAACAATGCTTCATATACATGAGTGCCCTGTCTAGTGTTACTACCAGGTATTTTAGTGCGGGGTTGTGTTTTAACTGGGTCCCCCTCACTCAATCTGCAGAGTTTTTTATGCTTGATTTTTTTAGGGAGAAGGTGCAGACAAGTATGGTTTTTGGCAAGATTTAGCAAGAGTTTTTTTTAAAATATAATAATAGCTGTCAGTCCTGTAAAGGCTTTGGACAGATTTTTCTTGACACTCCTGAAATTTTGTGCCCAGCAACACTGTCTGCATAAATGAAGCTCCCTGTCTTGTTTCACAGGGGTTAGTCATTAGTATACATCTTAAATAGTGTCGGAGCCAGTACATTCCTTAAGTCAGTCTATTTCTATATATCCTTCATCGACTTGTATATGTCATTTAAAATCCACAAAGTATCTGCACTTCTGGAAACGATTTTCTTTAAAGCAGGTAAATTGAAAGTTTTAAGTTATTCGGTAAACTTTTTAAAAAAGTATTCTGCGGTTGATTGTATCATAGGCAGCTGTCAGGTCTATAAACATTGTCCCCATAATTTTCCATTCTTCAAAACCATTCTCAATATGCTGTGTCAAATTCAGAACTTGGGATGTGCAGCTCTCACCAGCTCTGAACATGGTTTGTTGTGGCATTAAATATGGCTCAATGGTACCTATTAATCTGTGGAGGATCATTCTTTTGAACAGCTTATACATAAGCCAGAGCAGTGAGATGAGCATGTAACTCTGGCATGGTTTTAAAAAGGTAATAACTCCCACATTTTTACAGATTTTTGGTAGCTTGTGAGATTTGGTGTAGCTGTTCTAGAACTCCACTTATCACTTACATTCTGTGCTATCAAACATTTTGAATTGCTCAACCTAAATATTATTGAGGCCAGATGCTTTACCATTATTTATTGCTTTGCTGAGATCCTCTATGTTAAATGGTTTTTATAGCTAATTTTCTGTTTTCCCAGTTTTTTAGGTGCTGTTATTTTACCAGGTATACATGAGTGTCACACGGGCTTAACACACAGTATACTATCTCCTCACCTAGATCCTAATTTAGCTTAGCTATAGGAATTAGGACTGAATAGTGGAAATCAATGAAGAAGTAAATAAATTAAAAGAAAGTTAAGGAGGAAAAGAATACCATATATGAGAAGAGATGGGAAAAAATGTAAAAATACAAATAATACAAAATATTGTACTTAATAAAAAATAATAATTCTTCTAGTTCTTAGAACTTACCTGTCATAATAGTTATAGAGTCTTTAGGTAAACCAGTAAAATTAGTGCAAGCATTTACTTGCTGATGAACAAGTGGTTTAGTTGGGGCCATAAAAACAACTTTTCCTTGAGGGTACCAACGATAAAAATTGTACATCAATACTGCAGCAATGAATGTTTTGCCCATGCCTGAAATACAGAAATGTTCTCATTAGTCATTAGTTAACATGAGAATTTGATACACAGAATATTTTACTAGTAAGTGTTAAGGAACTGTACGATTGTATCCGAGATATAAGAAATGTGCACCCTGCATGTGGTTTTGTCTATACATCAAGATAACAGTACAATGGAGGGGACTGCTGAAAATTTGATACTATTTATGTATCAATAGGGTTTTAAATCCTGTAGATATCAAAAAACTAAACACTACTCAAGATTACACAGGAATGTTTTTAGAGAGAAACATTCTTGGCAATGTTAGGTATTTTTTAACATGGGACAAAGGGTGTTACAAAAAGAAATGAAATTTGCTATCAAATAATTTACGGAAGACATGAAGGATTTGAACTGGCTGTAGAGATGAACAGACACAACTAGAAAGAAAGGATGGAAGATTACGGTTTAACATATAATCAACATTGAAGTCACTAGAGACAGGGCACAAACTCAGATTGTTTCAAGGATGGGGAAGGAAATCAGCTGTGCCCTTTCAACGAAACTGTCCTGAAAATTTGTCAAAAGCGATTTAGGTAACTCATAGAAAACCTAAATCTGGATGGCTAGACCCAGATTTGAACTTTCATCCTCCTGATTTCAAGTCCAGTATGCTAATCACACAACCAGAAAAAATATTGTAGAATGTAAGGGAGAGTATTACTCCTAGTATGGGACACTACTGCTGGGAGGTCACTCGGATCTTTGGTTCTGAGTGCAATGGGTCTGAGAGTCCATTTTCATATGAGCCCTGGATGCAAGTTTTTATTATTTTGACCAGATGCTAAGAAGTGAAGAAATGATCTGTTGTCACATTCCTTCCGTCAATACGGAATTGAACTTTAAGCTTCATGACAACACATTTGGAAAGGATCTAATTCTCTGGTTGATGTTCATGCATCCAACAGACATTTAGTATCTGTATCTGCTGCTAATCAAAATTTTTTGCCAAATTTTATCTTGCTAGACATGTATTGGGTAATTCTGCCTCTGGCCTTAATGGGAAACAGTTTTTTTTTTATCAATTGTGATGCTTTGTTCTATGCTGTAAAGCATGGAACAATTTTCACTGAGATGATTCAAAACTTTTGATACCAAAGAAAATGTTGGTTTTGAGTCTTACTGACCTGCTCACTGATGCCAAAGTGCAAAAATTAGTACTTTCTTGTGTGACAAATTGCAAGCTATTTTCAATATCTGTATTACAACTTGCACACAACCAAGTGCTTTAGGTAAACTGAGACAAAATAATCAGCTCAGAAGCTTCAGCAAGGGTTGTGGCATCACATCACAGACATGTGCAGTGTAACTTAACATTTGCAGTACTCTCAAGTGACACAGATGTGGAAAGAAATGTATGGCTAGACATACAGTGAGAAATAAAAGCAATGAATAAATCCAGAAGTCTGTATTATCTATAGTGCAATCTCTGCTGAAATGAAGTAAAAGTCACAAAATTTCAAATATTTATAATAAAAAAAGGCTGCTGTAGTTACAGACAGACAAAATTTCAAAACGGTCAGTTTGACGGCTTCCATGGTTCTAGCGTTAAACAGCACACTACAATACCAGGTGATTTATATCACTGTACTAACAATAAAAATTTCCATCATTATTAAGCACAATATAGGTGACACCCACAAAAAAATTAATACTAACCAATCATAGTACTCTTGAGTGGTTTTTAATCTCACTGAAAATCAGTTAACATCTACCACACTTTGAAATAATTCTTTTAAGAGCAGAGAACTGAATGACAAGTTTCATTTTAGTAGTTTTCTATCTTCATAGTAAAAAATTACATACTTGTACTACTGTAAATTGAATACTTACAATCTGGTGTTATTCTGGAAAATCTATAGTTTGTGAATGAATACTTTACAATCACTAAGGAGTACATAAAAGAAAGAAAATGCACATCTAAAAATACAACTTTTTCTTTTTAACTGACTTGTCAGTGGGTTCTTTGTGAAATATTGTAAACAACTACAAAAGAAAAGACAATTTTTGTCTATGTTTTGGCTTACAGGTCAATTTTAGTTAGTTAGTTTCATGTTCCATGGACCATTTGAATGATAAATCATAATGATGTGGAATGAGGCATTTTAAATTTACTTTAATTTGTAAATATGGGCTCGTGGTGGACCTTTATAAGTTTTAGTTATTGTTATTATTATTATTATTATTATTATTATTATTAAATACACAGATGTGAGTTAGAAATTCCTACCTACTATGTTTTACACATTACAATAATATACAAACTTGAAACATCCTGGCAGATTAAAACTGTGTGCCTGACCGAGACTCGGACTTGGGACCTTTGCCTTTCGCGGGCAAGTGCTCTACTATCTGAGCTACCAAAGCACGACTCACGACCGGTCCTCACAGCTTTACTTCTGCCAGTATCTCGTCTCCTACCTTCCAAACTTTGCAGAAGTTCTCCTGCGAAGCTTGCAGAACTAGCACTCCTGAAAGAAAGGATACTGCGGAGACATGGCTTAGCCACAGCCTGGAGGATGTTTCCAGAATGATAATTTTCACTCTGCAGTGGAGTGTGCGCTGATATGAAACTTCCTGGCAGATTAAAACTGTGTGCCCGAGCAAGACTCGAACTCGGGACCTTTGTCTTTCGCGGGCAAGTGCTCTACCATCTGAGCTACCGAAGCACGACTCACACCCGGTCCTCACAGCTTTACTTCTGCCAGTATCTCGTCTCCTACCTTCTAAACTTTACAGAAGCTTCTAGTGATATTGTTTTAACACTGATTATAAACTACTGTTAATACTATACTTTGTTTTGAAATTTAATAATTACAAATGAGTTGAGAGATGTCTGTAAAAACATGGCTATTGACTTAACCCACGAATTTTTATTTTATGTTTTTAGTTTGATCTACAACCATTTGTCCTCCCCCCAAGGACACATTAACTTTGAATATTGCAGTACTTATGCAGTTAAGAAGAGCAGTGCACTGTTCCTCTGGACATACATACATACATGTCAGAAGGAACAGGCACTACTACAGCCATTATGAAATACATGAAATGTTTTCACACTTGCTAATACAAACAGCCGTCTGCTGTATATAGGAATGATGACAATGAAAACTTTGTGCTGGACCGGGACTCGAACCCCGATTTCCCACTTTACATGAGTGGTTGCCTGAACTGTTTTGGCTATCCACACACAACTCATGGTCAGACCAAAACTTCCATGTATACAACCTGTACTTGTACATACATTATGTAATTCCCATACAGGAGAGGACATTTTAATTGAAAGTCACTGGCTGGTATCAGCGAATAAATACGATGTTGCAATGCCTATGTTGCTAAGAAAAATGATGCAGTGTTCCTCTGGACATGTATGCATGTCCAAAGGATATTGTCACATTTATAATATTTGATTATTGTATTTATAATATGGTATTTATCTGACAATATCAGGCAGCAACTTTCAATTAAAATGTTCTCCACTGTATAGGAATTACATAATGTGTGTACAAGTACAGGCTGTGATGCAGGAATGATGACATATGGAAGTTTAGGTCTGGCTGTGGGTCGTGCACTGACAGCCAAAGCAGTTAAAATGACCGTTTGTGTAAAGTGGGAAATACAGTTTTGAGTCCCAGTCCAGCACCAGTTTTCATTATTGTCATTCCCTTATACAGCTGATGGTTGTTTGTATTTGCAACTGCAAATATTTTTCATGTACATCATGTTTCCCTTCAAGAAGATGGTTGTAGCATGTAAAGGGATGGCATGTAATACAGTGCTGCTCTGGTCACTGATCTGCTCATGTGTGCTGGCTTGCTGTCATGTCAAGGGAAATCAAGGAATGGACAGGCTGGATGTGAAGACTTGTTGTCAATGAGTGTAGCTTCGGGTTGTTGCTGTTGCAGTGACCATGATACCCTTCTTAAATGCTTTAACTTTTTGCGACAGCATAAGTCATCCATTATGGACAAACTGACAGAAAAAGCTGAGCATTTTGGAAGTTGAAAATTTAGGACAATTTTCATCCTCTGAATCACTATGCACTTATGTGATCCCAATACATGAAAATTTTATTTAAATCATAAACATCCAATTACGAAATTGGTAGTTTATAATGAAATAGTAGTTTAATGGAATGTGAAACTTTGCAGTGATACTGAAAACCGATAATTATTTAATGTTAGAATTAGATCTTAGGCAACGGCCTTGCCGCAGTGGATACACCGGTTCCCGTGAGATCACTGAAGTTAAGCGCTGTCAGGCGGGGTCGGCCCTTGTATGCATGACCATCGAGGTCGCCATGCGCTGTTGCCATTTTTCGGGGTGCACTCAGCCTTGTGATGCCAACTGAGGAGCTACTCGACTGAATAGTAGTGGCTTCGGTCAAGAATACCATCATAACAACCAGGAGAGTGGTGTGCTGATCCAATGCCCCTCCTATCCGCATCTGAGGATGACATGGCGGTCAGATGGTCCCGGTAGGCCACTCATGGCCTGAAGACGGAGTGCCCTTTTTTTTAAGATCTTAATTTTTCATCAAGATTGGCAGTTGTATATACAAACATAATGTGAACACCTATTTCATTTGTAAAGAACTAAGCACCAAGATGTAAGCTCAATCAATGTGATATGACACCAACCACAAAACTGTGGTCTATGACAAAGACACTGACATTAACGGGTCAACTGATCAGATTTAATGGATACTTTCCATACAATCAAGTGCAAAGTATTGTTGGGAATGGGTTAGTGGAAATTGAGGCCATGATAATTACGGGAATAATGGGTGTGTTGCTAGGATGCCAGGAGATTTCCCATCTACGTAGTTTAGAGAAACTCGTGCTGGGACGTAGGATCCAGGTCACACATGTTGTGGAGCAGTGGTCACGACCATCTGCCACGTATCCACCTTGATGAATGGTCACCTTCAAACGATTGCAAAGAGCAGAGTTGATCATCCACTGACCAAATACGCTGCTGAGCACAGCATGTTCTCCTTCAAAGGCAGCTTCAAAACCCATCTCTTCTGGACCATTCCTCCCCAGTATCAGTTTTTCTGAACTATGTAGATAGGAGTTGTCCTTGCAGCACATCCTTCATTCCTGTAATCCTCCAGGTGTCAATCTCCACCAACCTCTATCCTACACACACTTCCACACAGCTCCTACACCCACATTCTCTTCCTCACAGTCTCTCCTTCCTCTGCTCAATTAACATCTCCCAATCTACTCTTCCACATGCACTTCATGAACTCATCAGTGCTGGTGTGCACCTGTTGCCTCTCACTACTGCATATACTTTACACCTGCTGCCTTCATCTGAGCCATCACCCTTCCTCAACTCTCCCTCCAGTTTCTCACCTCACCCTCACTCCAGTCAACCAGCATTGCACAATAAGCTTGCACAATGAGGTTGTATAGGTGTGTGTGTGTGTGTGGGTGGGTGTGTGTGTGTGTGTGTGTGTGTGTGTGTGTGTGTGTGTGTGGTGTTTCTGCATGAGCATGATCCATCCAGTAGCTAACGAAGTTTTCAGTCTTGTTTGTGTGCCTGTCAATGAATCAACGCCTCTACTATTTGGTGAGTTGTTACCTTTACTACTAAATTATTCACATTATGCCAAAACTTTCCATAGCATATTTATGCTAATGATTTGAGTGGTTCAGCCAAATTACGTCTCTATCTACATGCCACGTTCCACCTCATGTTGAACTGTCATCACTGAAGCATGTGCAGCATTTATACTAATGGAGTACTACAGGTTACACTGACCAGCCTTGCCAACATCAAGCACAACCACTGTTAACTAATGTCAGTGAGATGCTACCCATTTCGCAGCAATCATTAGACAGATGTAATTTAGGGTTGTACTGATACAATGAGCCTAACCCATCTTCTGCATTCCTTAACTCCCTGTTTAAGTGCTGTAATATGTCTGTAGAGGAATGATCATTTGACAACATTTAGTGTAGACATCTGTGTTCCCTGCATTCAGACATAACAAGTAAATTAAATACTTGTCTGTAGAGGAACGATCATTTGACAACATTTAGTGTAGACATCTGTGTTCCCTGCATTCAGAAATATGTAAATTAAATACTTTTGTTCAGGTTCCTCAATTCATATTTTACATTGCATTATTTGTACAAAAAAACATTACCGATACTGTTAGTTCACAGTGGTCTGACTATTTCATAATGTCCAGTTTCAGTAATCACTGCCAATTGACACCAATCATGTATTTTGTTATAACCTTTAATCACTAATAAATTGCGTGGATATACAAACGTAGAAACAATAGCTGGTTACATGCTACCAATTCCGTATTTGTCATTCGACTGCCGTGCCGTGACATGCGGCCGGTGCCGTTCGCAGCTAGGTGGCGCTCCCGCACTCAGCCCAGTTGCAGAGCGCCTCTATCGCCATTTGCGTGTACTGACGTGGCGGCACTGTTAAATGTCGTGGCACTGTCACAACACTTTTCCCCCCTTGAAAAAAAAACACTCACTTCCAGGGAGACACGGACAGCGAGGAGACATCCATGGCCTCTTGGGAGGCCCCGAGAAGATCCCGCGGAGAAACACGAGACTATGGTCGAAAATGTCCAGGACGGAAGCTCGTGCGTGAAACATGCCTCCTGGACGAGATGATGGGTGAAAACTCCGGAGCAGCATCCATAGGTGTCATGGACCTAGGAATGTGCTCCAGCGAGATGGGTCCCGGAGAAGGCGGCGTCGCGACTGGGGCCGGTTCCAGCGTACTCGGAAGCGGTAGCGACGTCGGCTGCAGCAACACGCACGGGAGATCGGCAGCAGCGACAGGACTGGCTTCTCGGGCTGGTGGAGGCGAAGGAAGGGGCGGTGGCACCAGTGTGGCCACCACTCGTGGGCGCATCTGGTCGTAATGGCGAACAACCACGCCGTCGTCCGTACGTATTTCACAAAGCCGGCGGCTGCGAAGAGCCTTGACCACCCCTGGAATCCATTTAGGGCGAGATCCATACCCTCGTGCCCACACATCGGTGCCCACCGAGTATTTTCCCGCACGAGGGGACACAGTACAAGGCCTGACAGGGTGAAGCAGGTGCAGTAGAGTGCGCGGTTGGCAGCCATGCAAGAGTTCAGCAGGGCTGCGATCACCAGAGGCATGAAGCGGTAAGAACTCAGAAAATGCAACAGAGCGTCATCTGTGGAAAAAGCACTAACGAATTTTTTCATCTGGCTTTTGAAAGTGCGGACAAGGTACTCGACCTCCTCATTCGATTGCGGATGGAAGGGCGGTGCTGTAACATGATGAATCCCGTGTCCAGTACAAAAATCACGGAAGGCCTGCGAAGAGAACTGAGGGCCATTGTCCGTGACGACCGTGGATGGAAGACCTTCTAGTGCAAAGATTTTGGACAAAGCCAGTGTCGTCGCCGCAGTGGTGGGCGACGGACATCGAACAACAAACGGAAACTTCAAGAAGGCGTCAATCAACAGCAGCCAATAAGTGCCGAGGAAGGGGCCGGCAAAGTCAGCGTGCACCTGTTCCCATGGCTGCGCCGGGTCAGGCCACGGAGAGGGCATTGTACGGGGTGCAGCCAGTTGTTGAGCACACTGACCACACGCAGCGACCATGTGGGCGATGTCCGAATCAATACCGGGCCAATAAACGTGCTTGTGGGCCAGGGACTTAGTCCGAGAAATCCCCCAATGGCCTTCATGCAACAGTTTGAGAACATCTTTGTGAAGAGAGGCTGGCACCACGACCCGTGGAGATGCGCCATCCGTGGCCAGAAGAACAACACCATCACGAACAGACAGACGAAGGCGCAAGGCATGGTAGTTGCCAAGGGAATCTGATGCCCGGCCCTTGGTCCTGTCCGGCCAACCCCGTTGAATAAAACCGATCATCTGACGCAGGACCGGGTCCTGCGCAGTAGCCGACACGACCTGCGAACCTGTAAGCGGAAAACCCTCGACTGCACGACGTTCTGCCTCATCAATGTGGAAACAGAGTAGTTCATCTCGATCGAAAACCGGGTCGGGGCCCATCGGCAAATGCGACAACGCGTCAGTGTTGGCATGCTGGGCCATGGGGCGATAGTGAATCTCATAGTGAAAACGAGACAAGTATAAGGCCCAACGTTGCAGGCGGTGAGCTGCCTTATCCGGAAGCGACGCCGATGGGCTGAACAGAGAGACCAGTGGCTTGTGGTCGGTGATGAGGTGAAACTTAGAACCATACAAAAAAACGCTGAACTTTTTAGAGCATAAATGATAGCGAGCGCCTCCTTTTCGATTTGAGACTAACGCCGTTGCGCGTCGTTGAGGGTCTTGGAAGCATAGGCGATGGGTTGTTCCGACCCATCCTCACACCGATGGGCGAGAACAGCCCCTAGGCCATACTGGGACGCGTCAGTCGCCAGAACCAAGTGCTGACCCGGACGGAATGTGGCAAGACAAGGCGCTGACTTCAAATGAGCCTTCAGGCGGACAAAAGCCTGCTCACACTCATCGGACCAACAGAAAGGAACGTTTTTGCGTAACAGCTGATGCAGAGGATGAGCTACCGCCGCCGTGGATGGAATGAATTTGTGATAATAAGCAATCTTGCCTAGAAACGCCTGAAGTTCTTTGACCGTAGACGGCCGGGGTAGAGCGGTAATGGCTGCAACATGCTGACGTAGAGGACATATATCTTCACGGGACAAGTGGAAACCAAGATACACAATGGAGGGTTGGAAGAACTGTGACTTGTCCAGATTGCACTTCAACCCACCCCCATGACAACAATGTCATCCAGATAGTTCATGCAGCCGGGAACGGAAGCCATGAGCTGTTCCAAAAACCGCTGAAAAATGGCCGGCACGTTAGCGACGCCAAACGGTAACCGCTGGTATTGATACAACCCACAAGGAGTGTTGATGACGAGAAATTCCTTGGAAGACGCATCCAACGGCAACTGATGGTACGCCTCCGATAAATCAAGTTTGGAAAAGAACTGGCCCCCAGCAAGCTTGGTAAATAACTCCTCAGGACGGGGAAGAGGATAAGTGTCAATGAGGCTCTGAGAGTTGACAGTGGCTTTAAAATCACCACACAATCGCACACTCCCGTTTGGTTTAGAAACCACCACGATTGGCGATGCCCATTCGCTGGACTTAACAGGAAGGAGAATCCCTGAAGCTGTTAACCTGTCTATCTCAGCCTTGATAGGTGCACGCAACGCCACCGGAATAGGGTGTGCCCGGAAAAACTTAGGGCGAGCTGTAGGTTTAAGAGTAATGTGGGCTTCAAAATCCTTGGCACGACCCAGACCAGCAGAGAACACGGACGAAAATTCAGAACACAATCCATCCAGCTGTTGATACGGAATATCCTCAGATATGAGGTGCACATCATCATCAATGGAGAACCTGAACAACTGGAAAGCATCATAACCGAACAGGTTTTCAGTGCCCGCATGATCCACCACATAAAACGTGAGGGGCCTAACAACAGACTTGTAGGCAGTGGAAGCATCAAACTGGCCAACGATAGGAATTTTCTGTTTATTATAAGTTCTCAGATTTCGCGTAACTGGAGACAAGGGAGGGGAGCCCAACTCCAAATACGTGCAAGAATTAATGAGAGTTACTGCAGAGCCAGTGTCCACTTGCATGCGAATGTCTTTATCCAGAAGACGAACAGTAACAAACAACTTATTTGTTTGAGAAAGCACACAGTTAACATCGATGTCCGATGCCTCGTCCTCGTCGACAGGAACTTTAGGAGACTGACACACAGAAGCAATGTGGCCTTTTTTCCTACATGAATTACACGTGGCCCAACGTTTGGGACACGCAGACCTGTCATGCTGTACGAAACAATGTGGACAAGAAGGAAGTGCGGAACGAACCTGCTTCTGTGGTTGCTGTTTTTGCTGCGAGCGTGGCGGCCCAACGCGACGTTGTTGACGCGAGTGAACCACCGCCACATCGTCGGTCCCCTGGGAAACAGGCAAATTGTCCGTGTCGAAAGTGGTCTGTATAGCGCCTACATCACACCACGCGTCTATTTGCACACCAGCAGTGTGAGACACTTCAAAAGATTGAGCGATGCTTAGAACTTCCGACAACGATGGGTTTGGCAGGTGTAAGGCACGTTGCCAAACTTCTTTATCAAGAGCAAGCCGTAGAATCACATCCCTAACCACTGAATCAGCATAAGGCTCATTATGAGTGTTCGTGACAAACTGACATTTCCTACTCAGACCGTGTAGTTCCGCCGCCCAAGCCCGGTAAGATTGATGGGGCTGTTTACGACACCAGTAGAACGCCATGCGGGCGGCAACGACGTGGGTGTTTTTTCAGTAATAGTTAGACAATAAGTCACACATTTCTTGGAAGGACAGAGAGGCAGGTTCCTGCAGCGGGGCTAACTGAGATAGCAGCTGATAGATCCGTGGGGAAATCCAAGATAGAAATAACGACTTGCACATAGGAGCGTCGACAACGTCGAAAGCCAAGAAGTGTTGCCGCAAACGCTTCTCATAATCCTCCCAGTCTTCAGCGGCCTCGTTGTCAGGAGGGAACGGAGGCGGAGAAGAGGAAGACAGACGATGAGTAAGCGATGTTGACAACGCCTGAATAGCAGCTGTCAGCTGTGTTTGTTGTTCAATGAGCGCTTGCATAAGCTGTTCCATGTCTGCCCCGACACGAACACACAAATCCACAACGCAGGAACAAAAATATCCGACCTAGTGGCCAAAAAGTGTTATAACCTTTAATCACTAATAAATTGCGTGGATATACAAACGTAGAAACTATAGCTGGTTACATGCTACCAATTCCGTATCGGTCATTCGACTGCCGTGCCGTGACATGCGGCCGGCGCCGTTCGTAGCTAGGTGGCGCTCCCGCGCTCAGCCGAGTTGCGGAGCACCTCTATCGCCGTTTACGCATACTGACGTGGCGGCACTGTTAAATGTTGTGGCACTGTCACAACATATTTATTAAAACATATGACTTAGATGGCAACAGTCTATTGACATATATTTGGCTATTTTAGAAGGTAAATTCATCTGCACACTAGGTCACATGCACAAAATGAAAAAGATATCATCAAAAATTTTTGAGACTCACCTGTCGGTAGACAGACAAGTGTGTTATGATACAAAGCATTCTGAATAATGTTGAACTGGTAATCACGTTTTGGGATGTCTACTGGATACTTCCATGTGCGCCCTGCACTAACGTCAAAGCCTGGAGCTTCTTCTCCCATATACAGATGTCTGAAATACAAGTGCAAATATAAGTTAATTCAAAGTGAGTGAGAGAGAGAGAGAGAGAGAGAGAGAGAATATTACAAATAAATGTTAACAGCATACACTGAGTAATTATCTGTTCAACTACTCAATTTTCTTGTTTAATTGGTATTAAAAAGTACATATCTTGACACAGTGCGTAGGAACTTCCTCTTTACATACTTTCCTATGGATTCCTATAAAGACTTGCAACTAAAATTCACACCCATGCATTTTCGGCTGTACGTCTTAGCTGATTCCAACCTCAAGTCCTCTTCCCTTCATTATTTTCCATCATAATTCTCTTACATTATTTCTTGTTACTTTCACCTAAAACATGAAGGCAAAGGTATCTGGACACATCATTCAGATACCAACTTCTGTACCTGAGCAACATGGGAAGTCTACTACAGCAGTTTATGAGAATGATGTAAAATAAGTTTGCACAATAGACTTTTCAGTTTGTCAGCTCCAACCAACAAATTTTTTAAGACTACCAGAGTCTTGATTGGGTTTATTGATCCCCTAGTTTTCCATTTTACAATAACACTGATTATCCTCAATCTGGAAAGATATATTGCTTGCAAATTTTTTTTTTTTTTTTTTTTTTTTTTTTTTTTATAGTGAAATAAATACTGCTGCAAAGAGTTACCAAATACTCACATAAAACCTGAAAAAATACCCCAAAGTGATGAAGATATAAAAAATTAGTGATAAACTTATAATGATTCACAAAAAGTCTCAGTGTTTGAGCCCCAACTGAAAAGCTGTCGAACCCAAGTAAAACTTAGCACTGAAAGTTGACTAAAGTGAGAAACTGACAACACTGGGATGTCAATGGAAAAACTAAGTGTTTGCATGTGAAATGGTCTGGGTATGAACAACAATCACAAATGAGATTACAGTGATAGTTTAAAAATGTAAGCCACTATCATGTAGCAGTTTCAGCTGCAGAACTGAGAACTTCAGAGAAAAAAATTTGTTCTCACAACTTATGTTTCCAAATCATGCAATAATACTTTTCGGAGATTTTAATGGCTCCACATTGATTGTTAAAATTTGGTAGACAGACATAAAAGTTTTCTATGAAAATTACCTAGAACAGGTAGTTTGGCACAATAACCATGAGAGAAATGGAATAGACCTGATGGCAATAAACTGACTTGACCTCTTTGTGCTCAGGGATCAGTGACCACAAAGCGGTTGTGTACACAATAAATACCACGGTACAAAGAGACAGAAAAGCAAGCATAAAATTCTATATGTTCTTTAAAACTGATAATGATGAGGTTATCTAATTTCTCAGACAAAAACTCAAATTATTTAATTTGGACAGTGAACAAAAAGAGCAAAAATAACTCAAATCCAGATGAATAATCTCCTTGGTACACTGGGAATATCAGAAAACTTCTTAAGACACAGTGTCAACTACACGGAAGAGAGAAAACTAAGTATAAATCTGCAGATATACACATTGAAAAAAAATTGATTTTATGTTAAGTCTGCCAGTTACACAAAAATTACTGTCAAGACACTTGTGGATGAGACAGAGACTTGTGGGGAAGCATGTACTGCCTTCCATATCTCACTTGCTAATGGCTCTATAATTGGTACGTGGCGCTGACGTGTTCTGGCTGCAAGCGTTTCTTTATGCCATCTGCACCCAGTTCTCCTGCATGACATCACTTCCATTTTGCAATTGTAATAACTGTTTATATAATAACCTTAATATCACGAAGTCCTAGTATACGGAGAAGACAGAACTTGACACATTTTCAAAAATTCAAAGTAAATGTTTTTGCAGTTATTACACAATGTTTTCATGAATGGTAGGGAAGATAGATAGGAAGTTCAAATTTGGCAGAAACTTGCAATTTTACATGCGGTATTCTTTCATTAGGCTGATTTTTTCTTTATTTACAATATTTACAGAATAATTTTAGTAAAAACAAATGCTATACAAAATGGAGTAGGATCTTTGTATATTAACTACCTCTTGGTTTTGGCTTACAGTTCAGAAATTATAATATGTGAAAGAGTCTAAAATTTAATGTTATGATGTGTCTTTCGACTACTGTAAGCTAAATATTTCAGCCACAGTCACATTTAAATGATTATTTCAGAGGAGACAGGTGTTGGTGTCATGTCTTTCAATAATTCTATTTGTTTTATTTTACAAGAGAGGGTGATGCATATTATTTGACTTCACTCAAAAGAAGATTTACTATAAGTAGAAAATTATTAGGTGACCACAAAGTCTCAAATGTAAAGGCAATGACCACTTTCAATAAAAAATTGGTATGGTTATAGGAGCTGCAGGCACTAGCTGTCAAGTGGTGAGTATTCCCTACAACAGGGCAGCCATGAATGACATCTGCCCCTGTGGACCGCTAAAAGAGGAGTCAGGTCCACGCACTGACACACTCTTAAAATCTCTCCACACTCTGCCTTGGATGTCTAAAACTTTGTAAAACTTTTGTTGTGTGCAGTATAGGATTTTGAGTTTTTAACAATGTTCTACCAATGAGGAAATCACACTGAATTTCCATTAACTGTTTTCCGTAATGCCATCCACATGAAATATCACGTGGCAAAAAGATTTATTTATACACGAAGAACTGCTTTAGGGTATAACTGTAGTTTGCAGAAATTCACTTCAGAATGAGCATAATGATGATGAAACTTGGCTGAATGCAAGCTACAAGACAACTTTTCTGATCTACTTAAACTGTGACACTAGGGAAATCTGAAAGACAGTTATAAGGAAGGAACTAAAATTAAAGCAATTTTAAACCAAACACTGTGACTGTGATGGACTTAGTCTTTGTGAATGTGCTTTAAGCATTTTTGAGACAGTTATTTTACTACAGAAATGTGTTAGAATGACTGGTAGAAAGTGTTTTTCCTTCCTTTAAAGAACTTGTGCTACAGAGCTGTAGCAACAGAGAGGTTGCAGTAAGACACCTGAAAGGAGCTTACAGAAGGAAGTCATATGAGGACAGCTTTTTCCAGTATTTTTCTGGTGTCACTTAACAACCATGTGTTCTGTCCCTGTAGAATGGAAAGCAGTAACGAGTTCATAGTTTGACAGTAGTGAGCTAACACGTTACAGGCAGAAAAAAGTTGTGAATGTTGCTAGGCTGAAGAAACGAAATAAAACTATAAATATATGAGAAATTAGGGCTTGTATGGAGGCTTATAGACAGTCATTTTTCCCTCACTCTATTCGTGAGTGGAAATGATAAGTAGTGAAATTTTAACATGTGGTCATTTACAAGCATTCAGCAATCAAAAGTGGAATGGCTTCATTTAAAAATTTCATGAAAGCTGCGGACCCAGTTATCACCAAACTCAAATATGTGCCTTACCAAATGACAGACATGATAAGTATTACCTCCTATTTTTCTGGAAATCAGTAAATAAAAGATAATGATTTATAACCATCTGATGCTTTTGTCTGTTCATTTTCCATATCTATGTCACATCTTTACTTCATTCCTCCAATAAAACACCACCCAGTTTTACCTCTAATATTCCGCAGCATTTGCCCAACACTCACTGATGTCACGTTACTTTCCTTCTCCCTATAGCAACATCACAATCTGCATCAGTTCAAAAAATTTCCCTATTCCCAGCTAAAATCCAGTCCCAAATCCTGTTCCTACCTAAGCAGGTGTTGACAGATGTGAAAATTACCGAACTATCAGTTTAATAAGTCACAGCTGCAAAATACTAACACGAATTCTTTACAGACGAATGGAAAAACTGGTAGAAGCTGACCTCAAGGAAGATCAGTTTGGATTCCATAGAAATGTTGGAACACGTGAGGCAATACTGACCCTACGACTTATCTTACAAAATAGATTAAGGAAAGGCAAACCTACATTTCTAGTATTTGTAGAGTTAGAGAAAGCTTTTGACAACGTTAACTGGAATACTCTCTTTCAAATTCTGAAGGTGGTAGGGGTCAAATACAGGGAGCGAAAGGCTATTTACAATTTGTACAGAAACCAGGTGGCAGTTATAAGAGTCGAGGGGCATGAAAGGGAAGCAGTGGTTGGGAAAGGAGTGAGACAGGGTTGTAGCCTCTCCCCGACGTTATTCAATCTGTATATCGAGCAAGCAGTAAAGGAAACAAAAGAAAAATTCGGAGTAGGTATTAAAATCCATGGAGAAGAAATAAAAACTTTGAGGTTCGCCGATGACATTGTAATTCTGTCAGAGACAGCAAAGGACTTGGAAGAGCAGTTGAACGGAATGGACAGTGTCTTGAAAGGAGGATATAAGATGAACATCAACAAAAGCAAAACAAGGATAATGGAATGTAGTCAAATTAAATCGGGTGATGCTGAGGGAATTAGATTAGGAAATGAGACACTTAAAGTAGTAAAGGAGTTTTGCTATTTAGGGAGCAAAATAACTGATGATGGTCGATGTAGAGAGGATATAAAATGTAGACTGGCAATGGCAAGGAAATCGTTTCTGAAGAAGAGAAATTTGTTAACATCGAGTATAGATTTAAGTGTCAGGAAGTCCTTTCTGAAAGTATTTGTATGGAGTGTAGCCATGTATGGAAGTGAAACATGGACGATAATCAGTTTGGACAAGAAGAGAATAGAAGCTTTCGTTATGTGGTGCTACAGAAGAATGCTGAAGATAAGGTGGGTAGATCACGTAACTAATGAGGAGGTATTGAATAGGATTGGGGAGAAGAGAAGTTTGTGGCACAACTTGACTAGAAGAAGGGATCGGTTGGTAGGACACGTTTTGAGGCATCAAGGGATCACAAATTTAGCATTGGAGGGCAGCGTGGAGGGTAAAAATCGTAGAGGGAGACCAAGAGATGAATACACTAAGCAGATTCAGAAGGATGTAGGTTGCAGTATGTACTGGGAGATGAAGAAGCTTGCACAGGATAGAGTAGCATGGAGAGCTGCATCAAACCAGTCTCAGGACTGAAGACCACAACAACAACAACCTAAGCCATGGAATCCATTCTTCCTTTCACAATTAGCTTAAAATTTTCCAATTCTACCAATGTGTATCCCTCACAAAGTTGGTACTACAGAAACAAATCACCATGGCACAGGCATCCTTCAAGCACCTCTGCTCAATTCACAAGATACCATTACTGTGCAATCTGACCTACCTACACCATATCTCCCCAGTCGGAAACCCCTACCCTCCAATACTTGGAAGAACAGCTCATACACCATCTCCAAAAATTATCCAATTTATTGACACCTTATTACTGAATAGGAGCACCACTACCCATAAAAAACTATCCTACCCCCACTAACCCCCACCCCCTACAAACCCTCAGAAAAAACTAAGACAATGCCACACTCCCCAAAACTGCTTCCCACAAAAACCCAGAACCTAAACAAATCCTTTAGGGTTTTGTCAACCTGTCCACTAGGAACTCCACTTATACATTTTTCAGTCCTATCCAAATGTATGACCTTCAGCCACACACCCAATTTCAGCCATGCTGGACTCGTCAAATACCTGCTGCTATGCCTCCCCCCCCCCCCCCCCCCCCTCTCTCCCTCAATCCCTACAATGGAAACATGTCTTTGCTACGAATCCCTCCAACCAATGTCAACCTAATCCCAACATTCAATCTTTTCTCTACCAGTTACCAGTTCTCATCAACATCTAAAATGTGACCCTCCCTGCCTCCCCACCACCAAATTACTTTCCAGGAATTCTTTAGCTCCAACTCGGCCTCACCATCCTTTCCTGGATGCCTTCCCACGAACACACACTTCTCAGTGAAAGAAAGAACTACTATCTGCATCCTCAAGACAGGCTTCCTGCAGACAAATGCTCTACCATTGTTGTGAGAATCACAGTGACTGCATGACAGAATGCATCTACTCTGACTGACCACCACCTCCCATAGCCTAGCCTTTCATATCAATCCTAGCAATACAAAGGCATTTTCCATAATGCTACAACACCCATTTCCGGGTAGTGGTGGCATACTTCATGCCCACTCTAACAAAATCTTTAATTGTTGTTGAATTATATAAACAATGTAGTTTCTAAAAAATACCAATGTGTAATAGGTTTCAGAGCTTGAAAATACCTTTCAATTCACTCTTAGCAATATCAATAATGTGTACTACTAATTTTATGACCACCGCAAAAAATTTAAAAAACACAAAGCAGGTAAACAACCATGCCAATTTTGACCTATTACCACCTGTATCCCTACTCGTTACTGCTGATGCCACATCTCTATATGCCACCATCAACCAGGCCCATGGCCTTGCCGCTGTCCAACACTCTCCCCTCATGTCCTAACTTCAAACCCATCTCCTTATTCCTCATACATTTAATTACATCCTCAAGCATAACTGTTCCTCCTTTGAGGGAAAGATATATAAAAAGAAAATCCACAGAACAGTCATGGGTACCCACATGGTACCCCCCTAGGCCAATGTGTTTACAAGCCATCTAGAGGAAGCCTTCTTAGCCTCCCAAAAACCTCAACACCTGGTCTGCTTCAGGTTCTTTGATAATATCTTCATGATCTGGACCTTGGGTGAAGAAACACTATCTTCTTTTCTTCACAGCCTCAACATTTTCTCTCCCCTTCACTTCACCTGTTCCTCCTCAGCCCAGTGTACCACCCTTCTGGACGTTGACTTCCACCTCTTTGATGACTTCATTCATACTTCTGTCTGCATCAAGGCCACTAGACATCAGTAGCACCTACATTTTGACAGCTGTCATCCCTTCCACACCAAAATATCACTCTCACATAGTCTGGCCACCCGTGGACAGCACATCTGCAGTGACAATAATTCCCTTTCCCAGAATGCTGAACGTCTCACTAAGGCCTTCACAGGGGTACTAATACCCGACACCTAGCCTGCAAACACATTTCCCTTGTCACGTTCTCACAAACCCCTAATCCTCCCACAACCCTCAAGTCCAACCGCAAAGGAGCACTTCTCATCACCCAATATCACCTTGTATTGGAACCATGTCCTTCACCAGGGCTTTAGCTGTTAATCATTGTGCCTGGAAATGTGGGATGTCTTACCCAAAATCCTTCCCACCCCTCCTAAAGTGATATTCCACCACCCACCCACTCTACACAGTATCCTGGTCCATGCCGATCCCACTCCCACTCTTAACCGTTAGGCAAATGAGTCACATCCCTGTGGAATAACCAAGTGCTAGACTTGTCCGATTCATCCAACCAGCACATCCTAGTACTCCAATCCTATCACAAGCTTATTCTATGCCTCCACAGGCAGGGCCATGCGTAAATTCAGCGATGTCATATACCACCAACTCTGTTGCAATTGCAGCACAGCATTTTATGTGGGCATGATGACCAACCAGCTATCAACCAGACTTGATGGCCACCATCAAACATTCGCCAACAGCAGAGTTGACCACCTAGTTGCAGAACACGCTGCTGAGCACAATGTGCTTGATTTTAATGGCTGCTTCATAAACTTTAAGATCTGAATTCATGCCCCAGCTCCAGTTTTTCTGAACAATGCAGGTGAGGATTATCATTACAATGCATCCTTTATTCCCATAATCCTCTGGGCTTCAGTCTCAGTTAACCTGCTGCACTAACACCCTCTTCTCTGCAGTTCTCTCTTCCTCTGTTTCCCCTCTCCATCCACTTCCCCATATCACGAACATCATGCACTGCATGAACTCACTGGTACCAGTGCATATGTGTCACATTTCTACTCTGTGCACCTGCTGCCCTGATCCCCAACCTCCTATCTTGCACACCTGCTATCGCCCTCTAAGCAGTCAACCATCCTCCCCCAAACACTCTCACCCACTACCTGCCTCTTTTCTTTCCTCACCCATTCCATCTGGCACAGCTCCCTCTACCTGCCAAATTGCAGACCTGGCACTGTGTATTTAACCTGCACAACATGGCTGAGCAGGTGTCCGTGCAGAGCGAGAGAGAGAGAGAGAGAGAGAGAGAGAGAGAGAGAGAGAAGCTCATCCCCAGCCATGATTAAAGCCTAACATTTATTTTAGTTAGGCAGTAAGAATTTCTCCCATTGATGAAATCCTTAAATGTCTTTTGTGGCCTCTATGCTCTCTTTCTTATGCATAAATTCTATTTACGCAAAGAGAATAATTATAGAAGAAATAGCAAACAGTCACAATTACAATGAAGCTCATGTCTCCTGTGTTCAGTTTAACCTTTGTGTCCACATTGGGTTACCCGGATAACCTTTATAACTATAACACTCAATTTTTCAGGTGTATTGAAAGTACTGTACACAAGCCTCAGATTATTCCTCATTTGCATCTTTATAAAATCCATATTAAAAGCAAAATTTAAATACTTTCAAAGAAGAGCATTTAAATGAGATGGAAAATAATGCACTTTCTAATCTATATTTGGGTTAGCCAGGTAACCACATAACTCCATTAGAACAGGTGTGAAGTTCGCACATGAAACACTTCATTTTATATAATATATTCATATTTTTATTATTCATTAGACAACCAAGTAATAATACAAATAATACAGTCATAAACTTGGGCAAAATATATCAATTTTTACTACATGTGACAGAGTACATTACATAATATTATATGGCTACTAAAGTTTGCTGTTCATTACAGTGGATAGTTAAATTTGGAATTATTACTTATTCACAACATCCATACACTGTTGTTGCAGTGCAGTGTTCATCACATATTGGTTTTCTACATGTCTTGCAACTTTTTCTTGTTTTCCTCTTCTTTTTGTTTGAGTGAGATTTGCATACAAAAATCACCAATGATTTTTAGCCATTTGGAAGAATCTCATTTTAGCTGAACCTCCACTCATTCAGTAACCCGAATTAGAGGTCCTCCTATCATGCACTTAATACCTGATTTCATGGAAAAAATTTCTCAGGAAATTAGGATTTGTTTATCTAGGGATAATAGAAGGCATTGCCAAATGTTTTCCCAGATCCAGTAGAAACAGGCTCATTTTTTGCTTGAGGATTGTTTTCTGTCTAAATAATGTGTGCTACTAAGCAAATGCTAGCAGCCATCTCTCTGTCCTCCGTTTTACACTGTAATGAGAACACAACTTGTCCATATTATCAGCACCCTCTTATGTGCTGTTATAATAATGTATAACATCTGGCTCTGAAAGGGGGCCAGGAGTGGATGCATCATAAAGCATTGTGGGTAACACTAGAACTGCTTTTTTCTTCTTTGGAACATATGAACACAGAGAAATGTCATCTTCACTGAATTGAAATAAAGATGACAGTTCTTGGCGTGAAGAGGAAGGTTGCATTTCTGGCGGTATATAGGGCTTGCTTCTTTTCACAGTGCCAACTATGGACAAATCCCAAGTCATCAACAGCCTTGCTTTGTGAAAAAATTGTCAGTGGCTGTATTTCTGCCAGTGCCTTTGAAATGGTAACATAAATATTTTACTACCCTCTCTTCTTCATTAGTTTCTCTTCTGGAAGCAGAGTTACCTGTATAAATTTGGCCAGTTATTGGATAAGAATTTCACGAATCACAAACCCACCAAATCTTCAAGCCATGTTTGACTAGATTTTAGTAAATCTTGCCTTTCCTTTGTAAGGAAAAAGCTGCTCATCAACAGTGAGGCAATCAGAGGGCACATAGATTTTATGAATATTTGAATTTAGCATTTCAAATATGGCAGATATTGCAGCAGCTATGTCACTTTTCAAATGCTCAGCCCTAGTGATCACATTATCAAATCTTATAAATCTGCTCAACTACCAAACCAAGGTCACCTGTTGAGGAATAAGCTTACACAATACAATGGGAATGCATTTGTTTTCCACATTTCCTTCGTGTGTTCAGCATTAGAAAATCTTACTCCAGATTTAATATATATATACCAAGATATGCATCAAATTGTTCCAGTGTCAATAGCTTCCACTCTTTCACTCCTCTTCTGAATTGATGTTATAGTTTGTGAATACCTGATTTGGCTTCCTACTGGTTTCACATACTATTATATCACACATTTCTTTTGCAAATATACTTTTGAAGGTCCTTATAAAAAGAAGTTTTGTTGTATGTGTTGGACCAGCCCTTTCCTGCAAAATATTATGCTTCAGCAACTTTCTTGTCCCAACAGGTTCCTTAAGTCATTTAGTTCCATCTGTATCACATAGAATGCCTGCAGAAGATACAACTGATTCACTGTTTTTGACAGCTCTATCATTTTAATCGCTTCTATTATCATATGTCTCTCTTTCAACTTCAATATCACTATAAGTACCAATTGTATCTTCACTACCTGAAGCAGCAGCATTTTTCTTACATGAAGTCCATGCAGAATCTTTGTCACTGAAATCTATAGCGTCATCCTCTTCTGTCTCAACAATAGACCATAACTTTCTAATATACTATTCTTTTACTTCATAGCTTAATCTGCTGTATTCAGATTTAGATAATTCCAGCTGATCACCCATAAGAATCCAGAGTTGAGGTGTAAACAATAATGAACAATTCATAATGTTGTGCAACAGTAGCCAGCAATAACTAGAACACCTTGTTGCAACTATTTCGTATATGCCCTGAGCTGAGTGTTGCCAACAGTGACGGTACGACAATAAATTCATTAGGTTACACTGGTAACCTGGTTATAGGACAAAGTATAATTTTTTAGTGTGGACATAAGGGTTAAAAACATAAAAAAGAATACACTATACATGATGATCTAAAAAACAGATGGATGCCCTCTGCCTTGAAGATGAAAACACAGCTAGGGCTGCTGCCCACATTCCTCAAAATGTGTTGGAGAAAATAACATTAACAGCTGGTTTTATGTAGTTTAAACAGGTAGTTGTTTGATCTAAAATTACCCTCAATTTCCACAACAGCACGCTGCTCCACGGAATATAAAATGTTCAAGATAAATATCAAGATATTGTGACAAATTTTGGGTACTGTCTTGTCTTATTACACAGATATTCTGCAAATAATTCTGCAAGATTATAATTTCTATCCATTTTATCATACTTATTATTGTCCCATCACTACACTGTAATTTTCCTTTTTGTATGTGTTGAATTGCTGTATCTACTTATTTCAACAATGTTTCAAGAATGTAATGACCCACACACTCTATTATTGTTTCTATTTCTTAATGTGTTAAGACACTTAGTATTGTCTCTCTATAGTACATACCAGTGTTGCCTGACATTCTGACTAATGAACTATGATGCCTACCCTGTGCAAGCAAAACGGATGGAAGACTGGAGTTCAATGTTTCATCAAAGAAGAGGTCATTAGAGGTGGAGTACGAGCTCTGATTAGGAAAGGATATGATAGGACATTGGGCACACCCTTTTTGAAGGATCCACTCTGGCAACTGCCTTAAGGGATTTAGGTAAATCATAGAAACAACAATCAGGATGTGTGGATAGGGATTTGAACCACCTCCCTATTTAATGAGTCTAGTGTCATATTACTGCACCATCTCTCTTAGCCACAGTGTATGTGCTTGTTTAGTTTTCTTCATGTTCCAGTTCTTAATTCCCTCCTCTGCAATCTTAACAGTACACTAACACTTCTCTTCAACTACAAAGTCATCTCTGAAATTTTGTCACAATTTGTATTCTTCATGTCCGTAGTGGTTTTTAGTATAATGTTAATTATCTTGCAATTTTTTTTAGCAGTAGGTAGTTTTATTCATTTGATGGCACTTTAAGGCTTTTGTTTGAATTTTTCATATGCTCCCTATAAAATAAACCAAAATGAGTGTTTTCTATAGTTTACTCACAGTTCATACAATGCTCTATTCTTAAATTTTTTCTTTTGGACTAATGTGCTCCGTGCTGCACTGTAGACTGAGTGAAATATTATTAACTATAGTTTATGGTTCACTAAAAATCTCAATAAGGGTATTAGATATGGAATATTCCAACACCAGATATGAACATTTGTATATATAGGGTGCCCAAATCTTTAGTTTCAAAGTTGCACAGATGGAAGAGAATTCTAAACTGTGTACTTTGAGATGTGGAGCTAGTGGTTGGATATGAATTTTTATTGATACAAACAACTTACATTTTCTAGCAATAAAATAAGTGCATAACAACTGTTTGAAGTGCAAACTGCCAGTATCAATGCACCGGGGTTCATCTGCAGTGAGACCCCCCACCCCCAGATCCGCAGGTGGCCAACAAGAGATATGCATGAAAATAATATATCACACCCCGGCAAGAACAGTGATACAACAGAAAAATGCAGTACTTGAGAAAACTAAACTGACAGAATTAATTCTATAAAAATCATACTGAAGTAGTGTAAGCTGCTTTTAAATTTCAAGTAAGTACTGTTGCCAGTAAATTCCATTATATTTTTCATGCACACTGGGGCACTTCAGACATATTTTACAGTGACATAAACTAAAGATGCGGTTTCTTGACTGGTGTCACTTTTATTGTTGGGGGGGGGGGGTGCATATAATAAACAACAATTCTGTAAATGGATGAGGGTTAAGTGGGACAGAGCTGTCTGGAACAATGATAATTGGAGGAGGTAAAAGCAATTACAGGAAATATAAACAGGAGGCATAAAATTGGGTCAGCATAAAAGTCAGAGTGATAATTAGTTTTGTCGTGTCAGAAACCTATATTGGTGCACAGTTGACATGTCATATAGTCTTTTACAAAAAATTTGGCCCAGTTCTGGACAGTCTGGACTTCTCCACAATCACACTTAATATTGTTTTCTGTACTGTAGCCCCATCTTGCCATATTAAACACTGATCTACCCACTCCTGATCTCAGCCTATTCAAAGATTTCCAGGTCATCCATTCCTTGTCATGTTCTGGAGGCAGAGTCTCAGAAACTCTTTTTCCAACCAGAGGGAAGGGAAGTCTATCCTTCCAAAGTTGCACCCTGACACTTTCTGGCGTGGAAACTCTTCCCTGACTTCAGTTGCTGTGAATGCAGTTTATGCCCATAGAGGGGATAGGTTTGTTCTTATTCCCCCTTTCTTTCATTCCTTATTTGCCGCAATTTTTCTTCGATTGGGTGGTCATGCTATTTCTGCAAGATGGTATATCCATTCAACAGGAGCAGATTTCAAACAACCTGTTATTAATTTTGCAGGTGTTGTTGAGAACTACATCTACCTGTTTGGCATGTGATGAATTACATAAAACAGGGACTGCTGTAGAATAGGCTAATGAAAGTGCACAGGTTCGGATGGTTTCAAGTTGACTGCTCCACTGTGATTTGGCCAATTTTCTTAACAGATTTTTCCTGGTGGGAACTTCCAACTTGCGATTCAAGCAGTGTCTCTTGAAAGTAAGAGATTGTCCAGTGTCACTGCTACGTATTTTGGAGTGTAGCAATGTTGAGACTCAACTCCTGACCATGCTATAATCAACTTACAAGTAGCTTCCCTATCTCTAAAATGAAAAGCACACACTTGAATCTTTGAAGAGTAGGGTTTAAGCTGATTTGTGTCACAGTATCTTGATAGATTTTCAAGGATATTCTGAGACCTTTTCAGGCCCACAGTTGTTAACACAGAAGGCATAACAGCAGCCAAAGAAGAGCTGCCACAAGGTCTACGCAGTCAATGCCAGTGCCAGGTATTGTGCATACAAGAGACACACACAAGTTGCGACCTGCGGAAATGGAATGCGCCTCACCATTGAAAGACCGTATAATAAATATGAAAGTGCTATTTTTGTTCATCCAGACATTCAGATCCTGTCCATAGCATTAACCAAGGAAAATATCAAAATTCTCACTCCAGAAACAACCAACTGTACCATTTCATCCCTTTATAAACCACCCACTGCCAAATTTATGGTTAATAAACCCTCCAATTTTCATAATAAAAGAGTGAAGATTGTGATTGGTGATTTAAACAGCCATAGTAATGTTTGGGGCTACGATCATGAAGATCAGAATGGGGCGGCAGTACAAGAATGGACAGAACTAAATCATTTGAATCTAATCCACGATGCAAAAATACCAGCATCATTCAACAGCGCCAGCTGGAAGCGACGCTATAATCCTGATCTCGTATTTAGTAACAACAGTATCAGCCAACAATGTGTAAAATCTGTCGGTCCCTCAATATTTAATTCACAGCACAGACCAATAATCTGTGACATATTTTCTGCTGTTATATCTCACAAAGCACCTTTTTGAAGAGGGTTTAACTTTAGGAAAGCAGACTGGTTGGGATTTTCAGAATTGCTCGACATCGAAGCGACGTATATAGAACCAGCACCAGAACACGATTACACCTTCACCGCTGCTGTAAAGAGCTGTTCCAGAATGTCAATTCCTCACAATTGTTGAATATCTTACATTTCTGGACTTAAATCAGACCAAGCCACCCTACTCACGGAATACAGGAACTTAGTTGAAGAAGATCCTTTCAGTGAAGCAACTGTGGAAGCACGGAACAAACTCACTACTTCTATAAGAAAGATAAAAAGGGATCAAGGGATCAAAACCATAGAAAACTCAGATCTAAAAAGAGACAATCAAAAAGCTTGGAGACTCCTGAAACATCTAAGTAATGATCCTTCTACAACAGCTGCAAAGAGAAAAGCAAGAGGAGGACAATCTACTTACATCATTCAGTATGGAAGAATTAGATAAGGCTATTAAACAATATAAGAATGGAAAAGCAACTGACTTAGATGATATACGAACAGAGCAAATAAAGCACTTTGGCATAACAACAAAGAAATGGATTCTGCAACTCTTTTAATAGAGGTAGGTGGGAGATCTACATCTACATAGCTACTATGTAATGCATGCATCTGCAGTGAAATCCCAGCCTTCTCTAAGTTCAACACTCAGCTGGCACGAGAAAACTGTAAAACAACGATATAATATACAACTCACTTCCAAATACACAAGGAAGAAGTCAAGGCAAGTCAAATGGGAAAGGGGACTGAGTGTAGCAAATATCAGAACAAGACATGACAGGTAATGAAAGCAAGGCACAAAGGACACAGCCAAGGACCACCATGCAGCTTGGCATGCAGCAGGAGACATCCTTCTCATAAACACTTCACTCCTAACCCAAGTAATGTTGATTCATTATAGCTGAGAATAAAAGACACTTCCTCAGGGAAAGTGTAAGATCCATCTGGCTGCATTTTTAAGTTTTTTCTCATATGGCACATGGCAGTAGCACAGATACAAATATCAGTGCAATAATAGACAAGAATACAAATGTGCAACACACGTAAGAGACCATAATGTGTCACCCAACAAACACAAATAATTAAGAAATGTAGCACATGATACTAGTTGTTGACTACACATTGATGTCTAGATCTTGTATCCACTTCATAGCATGAGGTCTAGCTTAAACAAAGTTCTCATCTGATCCACTGTATTTTCTTACAGGGTCAACTTTTATGATGTGGTCCAGAGTCTGCTTAGGTCTTATAATCACAACTTGGGCTGTCCCCAAGTCCCCATATATTAAATATGGCCATGCATTTTGTTAGTTTCGTGTTCTATGTACCATTTCCATGATAAATCGTAATGATGTGGGACGAGTCATTTCAAGCGACATCACAAATTAATTTATAAATATGGCTACAAACTGAACATTTATAAGATTTAATAATAATAATAATAATAATAATAATAATAATAATAATAATAGTTATTATTATTATATTTTACACATTACAATAACAGAAATTCTGCTATAGAATAGGAAGAGTCGTCAAGGAAAACTTTTTCAGTTTGTTTTTGAATTTTACTTTGCTATCTGTCAGACATTTTAAAGCACTGGGGAACTCATCAAAATTTTTTGTTGCAGGGTTCTACACCCCTTTCTGTTCTGCAACCTTAATGTGGAGTAATTAATGTCATTTTTTTCTCGTATTGTAATTATGCACATCATTGTTCACATACAGTTGAGTCTAGTGCAGTTGTTTCTTGGGAATTTGAACCCTTGATATGGTTCTGAGGGATAATTTATGAGATAATGATTACTGAGTTTTCCCAGTCATTTTTCCAGATGTCTATTCTGTTAAATGTGTTCTGTCTCCTTATACACCTGCTGTTCCATACTGGCTTCTGTGATTTTAAGTGTGTATTTGGCAAATTCATTACTAAACATTAAATAGGTAAATTATTTGTGTGGTCTATTTGTAGTATTTTTTCCCACTCTTTAATGGTTGTTTTTGTCATCTTAGCTTTGGTGGAGCTATGTTACTGATGACAAAGAGCCATAGTATTGGAGTTGAGCCTTAATGTACTGGTGATTACAAGTATTATTTCATGGTGCATGCTGGCATGGTGACTACCTTGCTAGACTGGAGCACAGTATTCAGCAATGGTGAAGACTATTTACACTGCTGCCATTCACAATGTGGATGAATTTGCACCCTGGGAACTGCTAGACAATTTTTTTATAATATTATTTTGTGTCATTTGGTTCTGGTCAACATGTCTTTTGGTTCTGATCAACTTTTTTTAGGATGTTCCGTATACGTTAAGAGCCTCTCCAGCATAATGTCCAGATGTTAAGTAATATCTAAGCTGTTTATTGGTGACATTGCTGAGGTGAAAACCATAAACTCTAATCTTAAGTAGATTCAGACACAAACATCATCTTCCATAAGGGTCTCAAGATCATCATCAGAGTCCTTGGCCCTGGCTTCAGAAATTTACTTTGCCCCGCTATGTCCACATCATTCACTTACCTGAATTTTTTTATAACTGTGTAAGGCATATCACTAGCATAGTCACTGAATAATAATGGTACCAAAACTAAACCTTGGAGTAGCCTATTCTCAAAGTTAGATGACTCAGTAATATCCATTCCCCTAGTCACTTTAAAATTGCACTTGCTGAGCATGTCTTTTAAGAGCGTTGTAAGCTGAAATTATGGAATCACTTTTTTCAGTTTCAGACTAAGTCCATCCAACCACACTGTATCATAGGCAGCTGTTAAGACTATCCAAGTCTACGAATGCCACAGATGTTTTCAGTCCTCTGATGGTGCAATGTTCTTTAGGAATAGAATGGCAAAAACTCCACAGAAACAGCGATTAAGCTGGATCAGTGATGTCTCATGGTTCTTACCACCAGCAGCAAAACCAAAACAAAAACAAAACAGCACTTTTAGTAATCAGCAAACTACTAAGAATAATATGTCTGTCAGAACCTGCATTTGTCACAGTGCTGTAAGGAGAGAGCACTCCATGAGGATGTGAGCCACTCTCAGCAAAGCACTGTAGTCTAATTGTAGGGATGTCTCACTGTGCATCATAAAACTGTGAGTCATAAATGTACGACCAATATGAAGTCAGTAGTCTCTCTCTGGGACTATGGAAGGAGGAATGCCATACATCAGTGGTCAGCTCGATGGTGAGCATTTTGTTGGAGCGAGCATTAGCCCACCATTCTCTGTTCCAGTTGCAACTGATAACAAGTCTCACCTGTGTTTGCAAACAAGTGCTTTGTATCTCCACTGCCAATGTTGGCCATGTGATCACTTTACAGTGATTATCTGTCTCTTTCCCAGGATTCCCACATGATTCAGAAACCCAAGTAAAACACCTTGAGCATGCAGTATGGCTGATTGATAGATTTATTGAGGGGCTTTTGGGACTACACGCCAAGGTCACCAGTCCCACAATTCAGAAGTTAGTTGCACAAGATAAAGGTGTCCACTAAAAGTGGGCGAATCTAGTCAGAGAAGTCAAACTATAAAGCAAAGAAGGTAAAAACAAACACAGTAGAAGGCATAAAAGAGCACAGAGCATGCAAAATCCAAAAACTGGAAAAACAGAGAGACAACAGAGCGGTCTTTGCCAGGGGACTGTTCATGGGTCTCAGACCCAGAAACTGTGGTGTCACCGCCAGACACCACACTTGCTAGGTGGTAGCCTTTAAATCGGCCGCAGTCCATAGTATACGTCGGACCCGCGTGTCGCCACTATCAGTGATTGCAGACCGAGCGCCGCCACACGGCAGGTCTAGTCTAGAGAGACTCCCTAGCACTCGCCCCAGTTGTACAGCCGACTTTGCTAGTGATGGTTCACTGACTACATATGCTCTCATTTGCCGAGACGAAAGTTTAGCATAGCCTTCAGCTATGTCATTTGCTACGACCTAGCAAGGCGCCATATTCAGTTACTATATGTCTTCTGAACAGATAATATTGTGAATCATGTACTGTCAAGAGCGACGTTCCTCATTAATGGATTAAAGTTAAGTATCAAACTAATTATGTCTGCTTTCTGAACTCTCATTCCTTGTCATGTTCCAGACCTCACGTCAGTCTAGTTCTTCCCCCCTCACGCCGGTCTGCGTGAGCTAAAACGCGTGCATTTTGGCCTCCACTAGTAACACGGTGTCGGCTCTTCAGCCAATACAACATTGGCGACGTGTCAAAACGGTCTTCTTATCTATACTGCCCTGATTTACTTGAGTAATGGCTTCGGCACAATCTCCAGATGTACTGTCCGAATTTTATCGCTTACAGAAACAGCAGACGCAGGCCTTACTGGATGCCCTTTGACAGCTCGTCCAGGGTCAACGTGCAATGCAAAACGATGCGGCAGCTGCCGCTCCACTGCTAACGCAGCCACAACATGCTGTTGCACCGACTTTCAGACCTTTTGATGCTGTACTGGAAAGCTGGACGGAGTGGTCACGCCAATTTGGATTCCATCTTGCCGCCTACAGAATTCAAGGTAACAAGCGGCAGCTTTTCTCTTGTCGTCCGTCGGAATGCAAACCTACCATGTGATAGTCAAATTATTTCCCCGACGCGACGTAGCAACTCTGTCCTATGACGAAATTTTGTCTGCATTAGATGCATATTTCAAACAATCAGTCAATGTAGTTGCCAAAGGGTATACCTTCTTTCGTACCAAACGTACGGCAGGTCAGACTAATCGGGAGCGGGTTGCAACCTTGCAAGGCCTTACTAGGGATTGTGCTTTTGAGTGTCAATGTGGACTCCCATATTCAGATACTATGGTACGTGACGCAATTGCACAGAACGTTTCTGATGTTCGTATAAGGGAACAGATTTTGAAACTAGTCAATCCCTCCCTTCAACAAGTGCTGGACATATTGGATCGGCAGGAGACACTTGACTTTGCTCAGGAATCATTTGAAACTTCGCCAGCCGTGTGTCAGGTTAACCGGCCCGCCGGGCGAGCTGCACGGAGCAGTAAACAGCTCTTGCGCCCGGCTGCGCCGCTACCGCCAGGCTCTCAACCACGTGTGCTGCGCCAGCAAGCAAATGCAGTGCTCAAATCATGCCTGCGGTGTGCTACTAAACATTCGCATGAGAATTGCTCGTCACGCCAAGCTATTTGCTTTTACTGTAATAAAAAAGGACATGTTCAGAGTGTTTGCCAGAAAAAGCTCAGATGGGAAACTCAAAACCATTCCAGGCCCTTTGCTTCGCGTCGGAATCGGAATTGCACCAAGGACACTCAGGCTCGCAAAACTTTGCCCATGGAAATTTATGTCGTTCATTCCACTCCGCCCAGTGCCACTCTCTCTAACAGTTACTGTGTTCGTCCCACAAATAGTGTGCGTTGACATCGCCGGAACTCCCGTCAAGTCACACGTGATTTTGTACCAGTGTCAGTTCATGTTTTACGAGACAGTCACTCTTGTCTTCAGCAGGACAATAAACTTTTTGTAGAGTTGGACATTAACGGCAAAGTGATACCATTCCAGCTCGATACCGGAGCTGCAGTTTCACTGATCAATCAAGACACTTTGCGTGCTGCAAATGTTAACTAGCTATTTAGGTCAAGAGATCCCTGTGTTAGGACAGTGCAGCCTTCTTGCAACATACAAAGGACAAACAAAACTTGTGTCATTTTACGTCCTTCGTTCTTCTTCTGCAGTGAACTTGTTTGGTTTTGATTTATTTCATTTGTTTAACTTGTCTATAGTAAATCAGGGCCTATCAGTTAACCAGACTGTGCCTTCAGACAGTGTTTCTTGTCTATATGCAGATTTGCAGACATTTTTGCACCGGGCCTGGGTTGAGCTAAGAACTATAAAGCACATTTGGAACTGAAAGTAAACGCGCAACCGAAATTTTTCAGAGAGCGCAATGTTCCCCGCGCATTGCTTGATGAGGTTGCAAAAACATTGCACGATTTGGAATCACAAGGTGTAATTGAACGTGTGCATACTTCTCTCTGGGCATCACCCTTAGGCCGGTATTACACTATCAAATTTCTTTGTCAAAGATTTGATCAAAGATGTGATCCAATATTCCGTCCAATATATTTGACAAAGATCTTTGACGTAGCGCTAGAAGGGGTATTACACTGTCATCAAATTTTTCGTCAAAGTTCAAGATGGCTGACAACAACTTGTTATTAACCGCAGTAGTTCTACGTACTCCAATTGCATTGTGTGCACATGCGGAAAAGAAGTGGGGGAAAAAATGGAACCATACATATGAGGTTGACAGTCTTAAAAGTCCTGGGATTACAACTTGATAATAAATTCAGTTGGGAGGAGCACACCACAGAACTGCAGAAAGGCCTTAACAAATCTGTATTTGCAATTCGAGTGTTAGCAGACATAGGCAACATAAAAATGAAAAAGCTTGCATACTTTCATTCCATAATGTCATATGGGATAATATTTTGGGGTAAATCTTGAAGTCAAACAAAAGTTTTCAAGGTCCAAAAGCGTGTAATACGTATTATTTGTGGAGTAAATTCACGGACCTCCTGCAGAAACCTCATCAAAGAACTGGGAATACAAACTACTGCCTCTCAGTATATTTACTTCTTAATGAAATTTGTCGTAAATAATATATCTCTTCTTCCAACAAACAACTCAGTTCATACATACAATACCAGGAACAAAAATGATCTGCACAAGGACTTAAAAGCACTTACTTTAGCTCAAAAAGGGGTCCACTACTCAGGAACACTCATCTTCAATAATTTGCCAGGAAACATAAAAAATTTAGTTAGAAATAAAGATCAGTTGAAAAGGAGCCTGAAAGACTTACTACTGGCCAACTCCTTCTACTCCATTGGCAAAATTTTTAATAGAAACAAATGATGTATTGTATTTATTCATACTATTAGTATTGTTATTTCAGCTTAAAAAAATCGACATGTTCCACATCCACGAGTATCTCCTCCACGGATCTATGGAACGAAAAACTAATCTAATCTGGATGAAGCCGTGGGTTTTACGACGACACGATAAAAGCATTCAACAAAACTTGTTACGTGAGCTTACAGTGAAAGACGTCAAGTCGTACATCAATTACTTAAGAATGGATGAGCATACATTTCTGTATGTGCTCAATGAAGTGTATCCTCATATCACAAAGCACACTATTCACAATATTCACTTAAGAACTGCTATATCTTCAGAAGACAGGCTCACTATAACACTCCGGTTCCTTGCTACAGGAGAGGGTTATGTTAGGTTAGGTTTGATTAGGTCAGGTTAGGTCTCCAATCTTCTTAATCTATTTTTGTATTCAGGGTGCCTCACGTTGTAAAGCGCCTCATCAGCTTCAGACATCTCTATTAATTTTGTAGTTGTCGGCACACACCAATTGTATTTACAGGCAATGGTTATAAAAACACTACAGACGACAGAACGCTGCAGCGATGCTAGCGCTCCATGTGGTAACATGTAACATTGCAGTGAACAGAAGACAAGCGGTTTCTTTGATCAAATATACAGCGAGGCCCTAGATTTGATCAAATATTGGACGACATTTGACAAAGTCCCTATTACACTATCAAATATCTTTGACAAAGATATTGGACAAAGATTTTGGACAAAGAAATTTGATAGTGTAATACCGGCCTTAGTAATTTTACCAAAACCTTAGGGAAAATTGAGACTTTGTGTGGACTTCAAGGCAACAGTGAATCCACAACTAGCGGTTGCAACTTTTCCTTTACCCCGCCCGGAAGATCTTTTTGACAACCTGTGCCCAGGCAAATATTTTTCGAAGTTGGACCTGGCGGATGAGTTTTTGCAAATACCGGTGGACGAAGAATCCCAGCGCGTTTTGGTGGTTAACACGCATCTTGGTTTGTATCAATTCAAACGACTGCCATTCGGGAGTGCATCCGCTGCTGCATTGTTTCAGCAATATCTACAAACTGTTTGTGCGTGGGTCCCTACTGCTGCAAACTATCTGGACGATACTGTGATCACTGGACAGACGGAAGAAGAACATTTAGCCAATCTCAGAGCATTATTTCAGGTCTTGCGACAGAATGGTCTTCGCTTACGGAAGGACAAATGTGTGTTTTTTGCTCGTGACTTGCCATACCTGGGACATGTACTCAATGCCCAAGGCATACATCCCAGTCCCACGCACCTCCGTGCCATACAATACTTGCCTTCGCCGCAGAATTTGAAGCAGCTACAGTGTGTGCTGGGAAAAATCAACTATTATCATAGATATGTGCCCCATGCTTCTTCCATTTCAGCTCTGCTTCATCACTTACACCGTAAAGGTGTTCCGTTCGTCTGGACGACGGAATGCGAACGCGCCTTCGCCGGTTGAAATCGGTGTTGCTTTCCAATACTTGCCTTACGCCATTCAATTCCCAGAAGCCCCTTTTGTTGATGGTGGGTGCATCGGATTTCGGGATCAGTGCTGTGCTTGCGCACAAAGATGGCTCGCACGATCGCCCTATTGCCTTTGGGTCCAAATTGCTCTCGTCTGTCTGCACAAAAAATTATTCACAGATCGAGAAAGAAGCATTGGCTCTCGTGTTTGGTGTTACAAAGTTTCATGACTTCTTGTATGGTCGTCACTTTACCATAATCACAGACCACAAACCTTTGACATCGCTTTTTCATCCGAACAAGCCTGTACCTCCACGTACAGTGCAGAAATTCATTCGCTGGTCTATTTTCCTCTCGCAGTACCGCTACGATATCTTGTATCAGTCCACTGCTAAGCACGGAAACGCCGATGCGTTGTCCCGTTTGCCTGTTGCTGAGGATAGGGCATTTCATTCCTCTGAACTTGCTTGCATGTTCATTGATTCGGAAACCGATGACGTGGTCGAATTGTTTACGATTGATTTTCGTCGTGTAGCTACAGCGACAACTTCCGACCCTGTCCTTGCTACCGTTCTGTGTTTTGATGCTACGCAATGGCCCTTGTCAAAGTCACGGGTCGGCGACCCGTTGGTTCGCCGATTTTTTGCTCACAAGGAGAGACCTTTTGTTCGACGTGGTGTTTTGTTTTTGCGTTCTGATAATGATCAGTCCAGGGTCGTGGTCCCACGTTCGTTACAGTCCTCTGTCTTAAAGCTTCTCCACCAAGGACATTGGGGTATAGCGAGAACGAAACAACTTGCTCGTCAGCACTGTACTTGGTTCGGAATCGATGCCGTGATTACGAATATGTGCTCTTCTTGCATGGTGTGTGCCGAACAACAATCAGCACCACCGCGGAAATTCCTTGCATGGCCAAAAGCCACTTTCCCTTGGCAACGCTTACACACTGATTTTGCTGGTCCATTCTGGAATGCTCGATGGTTGGTTGTGATAGATTCATTCAGTAATTTTCCTTTTGTTGTCCGGATGTCTTCCACGACATCATCCGCCACTATCCAAGCGTTATCTGCTATCTTTTGCATTGAAGGCCTTCCACAGACAATTGTTTCCGACAATGGCCCACAATTCACGTCCACAGAATTTCAGTCATTCTGCAAGGCCAATGGTATTCAACATCAGACGTCCGCGCCGTTTTCGCCACAGTCAAACGGTGCCGCTGAACGATTGGTCCGGACTTTCAAGTCACAGATGTTGAAGTTGAAAGAGTCGCATTCCCGGGAGGATGCGTTACTGCTCTTTTTGCCCTCATATCACTCTCAGCCCTGAGATGGTCGCTCGCCGGCTGAGTTGCTCCACGGTCGCCATCATCGAACCTTGATGTCTTTGCTACATCTGCCGCGTAAGGTTCCTGTGCAGCGACGTTGCCTACTACCGCCACTATCGAGGTTTAAGTCGTTGCCTCGAAGGGCGCATTCTTCGCTGCCTCAGGCGCACTATGTATCTGGTTTTGGGGGCCTCCAGTGGGGTGCGCCGGCATCTCAATCAGCTGCGCCTCTGTCGTCACACGGGATCTGCTGCTCGCCGTCTGCTTTCAGCATCGGTGCCGTCCGGTCAGCGCCCCGGGGACCCATCTACTGGCTCACCTCAGCCCCAGGTGTTACCGACGCTGCCTTCCATTTTGCCCCATGGTGGCGTGCCGCCGCCGCGTGTTCTCCCACCAGCTACACCCACAGTGGACGCATCGCTGCAGCCGCCGGGCGCCCCCTGGGTCACGCGCCGCCGATTGCTCCCTGGGACCAGTTGTCCTCCAACATGGAACTCTTGCCCGCTCCGGACCATATGTCGTCTTCGCCCGTCGGGTGCCCCGGCCCGATGGAGGTCGACCCTTCCGTCCCCCCTGTCTCTCTACCGGTGCATACACCGCATGTTGGCGTGCACCCTGGAGTAGGTTTTCAGGTGTTCCGTAGCTCCCCTCGGTCCAAATGGCAGGGTGCGGGTGGCACAGCCTTGCCTGTTGTTAGGCTCCCCACCTCGTCACATACATCAACATGCGGTCCTCCCCACGGCGGGCGGAGGCCTTATACCACAACCGTCCGCCGATTTGCGTGGGAGGAATGTGATGTCACCGCCAGACACCACACTTGCTAGGTGGTAGCCTTTAAATTGGCCGCGGTCCATAGTATACGTCGGACCCGCGTGTCACCACTATCAGTGATTGCAGACCGAGTGCCGCCACACGGCAGGTCTAGTCTAGAGAGACTCCCTAGCACTCGCCCCAGTTGTACAGCCGACTTTGCTAGCGATGGTTCACTGATTACATATGCTCTCATTTGCCGAGACGAAAGTTTAGCATAGCCTTCAGCTGTGTCATTTGCTACGACCTAGCAAGGCGCCATATTCAGTTACTATATGTCTTCTGAACAGATAATATTGTGAATCATGTACTGTCAAGAGCGACGTTCCTCATTAATGGATTAAAGTTAAGTATCAAACTAATTATGCCCGCTTTCTGAACTCTCATTCCTTGTCATGTTCCAGACCTCATGTCAGTCTAGTTCTTCCCTCCTCACGCCAGCCTGCGTGAGCTAAAATGCGTGCATTTCGACCTCCAGTTGTAACACAGTGTTGGCTCTTCAGCCAACACAACAGAAACCACAAAGAGAGGCCCCAACAACAACCAACCTGTCCCTGTCCCTACTCTGGGAGTAAAGCAAAACCTTATAACTGAAAGTAAAAACCACTTTCAGGTAGTAAACTGTGGACCAGTTCAACTATCCATGAATTGTCTGCTAATATTAAGGAATCTGGAAGGCTATACTTAGTGTGAAGGGCCAAAAGGATGATGATGATGATGATGATGATGATGATGATGATGATGATTGGCTTGTGGAGTGCTCAACTACGCGGTCATCAGTGCCCGAACAATGCCCCAATTTTTTACACAGTCCAATCTAGCCACTGTCATGAATGATGATGATGAAATAATGAGGGCAACACAAACACAAAGTCCCCCGGCACAGAAAATCACCAATCCGGCTGGGAATCGAATCCGGGGATCCCGTGATCCAGAGGCAGCAATGCTAGCCACTGGACCATGAGCTGTGGATGGGCCAAAAAAATGAGACATTCCACCAATACCTGGGTGAGCCTAGTATGACCAATGTGTATATGGCATAAGACAGTGGACTCCAAGAAGAGTGGAAGGAAGAGTGCCAAACAGCAGTAGTCTCACTGGTTGCGCGGAGTTTATTACTGAGAGCAGTAGTGCCCCAGATGTCATTCCATGTCATTCCACTTCTGGGCAGAGAGACTTGACGTGTATCTGCATATCTGCCTCTGAAATCATGAAAGAGAATGGGGGCAAGTATCTGCCTCTATGGTCAAATGCTCTGCCAGTTCATTCCCTGGGATGCCTGCATGATTTGGGACCCAGAGAAAAACTGAGCAGGTGGCACAGCCAAGGGCAGAGACCGAAGTGTGACAAGAGTAGCATCAGTCTACAGTTTACAGGTTGCTGAGTCGTGACACGTTAAAACACTGTGAAGGGAAGCCTGAGTAATAAAATGGGCAGCTCTGTTAATGGCTAGCAGCTCTGCTGTGAACACACTACATGAGCATCGATAGTAAATGGTGTTCCATGCCAGTAGGAGACATATAAGCATATCCTGTCTTATCTATCGCTTTAGAACCATCTGTGTAGAAGATGGTAACACCCTGGAACTCTTCAAGGATGGAATGTAGAAGTTGCCAGAATATCATAGGGGTGACAGAGACCTTAAGAACCTGGAATAGGTCGGTCCTAATCCATGATCTAGGCACCATCCAAGATGGAAAGTGGTGAGGGAAGAAATACACAGGGCCCATTCCAGTGAATAGGATGGAGATCCCGACAGTGTGAAGTGAGATGCATTCAAACCAATGCAACCTTAATGCTGTCATTTTTACTATTCGAACAGTATCTGAAGTAAGTGATTGTTCGATACGAAAATTAGTCTACTTTGCTTATTTTCATTCACTTATGTCATATGGTATTATATTCTGGGATAGCTCTTCCCATTCTAAAAAGATTTTTTGGCTCAGAAGTGGGCAGTTTGGGCAATAAGTGATGCAAGTTTGCGAATCTCTTGTCAACACCTGTTCACTAATCTGGGTAGTTTAACACTGGCCTCTCAATGTATATATTCTTTACTGTCGTTTCTTGTTAACAATACCAGCTTATTCCCATGAATTAGCAGCTTTCACTCAATTAATACTAGGTAGAAATCCAATCTGCATTTGGATCGGACTTCCCTAACTCTTGTGCAGGAAGGTGTACAGTATACTGCTGCATCCATTTTCAATACACTACCACAAGAATTCAAAATTCTTAGCAGTAATTCACATGCTGTCATATCGAAACTGAAGAGTCTCCTCATGGGTCACTCCTCCTATTCTGTTGAGGAGTTCCTTGAAAAATTAAGCTGATTCCTATGTTATACTCTTGGATGCGTTTACTTAAACTTATGACTTGACTTTTTTTGGGTTCATAAAAACATTTTATTTCATCTGTTATTACTTTTATGTTGTAATTTCATGTGCTGACACGTTCCATGACCTTGGAGATTTCCTCCTCAATTTGGACCTACCGAACTGGGCATGTAAATAAAATAAAAAACCAGCAATCCCATCTGAAGGCGGGTATCAAGGCATTGGCTCCATCATATTTGTAGAGGGGGAATCCCCACTTCTGCGAGGAGACTGTCGACGGAACTAGTGCATAAGGCACTGCTAGCCAGATGCACCCAATTATGATGAACAGGGTCAAGTAGTTTCAGAATGGAAGGAGCCGCTGAGCCATAAGCCTAACAACCATAATCTAGTCTGGACAAAACCAGAGTGCAGTAAAAAGGGAGAAGAGCAGCTCGGTCTGGAACCCGAGATGTCCACATGCAAATAGTCTTCAGATGGCAAATATGGGACAGCCACGTCAGCTTTTTATTAAAAAGGAGGCCCAAGAAACATCTACACACTGGGTGCATAAATAAAGTTCTGGATTGGGCTGTACTGTGAGTCAACAGCAAAAATGCATAATGCGTGTTTTGGAGAGAGAAAACTGGAAGTCATGGGAAGGGGTCTACACAGAGGCACATAAATGACTTGGTGGATGAAATCGGAAGTTCACTGAGGCTTTTTGCAGATGATGCTGTGGTGTACCGAGAGGTTGTAACAATGGAAAATTGTATTGAAATGCAGGAGGATCTGCAGCGAATTGACGCATGGTGCAGGGAATGGCAATTGAATCTCAATGTAGACAAGTGTAATGTGCTGCGAATATACAGAAAGGTAGATCCTTTATCATTTAGCTACAAAATAGCAGGTCAGCAACTGGAAGCAGTTAATACCATAAATTATCTGGGAGTACGCATTAGGAGTGATTTAAAATGGAATGATCATATAATGTTGATCGTCGGTAAAGCAGATGCCAGACTGAGATTCATTGGAAGAATCCTAAGGAAATGCAATCCGAAAACAAAGGAAGTAGGTTACAGTACGCTTGTTCGCCCACTGCTTGAATACTGCTCAGCAGTGTGGGATCCGTACCAGATAGGGTTGATAGAAGAGATAGAGAAGATCCAACGGAGAGCAGCGCGCTTCGTTACAGGATCATTTAGTAATCGCGAAAGCGTTACGGAGATGATAGATAAACTCCAGTGGAAGACTCTGCAGGAGAGATGCTCAGTAGCTCGGTACGGGCTTTTATTGAAGTTTCGAGAACATACCTTCACCGAAGAGTCAAGCAGTATATTGCTCCCTCCTACGTATATCTCGCGAAGAGACCATGAGGATAAAACCAGAGAGATTAGAGCCCACACAGAGGCATACCGACAGTCCTTCTTTCCACGAACAATACGAGACTGGAATAGAAGGGAGAACCGATAGAGGTACTGAAGGTACCCTCCGCCACACACCGTCAGGTGGCTTGCGGAGTATGGACGTAGATGTAGATGTAGATGTAGATGGTGCCTTGGAACTGGCATTCAGCAGACGCTACAGAGTGGGAGCTGCATCAAATTTAAAAAAATCATCGACATACAATGCTGCGGTAACCAGAGGCCCAATAAAGGTTACAAGTCAATTGATGGCGACAAGGAAGAGTGTGACACTTAACCCACAACCTTTTGGGATACCATTCTCTTGGATCCAAGAGGTGCTGAGTGAAGTGCCAACTCTAAGCCGGAAGAGCTGTTGGGATAAAAAATCACAGATAAAAGTTGGAAGGGGATCGCAAAAACCCCTGTCATGGAAGGTAACTAAAATGTGATGGTGCCTAGCCATGTCATATACCTTATGTAGGTCAAAGAAGACCGCGACAAGGTGTCAGCTTTTAGCAAAACCCTGTCGGATTGCTGTTTCCAATCTGAGTAAATGGTCAGTTGTAGATCATCGAAGCCACACTGATACAGGGACAAAAGGCCCTGAGATTTGAGTATCCAACATAACCAGAAACTAATCATCCTCTTGAGTAGTTAACAAAGTAAGTTGGACAGGCTAATCGCTTGGTAGCTGTCGAGAGATGTTGGGTTTTTCCCATGCTTAAGTATGGGGATAACTATGCTCTCTCGCCATTGCAAGGGGAAGACACCAGTGAGCGCGAGCCAAATGTGGTTCAAAACTGCAGTAGCCATCAGAAAGATCGCGGGAGGTGCACATCGGCACGTCGCATCACAGATGATAGTTGCCGCACGTAGAGTCCCGTCCACCAGAGGGCACGCGAGAATTCGTATGCGACCTCTGTCGGCGGAACAACAACAACTCAGGCAGCACGGGCCGTGCCCAGTCAGTTAACATCGGGCACGCCTAGGACACAGTCCACGTCTACGCTAAGTGAAGTGCAACGTGAACAGTGTTACTACACAATTGGCGACGAGTAGGGTCGTTCTTTTGCCTGTTGCGTCGTTGTTCCAGTTTCGCAGCTTATCCACAGCATGGAGGATTTAGTGTGGGCCTTGGTTGAGTAGCAGACGGAGCTCATGGCCACCATGAAACAAGTGCTTCCGGCGTTGCTCTCCACGCAGTCTGCTCCAGCGCCGTTCCCTCCTCCCTTTCCCCCGTATGACGAGACGGCGGAGGATTGGGACGCATATGAACATCACCTTCGGCAGCATTTCCAGGCATTTTATGTTGCCGATGAGGAGGTATGTCGTGCTCTCTTCTTGTCTTGGATATCTCCCTCGCTGTATCAAGTTTTGCGGCAGCTAGTGCTGTTGCAGGAACCCTCGTCCTTGTCTTTCGACGCATTGTGTTCATTGCTGTCTTCATATTATCGCCGCCGCACGCATGTTGTGGCGGCTAGGGTCGAGTTCTATCAATGCAAGAAACAGCCCCATCAGTCTTACCGGGCGTGGGCCGCTACCCTGCACGCTCTTAGTCGCACGTGTCGTTTTGTCACGGAGCAGTCGCGAGAGTCATATGCCCACGTTATGGTGCACGTCATCATTGTTCGTTCGGACCCTGATAGGGAAATGCGGCAACGGGCCCTGCAGTTAGAAGACCCTTCCCTTGAGGAAGTCCTGTCCATTGCTCAATCGTATGAAGTCTCTCACGAAGCAGGTCAACAGTTGGAAGCGTGGTGCGACGTCGTGGCGGTTCAGGGCGGCGCGTCCGCGTCCACTGCGTCTGGAGTGGATGACGTGCGAGCGGTACAATCCAGCCATTACGGCCGCTCCTGCATGGCGCGTAAACAGAATTCCAACCGCCAGCCCCTGTTGCCATCCTGTGCATCGTGCTATATACATCATGATCGGTCAGAGTGCCCCCAGCGTTGGGCCGTTTGTCATAAATGTAATAAAAAAAGGACACATTGCTAAAGTTTGCCGCTCAGCCTCAAAAGAATCGAAGGAAGCTGGTACAGAGGACATGGACGTTGACATTCAGGAAGTTTCATTGGGCCAGGCTCCTGATGCCTCGGCACACAAACTCTTTATCGAGGTGTCGGTTCGGTCGCACCGATTACAACTGCAAGTAGATACGGGCGCGGCAGTTTCTTTGTTGAATGCACAAACTTATTCCGACCTTGGACGGCCCCCGTTGGCGCCAGTTTACCGGCGTCTCTGCGGTTATGGTAAACAATTCATTCCCCTACTGGGTCAATTCACTACCTACGTGACTTACAAATCAGTCACTCAGCCTATTAATTTTATTGTTGTCAGTGATGTGAGCTCCGCTAACCTTTTTGGCCTGGATGCCTTTCAAGCTTTTGGTTTTTCTATCGCTCACACCATACAGTTAGTCTTAGAAAGACGTTCCCTATCAATCATTGGAATCTTTGATCTCAGATTTTCCAGATACCTTTGAGGAGGGCCTGTGGCGTGTTTCATACTTTGAAGCTCACTTAACGTTGAAGGCGTCGGCTCCGCGCGAGGCAGATCCCCTTGGCTCTCCGCCCTCAGGTAAAAGAAGAGCTAGACCTTTGGGTTGTTCTTCCCATTTCTTCTAGTGAGTGGGCTTTGACCCTCGTTATTGTCAGGAAACCCTCGGGAAAATTACGTCTTTGTGGCGATTTCAAGGCCACCATTAATTCCCAATTGGTGGTGGACACCTATCCTTTGCCTCGTGCTGATGAATTGTTCTCCGCCGTGGCGGGAGGCCAATATTTTTCGAAAATCAATCTTTCGGAGGCTTATCATCTGATATCACTTGATGAGGACTCCAAACGGCTGGCGGTCGTCAACACCCCATTTGGCCTTTACCAATACCAGCGGTTGGCCTTCAGAATATCCAGTGCCCCGGCGATATTCCAGCGTTATCTTGAGCACGTCACGTCGACAATCCCTCATTGTATTAATTACCTGGACGACATAATTGTCACAGGCCGCAGCACGAAGGAACACTTGCACAACCTTCGCACCCTCTTTCTCAAATTCAGGTCCGTGGGCTTGCGTTGCAACCTGCGTAAGTCAAACTTCTTCCAACCGTCCATTGAGTATGTGGGCTACACCATCTCTCGGCACGGCGTCCAGCCATTGGGAAGTTTGGTCCAAGGTATCGCCAACCTTCCTCGGCCCGCTTCGCTGAAGGAGTTACAAGCTTTTTTAGGCAAGATTGCCTATTACCACCGGTTCATTCCCAGGGCTTCCACCATAGCCCGCCCCCTGTACTGCCTTCTGCGCAAGGGTGTTCCTTTTTATTGGTCGCCTGTATGCGAGCGAGCGTTCACCTTGTTGAAGGGCCTCCTCACGTCAGCGCCTTGTTTGGCTACTTTTGAACCCCAAAAGCCGTTGGTCTTGGCTACAGATGCTTCGCCGTATGGGGTGGGGGCAGTCCTGGCCCATCGCAACGCAGATTGTTCCGAGCAACCAATGGCGTTTGCGTCTAAAACTCTTAGTCCCACGCAGGTCCATTACTCCCAGGTGGAAAAAGAGGCTTTGGCTATTGTCTACGCTGTTACCAAGTTTCACCCTTTCTTGTATGGCATGAAGTTTCAGTTAATCACTGACCATAAGCCGTTAATATCGTTATTTGGCCCCGCCTCGCAGATTCCGGATAGGGTGGCGCACAGACTACAGCGCTGGGCCTTGTTCCTCTCTAAGTACCATTATGACATTCATTTTCGCTCTACCGGACAGCATGCCAACGCTGACGCTCTTTCCCGTCTTCCGGTGGGCCCGGATCCTAAGTTCGATCGAGAGGAGATTATGTGTTTTCATTTAAATGTGGCGTCCCGCCAAGCGGTTGATGGCTTCCCGATCACTAGTTCTAGAGTCACCAGGGAAACGGCAGCTGACCCGGTTCTCCGGCAAGTAGTTCGCCTCATTCAGCAGGGGTGGTCATCCCGACCTCCAGGCCGGGCCTCGGACCCTCTTCGTAATTATTTTATTCTACGCGACCGCCTCTCCGTCTTGGAAGGAGTTCTCCTTCTGGTTACCGATGATACAGCTCCTCGTGTGGTTGTTTCTGCAAGTTTACGAAGGCAGGTCCTCACGTTATTACATGAGGGGCATTGGGGTGTTTCCCGTACTAAAATCTTGGCTCGCAGACATGTGTACTGGCCCAGTATTGACAGAGAAATTGAGCACTTGGTGGCTGCCTGTTCCCAGTGTGCGAGCCAACAGGCATCTCCCGGGGCAGCGTTCTCTTCATGGCCGCCGGCAACCCAAGCATGGGAACGTGTTCACATCGATTTTGCGGGCCTGTTTCTCAATGGCATTTGGCTCATTGTCATTGATGCTTATTCCCAATTCCCATATGTGGTTCGCTGCTCCTCAACCACTTCAGAAGTTGCAATCCAGGCACTAGCAAAAATCTTTTCTGTGGAAGGTCTGCCAGCCACCCTGGTCTCGGACAACGGACCTCAGTTTATTTCGCAGACCTTCCAGGATTTTTGTAGGCGCTTTGGTATTCGGCATGTTTGCTCTCCCCCCTTTCATCCACAATCGAATGGGGAAGCCGAGCGCATGGTGCGCACATTTAAGATCCAGATGAAAAAGTATGTGCACAAATTTCCTGCGGAGGAGGCATTGATGTTTTTCCTGACGGCATACCGGACCACACCAATGGGAGAACGCAGCCCCGCAGAGCTCCTCCATGGGCGCCAACCTAGGACTCTGCTGCACCTCCTCCGGCCTGGTCCTCGCCAGTCTTCGCAAAACGGAGTACCTGGCTTTCCACTGGGTATGTCGGTCTGGGCACGGGGGTTTGGTCGCAATCCACGTTGGATACTGGCAGTGGTCCTGTGCCGAAATAGCCGCCGGCTCTATACCTTGCAGATGGGGGACCGGGTGGTACATCGTCACCAAAATCAGCTACATCCACATTTGGGCACCCACCCTCCAACCTCTCGGGCACCGGCTTCCCCATTGCCGGCACCCGTGTTGGTTTCTCAGGGGACGTTACCGCCTCTCCCCACTGTGACTCCGCCGCACTGCGATGGTTCTCAGCCTTGGCAGCCTCCAGTAGCTCCAGCACCAGCATCGCCATCGTTAGAGATGCCCCAGCGAGAGCCGGGCCCCCTCGCAGGCCCTGTTTCTCAGGAGGCTGGTTCACCTGTGGTCGTCCCTTCCCCATCGTCCCCGCCACTGGGTCTTGCCCCTCCCGAGCTGGACCAGGATCCGGAGTTCGACAGCTTGTCTCCCGTTCTGTCCCGGGCTCCGGTGGTGGGACGACAGGGGCCTCTTCGTGTGGGTCACGTCCAGCCGTATTCGAAGGTTCCGGCTCGAGGGTTGGCAGATCCCCTCGACTCCAGCCTTCCAATGGACGTGGAGGTCATCGCTCCTGCCCGACGCTCCACCTTCCGACGCAGTGGATCACAGTGGCTTCACCCCCCAAAGGAGGAGGAGTGCAGTAGCCATCAGAAAGATCGCAGGAGGCGCACATCGGCATGGCCCGTCACGGACGGTAGTTGCTGCACGTAGAGTCCTATCCACCAGAGGGCACGCGAGAATTCATACACGACCTCTGCCGGCGGAACAACAACAACTCAGGCAGCACGGGCCGTGCCCAGTCAGTTAACATCGGGCATGCCTAGGACACAGTCCCCGTCTACACTAAGTGAAATGCGACGTAAAACGTGAGCAGTGTTACTACAAAAACCCTGAGTAGATGTTGCCTCTGGGTAATATTCAATTGTTGGATCATCTGGTTGTGGCTGGAATACGGGCCGGGGGCAAGTCACATGAAGAGGTAAGAGTCTGCAAGAATTCTCATTCAGTGAAGGGTTCATTACAGGATTCAGCTTGATGGGGCTTGAAACAGAGGGGGGTTTCTTCATCTTGTTTCTGCCAGAGAAAGACAGCAGGATAAGAAGAGGATGCCAATGCTGTCACAAAGTGTTTCGCGATGTGTTCTGCAAAGAACAATGGATCAGTGCACAGAACACCATGTAATATAAGATCCTGGACAGTTGATTGTCACTAGCAGCCCAGAAGGATACGGAGTTCGGACCAAACCTGGGTTGAAGAGGCACACATCCCCAGGGAGGAAACATAGTGTTCCAAGCATTCCTTTTTACTCTGCTTAACAAGGTAGCAAGCCTTAGCATGGAGACTCTTAAAAGCGATAAGGTTAGTCTCTGAAGAGCATTGTTTAAATCGTTGCAGCACCAATTGGTGGCCCTCGGTAGCAACTGCTGAGTCCTTGGACCACCACGATACCGGTCGATGATGAGGGAGACCTATGGATAGGGGAATAGCAGTACCAGCGGCATGAAGAATAATGTCAGACATCTTACAAGACCGCATCAATGCAATCCGAGAGAGAGGTGTCGAAGTCCACAGCAGACGTATATAAAGGTCAATTGGCTCTGCAGAATGCCCAACATGGGGGCCTGTCTGCCTGTAGGTAGCAGGGGGCAGTATGGCTGAGATCATAAAGAAGGTCACTGAAAGCAGACACTACTAGGTGGTGAAGGTAGCACAGCAAAATAGCCTGCAGACAGCTCATAGAATCATTGCAAGCTATCGTGGGTTTTCTTCTTGATGAATTTGGGGTATCTAGCAATAGCCACCAGTTCAGTTCCATCATGAAGACTCATCTGGTAAAAGAGTGTTGTTCCTGGTCTCAAAATTGATGAAAGCATAACCTGTCTTTTCTGTATTTTTAGTGCAATCCGTAAAAATTATTTCACAGCCTCAATTTTCTTAGAGGACTGAAAGGAAACTATGTCCGAAAACAATATGGATGATGGAGAGTTGAGACCCTTGGAACAGGTCTAAATGGACCTGTGGTCTGGTTACATACTGTGGCACAACATGTGATCACCCATTGGGTACATTCAAGAGGAGGGAGGTGAAAGTCACTATGAATTTGGCAGCCTGTCCCCAGTTGATTTTTTTTTGAGAGTGGGTGTTACATTCCTGACTGGCCAAAAAAACACCTATGCAATTGTTGGATGATAGTTGCGTAATAGAGTAGCAAATTGTAGCATGGAAACTGCAGAGACAGGCTTCCCACTTCTGCCAGAAGACTGCCATCTGAGCTCATACAAAAGGTACCAGTGACTAGCCTTACCTCAGAATAACTAATTGTATCAAACAGTCACAAAGCTGACAGTGCTGCTGAACCATATCTCTGGTATCTGTAGTCAAGTTGTGACAAGACAAGTGACCTACAGAAGCATATGAGGGTTGTACAATCACCAAGCCATGGGATATGGATATGAAGGTGGTAAGCGTTAAGCTTACATGTGGGACTTGTTTTAAGTTGGTGGATACTTGGTGATCATGTCAGTTTATTGTCAAAGAGACAGTAAAAGAGGACTGTGTGAGTACCTTACGGTAATGGTTCCCCAAGCAGAGGTCTGGGTCAGGTAAAAATTGGTAGCAATGATAGGAGGTTTAAGAAAAGGTGATCCTCACAGTTCCTTGAAGTTGACTATAATCTAAGGCCACAGAGTGGGGAGCTGTGCAAAATCCAAAAATCATCTACATACACAGTGGGAGTAACTACCAGACCCATGGTGCAAACAAATTTGTTGGTGGGTCTAAGGAAAAGTGTAGCATTCAACACTGAGCTCTGAGTGATAGAATTCTCTTGGACTTGCAGGGAGCTGAGGAATGAACAGACTAACCAACAACATAGAGGTGACAATATGCTGCAAATAAAAATCAGTAAAGCTGTTGGGTCTCGTCCACTCGTCTCGTATAGTGTGCCTGAAGGATGTGGCATTCTCGGAATGCTGTACAACAATTCAAGCAAATAACATTAGTAGTTTTATTCCTATAAAGCAAATTGACAATACTTAACTTTGGAGTTACATCGCTGTCGCAAGCAACATGCAAACAGTAATAGTCTTTGCTATACAGAAATCCAAGTAAGCACTTGATATGGATCACTACAATCTGTTCTGGGAGTGCCGGTCTATTACCGTCCACTGATGTCTGTACACGGAGTCGATTTTAGTGGGCAAGGCTGGCAGGAGTGGCGCTTATATTCACTTCTTGCAGGGGGCTCTCCTGTCGTGGTGCGGTCCTCATCAGCAGGCTACTGGCTTACATCGTGTCACCGCCTTCTCTGGTTTTGCATTCTGCATCTTCGTTCTGGCACTTGTGGTTACACCAGAACAAAAGCACCTTGAAAACCCCAATCATGGAGTATGGCGAAGTTGTGTTGTGACAGATAATACAAGGGGTAGTGAAAGTTTTAATTATCACCTCAGAAAAAGTTACATTATTAATTTTTTGTTTGCTTGCAAGTACACGTCTGCAGTCCTGGTGCACAATGAAATACCCTTGCTGCAGTACTGTAGAAGGCCACTAGCTGAGCCAAAACCAAAGGGATAAAGTGGAGTATCATGCAGTAACTAGCTTTCTGCTGCTGAAGTGGAACACTGGGTCAGTCCATCTTGAGCTGGGGAAAGTGTGAAGCAACAAAGCACCATCATATGACACGATGTTCATCTGGCACAGACACTTTCTGTGTCTGAATGATGATGAATGAAGTGGCAGATCATCTGAGTGTTTTGGGACTGCTATTCTGTTGTGCTATCAGGTTACATTTGTAAGGGAGCATATCATCACAGGAGCATACTACCAGAATCTCCTTATGAGGCTACAGGAGGCTATCAAGATGAAGCATCACCGGATTCTGTCCAAGCGGGTGTTTTGCTCCATGATGACATCCTAGCTCATTCTACACAGGACATATGCCGTTTCTTTGAGCTATCAAATTTTACCTCACCCCTCTCTATTCCTGACATGGCACCCATTGATTTCTTCCTCTTTCCTCAGATGAAGAAACCATCTGTAGCAAGTACTTCCGGAGTAAAATGTTATTTTCAAGTGGGCCACTTTCTGAATAGCAAAACACAGACTTCAGCAAATAAGATCTCTGCCGAGTCATTTGTGGTTGAGAAAAGTGTTGTGCATTGAAGGGTAAATGTGTAGAGAAGGATTAGCACAGTTATCAAGTTCTATGGTCACAGCTTTATTATTTTTGAGGTGATAATCAAAACTTAATGACTACCCCTTGTACAGTATGCTCTATCCAAATAAAAAAGACAGTGATAAGGTGTTAATGCTTTCTAAAGAAAACTGCTGAACTGCCATTCCCAAATGGAGAAGGTAATAAGTTGTGGACCAGAAAGCCACACTGATAAATGGGCAAAAGATCTTGCGATTCAAGGATCCAGCACAATTGCTATGCCACCATCCTCTTCAGCAATCTGCATAACCTGTTGATGAGACTGATTGGTCTATACACACAAATGAAAGCTGAATTTTTACCTCGCTCAAACAATGGGATGATGTCACTGACAAGCCACTGCAAGTAGAATTCAATCCCCAAAACCATATATCGCAGAAAATCATGAGCAAGTAATGTTCAAAGTAGAAACAGCTAGGCCCACACCTCGGAGGGCGATGCATGCATTCCGAAAGCTGAGATACATCATTTCCAGCATTCTCCCTTCCTTTGCTTGATTAAAAAACAAGCCCTTGCACACACCCACTTAAAGGTTATGAGGTTGGCCACTGATGGGAGCAGCCTTTTATAACACTGGCAATCTCTTCAATGATCTTAGATTCCTGCCACAATTTCTTAAGACCATAATGGGACCAGCTACCTTTGACGAGGACCAGCGGAAAGGGGAGGAGGGGGTGGCACTGTTTCAGAGGTGTGGGTGATGGCACCATGGAAACCTCTGAGGACATTACCAATTATTCTAGAAGGAGAGGCTGCAAAAGTGGCATCCTATGATGTGCCAAGAGTCATGGTTTGTCTAATGAATGGTGATATGGGAGCAAGAACAACACTGTAAACTGATTACTGCAACCAATATTGTTGTGCAATCACCATTGTGTTGTGGTAACAGGGTTGGAACTGTGAAATCAATACTTGTTGGGAAACATAAGTTCAGAATCATGTGGGGCAGAAAGGTCCAGTCTCAGCAGAATTACCATTACTTTATATTTCTTATTATTTGTGTGTGTGTGTGTGTGTGTGTGTGTGTGTGTGTGTGTTTGTTTTAAGTAAGGGGATTGAGAGTTCATTATTTATTTAATTTTGACCATACAGGTCTGGGAAACCCAGTGTGGCAATACGTCCATAAATGTTAGCTCCATGTTGAAAAATTGTGTATGTTCTGAAAAAGTAGCTTACCCAACAATATTTTCAGGAAATTCAACACGATATTCTTCAGTAGGTGAAGAAGATTCGGGAACACTGGAACAGAAGATAAAGATAACATTTTAAAAAAATAGTTACTGTGCAGACAGAGATGTACAATTCAATGAGGGAGAGAGGGAGAGAGGGAGAGGGGGAGGGAGAGGGGGAGGGAGAGAGAGAGAGAGAGAGAGAGAGAGAGAGAGAGAGAGAGAGAGAGAGAGAGAGAGAGAGGGGGGGGGGGGGGGGTAGGCGGGGTTTAAGCAATACCATAGCTTTTAACTTTGGAAAACATACCATAAATTATGAAAACAGATACAAGGAGTAAGAAGACTCAGAGCACAATGCAGAGTTGATGTAGCAAAGAATTTCATGAGGAAACTGCCCTGGCTGTGTTACATCAGCATACATTAATGATTGTGAAAAATGCACCAATAAATATACACGTGACTGAAACTAATTACATACAAATGATCAGGTAAATGGCTACATACAAACAATTAAAATTACAAAATGATGTTCCATCTGATTTTGAGAATTAAATATTGTAAAGGTCACACATTCTGTCAATGCAACCTCTAAATGTCATGGCGTGATCAAAGAGGGTAGGAATGGGTCTGAGGAATATCTTTTCACGACATTTGCATGCAAGTCCTAGAAGCATACACAGTTTCAGCCGAAATGTTATGGTAGTATGAAACATCAATTTCATTTCAATATCCTTAATAGTTCTTGTAGGCATTAAATTGATCACTTAGGTCGTACAAAAGAAGGCCCTACTGATGTCATGTGTGTGGTACCTTTCAAGGAAACTGGTAAATTGTTCTACAAACCCACTGAGTTTGGCTTCATTCAGGGTGGTGGTGGATATGTTGGGATGGGCGCATGACAGCAAGGTCTTCAGCACCCATGCGAAAAGAGTTTGAGACAAGTGTCAGAAAATGACTCAAAACAGGAGTATAAAACAGCAAAGAAACTGAAAGGAACACACTGTCTAAAACAATGTGTGTACCCACACAAAAGCACAAAACGAAGTATCATACCAATTTTAAAACATCAACAAAACAGAAGAAAGTGACACAAGGAGTTAAAACAATCAGGTCAGATGGATGTGGCTGGCTGACCACAAAAGAAGAAGAAGAAGAAGAAGAAGAAGAAGAAGAGCCAGCCACTCCACAACACAGTAAAACCTCGAGCCTAAAAGCTAAGGCCAGAGTCCAGACACATCACAAAATTTTAAAACTTTAGTCACACTAATCTCATCATCATCTGCCCTTGCATCATGATATGAAGTGCACTCTGTTAAAACATGCCATAGAGTGATGTGTATGCGACAAGCATCACAAAACAGGGAATCTTCTCGCCGTGGTAATAAGTCATATGTAAGAGGGCAGTGCCCAATGCAAAGATGTGTAAGGGTCACTTCATCCCGCCTGAACAACTGGCAGGAGGAACGCCACAGCTGGATAGTTGACTTCACCTACTGCAGCTTATTGTCCATCACTGCCAGCCATTCCTCACCTCACACCTGCACGAACTTCCTATGTAATGCAGAACTGACAGCCTGCAAGGGAATAGGACAATTTGCCATACCTTGTTCTCCGTAGCCCTCCTTGGCAGCCCAATCAGGCTGTGCATTTCCCTGTATCCCTACAAGCCCTGGCACCCAGAAGAATGACACCTGCTTTAATTGCTGCTGGAGCAAGTATAGTTGGTCATATATCAGTTGGGCCAACTCCTTAGCTGTGTACAGATTCTGTAAAGAGTTTAAGGCACTGAGGGTAATGGAGTAGATGAGAAACCATTTGCCCTGAACATGACGCATCTGCTCCAGTGCCTTCAGGATCGCGTGGAGCTCCGCTGAGAAAACGGTATACTCAACAGGAAGGAGAATCCTTGTGACATGGTCAGGGAACACTACAGAGCAGACAAGGGAATTCCTTTGTTTGGAGCCATCAGTGTACACTACTGTGAAACTGTGATGCATATTTAAAATGTTAAGAAGCAGAAACTGAAATGTAAAATCTCACATATGATCTTTCTTAAAATAGGTCAAGGCTAAAATAAGTCAGGTCTTCTGGAGGAGCCAAGGAGGAAATCTGCTCCAATCTCGATGTAGAACATGAAGATCGACCACATCCAACTCTAGATGGCAACCCTGTGCACGAACCTCATAGGGCCTCGTTGCTTGTTGCCGGTTACGAAAAAGCCTTTCCATTGGAGGCCAAGCAACAATGTGGTATGCAGGAGTATATGGTGTGGACAGTGTTTTATATGCCTGGCGCACCGTAAATAACTGTCACTTGATGTAAAGTGGTGGTTCACCAGCATCTCCAAAGAGGCTCGGTATGGGGCTTGTTCTGAACACCCCAGTGGCCAACCGAATCCCTTCATGGCATAGCCTTGCATGGCCTATCATGGCAGGTTTCCTCTGACTTATGTTCCTAAACCTATGCGGTGCTACAAATGCCAGCATTTTGGTCACACAATTCTGAGTCGTGGGGGTGAAGCGACCTGTGGGAAATGTGGAAAGGTAGCCGATGAAGCTGGGATTGACTGTCTATCTCCAGCAGTCTACGTTAACTGCTCTGCAAGCCGCCCAGTCTGGAGACAAGACTGCCCTGTTTTTGCAGAGAAACAAAAAATTCAGGAACTCAAAGTCACTAAGAGGATTCCCTATGCAGAAACCAAAAAGGAATATAAGGCAACAAAACCTCTCGTCTTTACCACTTTGTGCATTTCTGTGGTGCAGAAACCTGTTCCTAAGGTCGACGCTTTGATGCAGATGATGTCCAGTGAACAACCATCCACCACCAGCACCTGTACTTGCATGTGTACATGCCAAGACAAAGTGAGTAAGGATCAAGCAATCCAAACAGCTGGCACAGAAAAGACCAGTAACAGTTCCTTAGTGAGTGTCAAGAAGGCACACGACAAGCAGAGCGCCTCTCAGTGCCCCCTTTCCCCCTCATCCTCGAAGGAAGGGGGTACAGGGAAAGGTTCACGACGTTTGGATCAAAAGCTGTCGTGAGCATCAACAGCGATCATTCTTTCACGTCTGACTGATGAGGAGGACCTCATGGAATCAGATGCCTCAGATCCAGGCAGTCCCTCCACTCCAACTAGTTCTAAAAGTGCTTCACCTCCACGGTGCAAAGATAGGGGTAAATTAAAACCACATTGATGAAATGGCGCCCATACTACAGTGGAACTTGCAGGGGTTCATCTCTTATCTCAGGAAAGACCACTGTGTCTGTGTCTCCAGCAGACTAATTTCCATCACTCATACACCCCTGAGCTACAAGGCCATGTATGCCTCACAAAGGATGACCTGAGTGGAGAGAGAGCTGGAGGAAGCGTAGGTATTTTCGTCAGTACCAACTACCACTTCTCACCTCTCTCACTTACAACTACTTTACAAGCAGTTGCCAGATCAGTGCATGTGCATCATCCATTAACAATCTGTTCCCTTTACTTGCTCCCACATGATGAACAGGACCTAACCGACCTTATTATACAGCTCCCATGCCCTTTCATCCTCTGTGGTGATTTTAATGCACACAATGTACTTTGCGGCTCTGCAACTACCTGCCCAAGGGGTAGAGAAATTGAGAGGCTTCTCTTGTCATCGTGTGCATACTTGCTAAATACAGGACAGAACATATATTTCTGCACAGCAGATGCGTCGTTCTCTGCCATTGATCTCTCACTTTGTTCTCCAGCTCTTGCTCACACTGCTCAATGGGAAGAGGTCTATGACTTGCACGGAAGTGATCCCGATCTGGATACACCTGCCAGATGGAGTGGAGCCCAAAAGGAAATTGCTGCAATGGGTGCTCGGTAGAGCAGAATGGACACTTTATAGCCAGTTGGCCCAGTTTGAACATTGTGCCAATGTTGAGGCATGAGTGGGTCATATTACCAAAATGATCCACTGTGCTGCTGCAGCATCCATTCCATAGTCCACGGGACAACAGAAGAGGCAACCTGTCCCTCTGTGAAGTGACAAATGGTGCTCTGCAGTCAGGACTAGGTGTGCAGCTCTGCGTAGGTTCAAGTGTTGGCCAGCTGCAGAGAATCTTGCAGCCTTTCGGGTGGCAAGGGCAAGTGTCGCCAGATTATTCAAAAGAGCATGAAGAAGTTGTGGCAACAGTTCCCGAACATCATTAATTGTTCCACCAAGAGTTCTATTGTATGAGAGACCATAAGGAGAATTTCTGGGAGAGGAGGAAGGTGTCCCATAACTGCTGTAATGGGAACAGCGCTCTCCAAACCAGTCCACAAGACAGTGCCCAGACTATGGCAGCCTATTTTGCCACACTTACTGCAACAGTCAGTTAGGATCCAGGTTTCCAGCACCATAGAGCAGTTCCTGGGAGGTGTAGTTTGGACTTCCGGTCCATCTCTGATGAAGATTAGAACTGCCTATTTTCCATGTGGGAGCTGGATTCTGGATTGTCTACAGCTCATAACACATCCCCTGGTCGCAACAGAATCCATTACAGTATGCTCTGGCGCCTCACAATGTGAAACAAAGATACACTCCTTGTACTTTTGAATGCCATTTGGGTGTCAGGTCACTTTCCCGACTTGTGGTGTGAGACAATTTTAATTCGTCTTTTCAAGCCTGGGAAAGACCGTACATGCCCAGGTAGTTACCATAGTGCTGCCCTCACTAGCTGTATGGAAAAGATGTAGGAGTGGATGGTCAACCTCCTCCCTGTCTGGATCTTAGAATCCTTAGTTGCTTTCAGTGTAGGTTCAGGAGGTACCACTCCACCTTTGATAACCTGGCCCTCATGGAGGCGACTATACAACAGGATTTCCTACACCAGCACCACCTTCTAGGTATATTTTTTGACATCGACAAGGCCTACGATACTACATGGAGGTGTCTTATCCTTGAGCAGCATTACGAATGGGGTTTTTGTGGCAGTCTTCCCATTTTTATCTGGTCCTTTCTCTCACCACATTATTTTCGATATCGACACAGAAAGGTTTCTGGGCCTTGTATTTGACTGTAAATGTACATGGTTGCCACATCTTAAGGATCTGAAGAAATGGTCCCTTAAGGCTGTATGTATTTTAAAATGTCTTGGTCATAATACATGGGGAGCAGTCAGGACTTGCCTGCTGCAGTTTTACGGGGAATTTGTGTGATCTTGGCTAAATTAGGGGTGCATGATGTATGGGTCTGCAAGACCCTCTTATTTAAAGATGCTGGATGTTCGGCTATGTCAGTGTCCATAATATCACAGCGTATGACCACACTCTTGCTGGAGTTGCAGGAGTTATGCAATTCAACAATTACGTCATACTTACCCAATTTTTCAGACTTCCTAAGGAGTTCCATCTGCTTTGCCTTGTTAGTCTTGACCAGGAGGGAACCATTCCTCAGCCACTTTACAGGCTTCAAGCTTCCAGCAAACCCTTTCAAGCCTTCATGGATATAGAAGGGGGACACTTTTTCAAACGCCCCGTCCTTCCTCTTAATCACAAAAAACACATTTTGATTTATGACTCCTTGAGCCTTGTTACTATAATTCAACTGATTCCAATTACCAGGAGGGCTAGCCTCCCTCATTCATTTTGAGGATTCTGTGTGGGTACTCCCAGGTGGGACAAGAAGAAGAAGAGTGCATGGGTTTCATCTTGGTCCCATGAGCAGCCAGGAAAATATGCGTCCACTCAGACAGAGCCCTGTGTGCCTGAGTAAGCCTTATACAACTGAGATGCGGCAGGCTCCCCAGAGGTTGCCCGCTGATGACTGTTCCACCTCAACAGCCATGCATTTACTCAGTGTGCAGCACACCTTGAGATTGAGGGTTTTATTATAGAGGTTTATTCATCCTCACAATCTGGGCAGTCAAGCCAAGATCCCCGTTCCCTGAGACACACAACATTCCATCGCAGCACTGCTCGGTGGTCACTGAAGCATGCCCAGAGATTATGGTGACAGAGGACTAGCAGCACTTACCAGCCCCAGTTCCAGAACCCTGGGGTCACCAAGCCCGTACTCAGCAAATGAATGCTGAGGCTCTGAGGGCTCATTCATGCTGTTCTTTCCTGATGTTAAAATTTTCAAAAATGTTGGTGTACTGTTAAAAGACATATTTTTTAAGCATTTCTATATGAAGTGCAGATGGGGTAATATGACTGTTTTTATGTAAGTTCCAGTTTAGTGAACCATTCCTACCTGCAAAGAACTGAAGAATGTGTGTGTTATATTTTCTGTGTAAAATTGTGCTGACTGGAGAGGGGGAGGAGGAGATATAGTTGTTAGCTGTAAAAGATGGGAGTGATGACAATGCTAAAGGAAACACGTAGCCACCATAAAACCCAATTAAGAGGTTAAGTCCTCTTATACAGTATTTATTAGAAAAGTAGCCTTATATATGGCTACATTTCCTCAAAATTTCAGTGAAATAAGTGAAAACAGCATAACCCCAGAATAATGGAACAGTAATACAGGAAATGCAGTATATCTGACTACATAAAACAAGAGCACTGTTGTAATTTTGTTACACAAGCTGCTCACACATTCTATACCTACATTCAACACTATCTAATGGGCCAAAATATATAAATAAATTTTTTTCTTTGGGGAACTGGAAGCTATTTTATCATACCACAGTGAGGACATACTCTCATTATTCAGGGAGAACAAGCTCTAAATTTTTTACATCTCCTTACCTCCACATTCTTTATTACCGCCCACACAACCATATACCTCCCTTCTACTTACAAGAGAACCTCTCCATCGCACCCCCCTCAGATTTAGTTATAAGTTGGCACAGTGGATAGGCCTTGAAAAACTGAACACAGATCAATTGAGAAAACAGGAAGAAGTTGTGTGGAACTGTGAAAAAATAAGCAAAATACACAAACTGAGTAGTTCATGGGAAGATAGGTAACATCAAGGACATTGGGACCGCAGGAGCGCCGTGGTCTCGTGGTAACGTCAGTAGCTGCAGAACGAAAGGTCCTTGGTTCAAATCTTCCATCGAGTGAAAAGTTTAATTTTTTATTTTCAGTTTATGTGACAAACTCTTATGTTTTCATCACTTTTTTGGGAGTGATTATCACATCCACAAGAAAACCTAAATCGGGCAAGGTAGAAGAATCTTTTTACCCATTCACCAAGTGTACAAGTTAGGTGGGTCGACAACATATTCCTGTCATGTGACGCACATGCCGTCACCAGTGTCGTATAGAACATATCAGATGTGTTTTCCTGTGGAGGAATCGGTTGCCCTATGACCTTGCGCTCAAATGTTTTCGGCTCCCATTGGAGAGGCACGTCCTTTCGTCTACTAATTGCACGGTTTTGCAATGCGGTCGCAAAACACAGACACTAAATTTATTACAGTGAACAGAGACATTAATGAACGAACGGGCAGATAATAACTATGCAAAAAGAAAGAAAGTAAAATTTTCACTCGAGGGAAGACTTGAACCAAGGACCTCTCGTTCTGCAGCTGCTCACGCTACCACGGGACCACGGCGCTCCTGAGCTCACGTTTCCATGATGTTGCCTATGTCGCCCATGGACTACTCAGTTTGTATATTTTGCTTATTTTTTCACAGTTCCACACAACTTCTTCCTGTTCTCTCAACTGATCTGTGTTCAGTTTATCAAGGCCTACCCACTGTGCCAACTTATAACTAAATCTGAGGGGGGTGCGATTGGGAGGTTCCCTTGTTAGCCTTCATCTAAATTAGTGGATGAAAAATTAACACCTTTGAAGTCATGATGTAGAAAACTTGTATCTGGTTGGGCTGCAGGTAGAGGGCTTTAAAGTCAGTTATTTAAATTTCCAAGCTTTATTGTTGCTGATGTAACTTCCGGACTGTATGGCCATGGTTGAAGAAACTTTTCGGTTCCTGATGTTTTTTTCAGAGATGTGCTGGACGTCTTCAGAGGTGCTCTTGGTGACTTTGAGTCTTGGCAACTGATGAACTGGACATCGGAGAGCAACATAAATATTGTGAGTAGTGAGTGTGGTCAAGTTAACACATGATTAGCAGAGATAATCTTTGTCAGACATAAAACTTAGCTATCAACTGTCACCTTTCAAGGGTAAAAACTTATATACTTATTCTACACAACCACTGTCCTAATATCACTGAGTTTCATGGCTGCTTCTGTTCTGTTAAAATTATAGTTATGATTACACAGAGGGATTCAAAAGTAGATCTACATACTTTGTGTGTGTGACGTAGTGGCTCACGATGTAATGCCCACCATGAATGACACTGTGCATGATAACTCTGAAGTAAAGCAATTTCAGACAGAACTTCATTTAACATCTTACTCTTATTTTGATGCATACATTACACACACGAAGTGTGTACGCTTACATTTGAATCACCCTGTATATTTCAATGGCTTCCCTATATAGCAGAGGATAATAGTTTTTCACTGTAGATAAAATTTTGGTTTCTGAAATCTCCACTCCACTGTGTTCTGACTAAAGAGCATGCTCTGCTACAGCTGAAATTTCTGTTTTCTATAGTTGGCAAAGATTTATGTTCTTTCACCCTTGTATTCATGCTTCTCTTGGTTGTTCCAATGTAGACCTTTCTACAAGTATATGGAATCTTATGTATTCCACTTGCTGACAAAGGAGGGTGTTTGAGCTTTACAGTTTGAAGTGTTTGACACATTTTCTTAGTTGGTCTAAAAACTGGCCAGATGTCATGTTTCTGTAAAATCTTGCTGACCAGATCAGAAACTTTTTTTGATAAAAGGGAGAGAGACTGTGTTGTTCCATGGCTAAGTTTTATCACTGTTTTTATCATTGACAGGTGACAATTGAAAGTTAAGTTTTGCCTCTGACTTTTCACAGTATTTACATCACTCTCCAACACCCAATTCATCAGTTGGCATGACGCGTCACCATTAGTACTTCCGAAGAAATACAGTGCAGGTCGGGGTGAAATGTCAGGAACTGAAAAGTTTCTACGGCCACGGCCACACAGGCTGGAAAATCATCAGCAACTAAAAAATCTGGTCATGAAGGCCTTCACTGTTGATCCAAGCTTTATACTGAATAGGAACTGAGACTGAATACACTGAGCACCCAGTAACTGTATATGACTTGCTGAAGAGTGGTCTGTTATTCCCTTGTCATTACACTGAGCACCCAACAACTGTATCAGACTTGCTGAAGAGTGGTCTGTTATTTCCTTGTCATTGTTTCATATACACTGTAGACATCCTTCCACAGAACTTTTTAACATTTTGGGAGTATGTTATGCCAACAGTCTCAGGTAAGTTCACTTGCTTGTCAATGTAGTACTGGATCACAGTAGAACAAAAATTCATGCATAAACTACAACAATCACATAGTGCCCGCAGTAAAATTTAGGACCAGTGTTACGTCCAAAGTGACAACTATGACTATCAAGAATCTTTTGTTATTAACTGGACCAAAACGAAGGGTGCTGCTTGTCATGTTTCCTATCACACATAATCACGAAGCCCATCTGCATGAGAAAACACAACAGATAGATGCTAGGTGCATTCCATTTGGTAATCTCATCTGAGGGCACATATCAGGGGGTCAACACAACCTGTACACAAAAAGAATGGGATACATGGGATAAACAGGGAATTATCAAATGGTGATTGCACAGAAGCCCAAGAGTTGGGACTGAAGAGGGAAGATCCCCATTTCGACAAGGAGACTGTCTACAGGACTAGTCCGAAAGGTGCCAGAGACCAATCAAACTCCACAATAATGGACTGTTTACCAGTTTCACATTTAAAGTTTTTGTCGAGCTGTAAACCTGGTAACCATAGTCCAGTTGGGACAAGACCAGCACCTGGTAAATATGGAGAAGAGTAGCATGATCCACATCCTAAGAGGTGTTGACATGGAAGCACAGAGAGTTAAGTTTCCACGTGCAGCTAGTCTTTTGCTGGTGAATATGGAGAAGACAAGCAAGCTTTTTATCACAAATGAGGGCCAAAAAAAAAGGAACTGTGCAACAACGCACAAGTGCTGGGTATCCAAGTAGAATTGTGGGTCAGGATTGACCATGGCACAACAGAAATGTGTGACCCATGTTTTTACACAATAGAAATGGAAACCATGGAAGGTGTCCAAATGGAAACCCTTTTGATGGTGCCTTGTAGCTGGTGCTCAGCTGAGACTACTGAGTGGAACCTGTACCAAGTGCAAAAGTCATTGACATACAGCGCAGGTGTGACCAGCAGCTCGACAGAAATCACTAACCCACTTATGGCGATGAGGCAGTGTATGACACTCAGTAAAGAGTCTTGTGGGACACAATTCTCTTGGACCAGTACAGAGCTGAGTGAAGCACCAACTCTGCCCCAGAACAACCAGTGGGATAAAATCAGAAGGTGGGAGGGGGGGGGAGGGGGGGGGGACGGCATTTTCAGCCAATAGTTCCTGGAGTAGAAAAGTGACAGAATACAAAGAGGATGTTGATGCTGTTGCAGAGTGGGTTGCAAGGTGTTAAACAAGAACCAGCATGTTGCTACAAAGACCACCCTAAAGGACATGACATGAACCAGTTGTTGACCATTGGCGGCCGGTGGAAGAGTACAGAGCTTGGCCCACACCTGGGATGAAGAGGCATATATTCCAATGGAGTAAGATATAGTACAAAGGGGAATCCACTCACTACCACATCTGTGTTACTCAATGTACAGACCCTCCAGACAACCTCATAGGGCCAGTACAGTTCCAACAATGCATGATAACCTCACTGCATTGAGGAATGGTCATCAGTGTGGGGTTTTTCCTTTACTGGGGGTAGAAGAGCAGGAAATATGTTGTTGTAGTTCTGGCAGGTGACTGTAATATCCATTAAACTTCCACTGAATGATCACCTTACAGATGTCGAAAACAGGTGTGAAGGGACCAGGTGGTCTGGTCATACCCCAGAATCACTGCCCATCACTGATGAAGATGGAACCACATCAATGAGCATTTGTTTAGAATCTGGGGTGTATGGGGATCTGGTTCCTCCAGAGTAGCCTTGTCCAGATTCTTCAACTCCTCCTCTTCCTTTGCAGCCTTTGTGGCAGACATCCTGTCAAGAGCCCATCTTTGTTGTGGGTGGGGATGGATGAAGAGCCGGTGGCCGTGGGACCCACAGACCATGGTTTCTTCAGTCATTGACTGGTACCAGGTCTCTGATCAGTAGGTTTCCAGGGAAAGGTGTCCTGCAAGGGAGCCCCATCACTGGTAGATGCCAGAGGGGGAAGCTGCTCCTCGGCTGGGTGAAGGAACTGGTTCCCGAAGACAATGCCATGCGAAACAAAAGAGAAGAGGATAGTGGGAGAACCAGTTTCGAAAATATGGAGGTAGTGGGAATGATGGTTGTGACTTTTTCATAATTGGTCATCATGTCAACAGGCTGTAGGCATTCACGTTTTTTCCATGCCCACTATACAACACTTGACCAACAGATTTATATTCCTGTATTTTCTTTTCTTCCTTAATGACAGAACAATCTGGTGGTTTATGTGATGTTTCATCCAAGTAATACACGAAGGTGGTTGTTCACAAGGACTGCCTTCATGGAGTGATCGTCTGCAGTTACCACATTTTGGTTCCACAGTGGCATGACATATGACACAGACTTAAGCATCAGAAGGCCTTGTGGATGGTAGGATAAGTACGTTTTCCAGAAGGAAATTCCCTTCACAGCCTATGATAAAGGCACCTGTATCTATTCTATTAAGCTTGGGATCTTTTCAGACATTTCGAACAAAATGAACACTTCAATGCTCAAAATTAGCGTTGAGCTCCTTGTTTGTTTGGAGCATAAGTTCTCTGTGAAAGGTGATGTGTTGAATTATATTATGTGCATTTTTCCCAATTTACCTTCAATATGTTCCACAAAACATACTGGCTTTGTCATAGTAGGAGTACCTGCATCAGTTAAAGAGCATACTTAATATTGGATAAACAGTTGCCCCTTCCCATAGAGTAGCCAGGGTAGCGAAAGTTGTAGGATTATAACTGCTTACATTGAAATTTATATCCCTGTCTAATGAGATGGCCACATCAGAATGGTCATTGTATTGGTTTAATTTGAAACGTCTGCCCTGATGCCACCCACTCCAATCAAGGACTCTCCCCATATCACTACCCAGCTGCAGCAATGGTCATCTGGCATGATGACCATTGTCAGGAGTCCTGATGCCCCAAAAAGACAGTCATCTAATCCTTAGCATACGTGGAGAGCTAGCAGCTCAGGCATCAGCAGTGCAATCCTCGTGTTGTCTGGGTGCTCAACCAAAAGGTACATAACGACCGAACTATGTAGGGCTGGCTACTGTGTTGGCTTTGAAGTGCAAATAAGAGCCTATGCACGTATTGTGCACAGATGAACCTTAACACTGCATAGTGTAGGCATTATTAAAGGTAAATTTAAGGTGGACGGGAGGGGGGGGGGGGGGGGAGGAAAGTAAAGGAAAGGGATTAATGATGCCAGCTGCCTTGGGACTTTATGCAGAATCGGCAGCGATGAATGAAAATGTGTGCCAGACCAGGATTTGAACCCAGCATCTCCTGTTTACAAGGCATCTGCATTAAGCAGTACACCGCCTGGACACTGTGTTTACTGCAATTGTGGGGACTACCTCGGCAAGACTCTTGGCCAACCCACATTCCCACCTAACACCACCTGTCCGCATGTCCGAAAGAACAGACACCACATGTTCATATAACTGTTAAAGGTGCTCTTCCCCAGTCAGACTATACTACGAAAAATTTGGAAAGGAAGATCAAACCTAGAAAGAAAGGCAGAACCTAGGGTATAGCCAAGTTAATATAAAAGGCTGTCACCATAAGTAAGAGAATAAGATAAGGAAAAATAGTCACAGATGAGAGATTGCAGTACAGACAAGGAAAGGACAGGAAGAAGGAGCTGCAAAAGCTTAGGACTCCGTGCTCACCACCCATGTACTCGCAAAAGAGTCATGAGCTCTGTGAGGGGGGAAGTAGTGTGTAACAAAAACTCCCACATTTATAGTCACTCGTCACTTGACTGCAGGGCTGCAGTGTAACTACAGGTGGTTGTGAATATTATTAAATTTATGGAAGAGTTATGGTAGCCACCAGTCTTATTTCATCAAACTGGTTTCAGATCCACTGCCCATACTGGGGGCTTCCAGTATGAGCATGCCACTGATGGATGGCATATCTGAAACCAGCTCTGTGAAATAAGATCACCTTTAATTACTGACTGGCTACTACTGCTACTGAATTACCTATTTCACAAACAGTTTTAGAAATCTACCTATTTACTATGGATAAAATAATAACTGAAATTACAGCTTATGATCATCTGCCCATAAGTATATAACCCAGACGTTACGCTCATACTGAGTACTCATTCAGCGCAGTAGATGAATAAAAGTTAGTATACGAGGGTCTACTGCTTCAGAGTTGTAATTTTTATTTTCCATTGGTTTATTTCTTGTCAAAAGCCATCTGCTTCCCTCTACATCCAATCCATTTTCTTGGGTGTAGACTCCATTTCATGTGGTTTTCTCAATAGCTTTTGTTGTATCATGGACTGAATTCTTCACCACTTTTGCCTCTTCTTATGTGGAACTGCCAAGTGTTTTCTATTGAGAATTAACCAATACTCTGCACACACTTTGCTTCAATCTCATTGGTTCCTGTTTCATGAGTGTCACAGGCAATACCCATTTCTTTCCACCACTATAAAATGAATGGCCCTAGACTTACTGAGATTATCAGCTGTCTTCCCATTACCCAGGTGTACACCTTATTCAGGAATTGTTTTTTTATGTCTGATTTTCTTCTTTGTATTTCTCTGCAGAACACTATTTTTTGGCATTGTGTTGTCAGAACAATTGATGACTAAAATGTATGATTATCTGAAAGATCAATGAGTACGTTAACACTCATTTATTTTTAACTCCTCATGCCCCTGATTTTTATCCTTCCAAGTATAATGACTCAAGGTTTCAGAATTTCTTTCAAGCATGTGGACACTGTTTCTAATTCTGTCTAACACAACTTTCCTTTTCCATGCAGGACTGGCAAACACTGTGTATTCAATGTGGTTAATTTTTTGTTCACAAGTATTTTACTGCCCCAGAAAATTATTCAGATTAAAGTGAAGAAACATAATGCTTTTTCAGTACTGTTCTATAAATTTCATCATAAAACTCAAAATACAGATTGAGAAAACTGTACAATTGTTTTCTTATAAAAATTACTGTAATCAATCAATTTCTACCCAAACAGAACTAATATTCCAGAACATAATCTGTTTTTCAGTTCAATACCTAAGAATTTTGTCACATTAAACTCGCCTGAGCAGTCTTTGAGTTTTTGCAGTGTATGCTGTTGTAACCCTTTCCCACAACCACAAATATCATTGTAAGGTCCAATTGAAACTTTAAGGCTGTGTGGAGTGGCCGCGCAGTTGCGCGGTCCGTCCTGCTGGAGGTTCAAGTTCTTCCTTGGGCGTGTGTGTGTGTGTGTGTGTGTGTGTGTGTGTGTGTGTGTGTGTGTGTGTGCGCGCGCGCGCGCGCAAGTAAAAAGGACAACACTATAAAAGGCACATGAACAGGCAAGGGATTAAAAGAAAACAGCATAATCAAATGTCCTTAGACAGGTTTGTCAAGTGGATAAAACGAAGAACGCGAGCAGATGCTCCTGGGTCATCCGCTAAAATTTCATCCAGAGTACATGGCAGGCCAAGATCAATGCGCAGTGTATTAAAATTCGGACAGGACATTAAAATGTGATGTACCGTCAGCAATTGCCCACATGGACAGAACAGCACCGGTGCAGCCGTCAGCAGATGGCGGTGGCTGAACCGGCAGTGTCCAATCCGTAATCGGGCCAAAACGACCTCCTCTTGCCGAGAAGGGCGTGAAGAGGTCGTCCAAGCCGTGGGGAGAGGTTTCAAGGCCCGAAGCTCGTTTTCAGCAAGTGTAGACCAATCGGCATGCCACAGCGATAAAATGCGCTGACAAATGACCCTGCTAAAATCAAGATGAAGGCACACAACAAGAAGCTGTCAGAGGCTGGAGGACCGCAGCCTTGGCCGCGGCATCGGCAGCTTTGTTCCCAGGGATACCGACATGGCCAGGAACCCACATAAAGGTAACCGGAGAACCGTCATCCGCCAGCTGCTGAAGAGAGCATTGGATCCAGTACGCGAAAGGGTGAACAAGATACGGATCACTGAAGCTCTGGATGGCGCTCAGGGAATCAGAGCAGATGACATAAGCAGAATGTCAGTGGTGGCGGATGTAAAGAACAGCCTGATAGAGGGCAAAGAGCTCAGCTGTGAAGACCGAACATTGTCCATGGAGCCGGTATTTGAAACTGTGTGCCCCGACAATAAAAGAACACCCGACACCGTCATTGGTCTTAGAGCCATCTGTATAAATGAAGATCGTATTAATGAGCTTCGAACAAAGTTCAACGAACTGCGAGCGGTATACCGAAGCTGGGGTAACCTCCTTTTGGAGCGAGCTGAGGTCAAGGTGAACGCGAACCTGAGCCTGGAGCCAAGGTGGCGTTTGGCCCTCGCCCACTCTAAAGGCTGCAGGGAGCGAAAAATCAAGGTGCTGAAGGAGACGACGAAAATGAACTCCAGGGGTAGCAGGGCAGATAGATGCAACTTGTATTGACGGTCGAGAGAGTGATCAAAAAAGGAATGGTAAGACAGATGGTCGGGCAATGATAATAGCCGACAGGCATACCGACAAAGCAGTATATCGCGCCGGTAGGTTAGTGGCAATTCACCGGCTTCAACACGAAGACTCTCGACGGGGCTAGTATACAACGTCCCGATCACAAGACGTAACCCCCTATGTTGTATAGAGTTGAGGCGGCGTAAGATGGACGGCCGTGCAGAGGAGTATACAAAGCTCGCATAATCCAGCGGACGATCGACTGATAAAGGCGAAGTAGGATGGTTCGATCTGTTTCCCACGACGTACCGCTGAGAACACGGAGGACATTTAGGGAAAGGGTACAACGGACAGCCAAATATGACACATGTGGAGACCAGCTAAGTTTCGTGTCAAATGTAAGACATAAAAATTTTGTTGTCTCCACGAATGGGAGAGCAACGGGACCGAGATGTAAGGACGGTGGAAGAAACTCTTTGTAGCGCCAGAAGTTAATACAGACCGTCTTATCGGCAGAAAAACGGGAGCCATTGGCGACACTCGAGGAGTAAAGACGGTCAAGACAACACTGAAGACAGCGCTCCAGGAAACATGCACGCTGCGCGCTGCAGTAGATGGTAAAATCGTCCATGAAAAGGGAGCCTGATACATCAGCTGGGAGGCAATCCATTATTGGATTGATCGCTATGGTGAAGAGAGCGACGCTCAAAACTGAGCCCTGTGGCACCCCATTCCCCTGGCGAAAGGCATCGGACAGTACAGAACCCACACGTACCCTGAACTGTCGATCCATTAAAAATGTACGAAGAAAAAGAGGGAGGCGACCGCGAAGGTCCCATGTATGAATGGTGCGGAGAATGCCCGCCCTCCAACAGGTGTCGTAAGCCTTCTCCAAATCAAAGAACACAGCCACTGTCTGGTGCTTTCGCAAGAAGTTATTCATAATGAAGGTCTACAAGGTAACCAGATGGTCAACAGCAGAGCGGCGCCTACGAAATCCACATTGTACATTGGTAAGTAGGTGTCGAGATTCGAGCAGCCAAACCAAACGAGAGTTAACCATTCATTCCATCACCTTACAGACACAGCTGGTAAGGGAAATGGGTTGATAATTGGAAGGCAAGTGCTTGTCCTTCCCCGGCTTAGGAATTGGGACAACAATAGATTCGCGCCAGCATGTGGGAACATGACCCTCAATCCAGATGCGATTATAAGTACGAAGAAGAAAACCTTTACCCACAGGAGAAAGGTTCTTCAGCATCTGAATATGAATAGACTCAGGCCCCGGAGCGGAGGACGTGACCGGGCAAGTGCACTTTCGAGTTCCCGCATGGTGAATGGGGTATTATAAACTTTCATGATTCTAGGAGCGGAAGTTAGGTGGCCTTGCCTCCTCTGCCTGTTTTCGGGGTAGGAAAGCAGGGTGGTAATGAGCGGAGCTTGAAACCTCTTTGAAAAATCAGCCAAAGGCATTGGAGACATCCTCAGGGGCCACAAGGACGTCATTCGCGGACCGCCAAGCCAGAAACTGGTGAGTGGACCTTAGTGCCAGATAGCCGGCGCAGGCTACCCCAGACAACAGAAGGAGGAGTAAAACTGTCGAAGGAGCTTGTGAAAGCAGCCCAGCTGGCTTTCTTGCTTTCTTTAATAACACGACGACACTGCGCACGTAATCGTTCATAGTTAATACAATTCGCCATCGCAGGGTGGCGTTTAAAGGTGCGTAAAGCACGTCGACGAGCACGTAAAGTGTCTCTACATGCTGCTGTCCACCAGGGGACCGGTACGCGACATGGAGAAGAAGTAGTATGAGGGATGGAATATTCAGCAGCAGTGAGAATGAATTCCATGAAGTGTGCGACCTGACTATCGCAGCTTGCGAAGTTTTGATCCTGAAATGTCACCCTGGAAGAGAAGAGCTCCCAGTCTGCTTTGGAGATGTTCCAACTAGTTGGCATGGAGATGGGGTATGATGCAGGAGATAGATAACACAAGGGAAGTGGCCGCTAGAATACGTATCAGAAAGAGTGTAACACTCAAACCGGCGTGCAAGTTGGGTAGTACATATAGAGATGTCTAAATGGGAATAGGTGTGAGTTGTGTTCGAAAGAAAAGTAGGGGCGCCAGTATTGAGGCAGACAAGATTGAGGTGGTTGAAAAGGTCTGCTAACAGGGAGCCTCTCGGGCAGGATGCTGGAGAGCCCCAAAGGGGATGGTGGGCATTGAAGTCTCCAGTCAACAAAAATGGTGCAGGTTGCTGAGCAATAACTTGCATCATGTCTGCCCTAATAACGGCAGACGATGATGGAGTGTAAATGGTACAAATGGAAAATGTGGAAATGGGGAGAGTAATTCGGACGGCAACTGCCTGCAGATCGGTGTGCAATGTGATGGGATCATAGTAGATATCATCCTGAACCAGCAACATAACCCCTCCATGAGCCGGAATACCTGCCACAGGGGGTAGGTCAAAACACACAGAGGCATAGTGTGCCAAGTCAATTCGATCACATGGGCATAGCTTCATTTCCTGGAGAGCTACTACGAGCAGGCAGTGCAAGCGTAGCAGCAACTGTAAGTCCTCTTGGTTGGAGCGAATGCCGTAAATATTCCCTGGAAGAAAAAGAAAAAGGAGAAGCAAGAAGGGGTCACCTCGAAGGCTGCTGAGGGCCTGGCTTCGAGCGAGCACTGCTGCCGCTACCAAGAGGCGGAGAGTCATCGTCCATTTTTTCAATAAGTTCGTCGGCCACCATGTTAAGATGGCCGGGAGGGGGAGCTTCCTCCGCCGGTGAGTGGCCAGATGTTCGGCCACCAGCGGTGCGTGCGGCGAGGCGAAACAGATGACGGCCTGGGGCGGCAACCGCTGGGTGGCGCAGGAGAAGAAATGCGCCGTGGTGGAGAAGGAGAACTTTGCTTCCTATGAGCCTTCTTGGAAGGTCGTTTAGTCGAAGTACTGGCCAATGGCTGGGAGTTCGGGGTACGTCGGAAGTCTTCACGGGACGGTTCCTTCTTGAAGGCCCGTGCATCTGACTTCTGGGTCTTAGTCTTGGCAAAAGCTGATGAAGGTGCTTGTGTCTTAGGGGTGACGAGAGGAAGAGGAGACGTTGACTGAGCAATCTTAGCACTGGCCGAACGGACGACCGTAGCGCTAAAGGTCAGATTGCATGTCTGCGTCGACACCTCCCTGGTAGGCAGAGGAGAGGCGAGGACAGTACTGTATTTCCCTGCTGGGAGCAGCATGGGGTACCTACTAGCAAATAGCTGGTGAGAAGCTGAGGTGGACACTTTCTCTTTGACCCGAATTTCCTGTATACAGCGTTCATCCTTGTAGATGGGACAATAGCGGGAGGACGCTGCATGGTCACCCTGACAGTTCACGCAACGAGGAGACGGAGGTGGACAGTTACCCTCATGGGCGTCCCTGCCACAAGTGACGCATTTAGCCGCATTAGAACAAGACTGGCGAGTGTGATTAAAATGCTGACACAGGTAGCAGCGCGTAAGTGTCGGGACATATGGGCGAACAGAAATAACCTCATAGCCCGCTTTGATGCACGACAGCAGCTGAACACTATCAAAGGTCAAGAAAAGTGTCCGGGTCGGTACGAGGTCATTGTCGACCTTTTTCATGACCCTACGGACAGCCGTCACGCCCTGCTCAGTGAGAAAAGACTGAATCTCCGCATCAGTCAATCCGTCAAGTGATCTAGTAGATACCACACCACGCGACGAATTCAAAGTGCGGTGAGCCTCCACCCAGACAGGGAATGTGTACAGGAGTGTAGCTCGAAGGAGTTTTTGTGCCTGAAAGGCGCTCTCAGTTTCCAACAACAAGGTACCGATATGCATCCTGGTACAAGACTTGACAGGTCCGGCTATGGCATCTATGTCCTTCTGAATAACGAAAGGGTTGACAGATGAAAAATCCTTTTCGTCCTCAGATCTAGAAACTACAAGGAACTTTGGGGCAGGCAGTAGCACTTTTGTCACTGGTGGTTGGTCAAGTTTCCGTGCGTGTGCGTGTGTGTGTGTGTGTGTGTGTGTGTGTGTGTGTGTGTGTGTGTGTGTGTGTGTGTCTGCCATTCTTAGCATAAGTTAGTTTAAGTAGTGTGTAAGTCTATGGACTGATGATCTCAACAGTTTGATTCCTTAGGAATTCACACACATCTGACCATTTTCACACCAACATTCTTTGAAAGCAAATGTGAATAGTGTTTCTTTCTTTAAAATAGGTTGCTGTTCCTTTAGTTATTGTTCAACTGCATTATACAACTCCTTCGGTATCTTTAAGATATAAGACAGAAAATACATAATGTTGCTCCCTACTTTGAAGAGAAGGACCTTTTTTTTACCCATGTACCTGGAATCCTATTCTTATTCCAAATGTCGAGAAAACATTAAATACGTAGTTCAAACTTAGGACTTCAGCTTTCATAACTGTTCTTTCAGTCTACAATGGGTCAATAATACAGTAGAATACAGTAGTTGGTGGGTTCACGAACGGTACATCCATCTTGCGACACATTTCAGAAATTGAATTTGAAGGTTCCATCTCTTTTCTCCAAATATCCTGCTACCTTCCTAAGTAACACTTATAAAATGGAGATCAAGTAAATTACCCCGAAGTGCTAACAATGATTTACTCCAGTACCCATTCACCTCATAAGTACAATACCTATATTTATGTTTGCATCTTTGTTGTGATCAAGGCAGTGAAGCCCAGGAGCCCTTCTTTGTGACAAATGAATGTCCGTTGTTTCTAAATAGTGGACGCTGAGCTATGGAAAGTGCCTAACATAATAAAGGACTGCCTGTGGTAGCCAGTCACCTGCCTAGGAACCCCATGTACACCAAAGCTACAATTAGCTAGAGAGGATGAAGCTCTTTAATGTATTTGCCATTTTCCATCACTCAGAGGATTGGTTAACTTACCATTTGCTACAAGCAAAACTAACATTACCTCCTTCGCATCTATTTGTGTGGAAATTAGATACATACAGACGACTTCAAGACCTCATTTAGTGGTCACCATTCTCATGGCAGCAAACAAACAGTATGATGAAGTGAAGACAGATCAGCAACCATTTTCAGTTGTCTGCAGAAACAACCAGCCAAGCATAGGATACAAGGTAACATAAAGGCACCGGCCACAGAACAGAAGTGAGGAAGAATGAGTTCACAGGTAGCTGGAGAGGCCCAGTTTTCTGTTTGTTTTGATATGGCCAGACATTTAGCCAAAATGTACATGTGAATTACGTCTCTTTGGCACACACCACTACAATGACAACAAAGAGACTGAGAACAATAAATACATCATGCTCAATAAATTATTGACTCCTGGAAATTAGTAATCAACCTGACTTTCAAGCAAGTAGCTAGGTGGCAGTGACGAAATAACAGAAACCTATAAAATAACAGCAACATAGTAGGAGTCAGTTTAAATCAGATATCACTCCTATTTCAGTAGACCAGGAGTTCTCAAATTTTTCTTTCTATGTAACACTTTGATAATCCTGATACGTTGATTGAATATCTTGTTTATTTTGCAGGTTAACAAAATTTTTTTTAAATGTGAAAAACTTGTTTTATTCAATGATAACTTCAATTTTAAATCATAATTAATAACATAGAAATCATAATAAAAGTTTCAACAAATAATTAGTATTGTGAAAATGTTGGAATAAACACCATGTTATTAGTAGATTTTCACAGGGTAATATTTCACTTCTTGCAGAACACCAGTGTTCTGGGGGACACAGTTCGGGAAACCCTGTGCTACATGACATGCCATTAAATACTAAGAACTGTGAGCTTTCTGAAAGGAAATCACGAATCTAGTTGCACAGTAAAGACAATACTCCACAAGTATACTCTTTCATTAGAAATAATTTTTGTTCAAAAGCCTTCTGGAAATATGGTATCAACTTCAGATTCCCTGTCGATAGTACACATTATTTCATGCGAATAAAGAGCCAGGTGTATTTCACAATCTCGAATGATATTTTCTGAACTCGTGCTGGTTATATGTCAATATATTGTTTTCTTACATGTATTTTTATAATGTTCAGCCACAGTAAATGTTCCAAAGTACTACTGCAAATCAATATCAGTGATATGGGTCTACAGTTCAGTAGATTACTTTTCTTTTTTTTTCTTGGGGATTGGTCTGACCTGTGCAACTACACATGACTTTGGATGGTAAAGACCAGGAAAGTGTCACAGCTACAAAGCTAGTTGGAAGACATGTTGCTCAAGTCGGGAAGTTCATGTACTGAAGCTTTCACACAAGCCCAATTCAGTCTGTTTGGCCCAAATATTATTCAAAAGTCTGCACCACAAATGATATCAAAGTAATGCATACATATTAAATCATGGAATAGCAGCTATTCTATGGTAAAACCAATTGTCATCAGTTAGAATAGCTATTTCAATCAACTTCATTGCAGTTCACAAATACTACAAATGTCTACCAAAAAGTTATATACATGAACAGTATCTTCCCTTTACACATACACATGAGTCTGTCAAATAAATGCAAATCATTAGTTACAATACACTTAAATTCAGCATCCCCCTCTTAACATGAGTAAAAAAAAACCAATGATATAAGAACCCTGTCAGAATCATACAAGAATGTGTTGTTAGCTTACTTCAAGAATTTTAACTTGCAGGCCTGGATAAACACACATTAATGACAATTGACAGCCATCCAAAATACATTTATTGAATGCAAATATCTTGGCATCAGCTGTGTTAAGTATAGATGTATTACCTACTAGTGACATGTGAAAATCTGTGCCCGTCTGGGACTTGAACATGCATTTTCCACTTACCTTAACCACTACTCCTATTCATGCATGCCTCCTGAACTGAATCACACTTCCACATGTCACAGTACCTACACCCATATACCATAATCCCCTACACAAAGTGGTTAAGGGAACTATGGTATAGGGACATATGGCTGTAGGGGACTATGGTACAGGAATGTAGAAAGTCTGACATATGGATGTTTGGGTTGCTCTGGGAAGCGTGCATGGATAGCCAAAGTGGTTAAGGTGACTACTAATGATAAGTGCGAAATCTGGGTTCGAGTCCTAGTCTGGCACAAATTTTCACACGTCACTAATAGGTGGTATATCTATACCTAACACAGCTGATGCCAACATATTCACATTCAGGAAATTTATTTCAAATTTATTTCAGGATGTTGAAAGAGGAAAATAAATTTAAAATAGAGTTAAAATACTTCAACTACGAGAATATTTCTCACTCAACAGACTAAGTGAAGATTAGTGGTAGATAGGCATTAAAGTTTATTAATTGTACATGGAAGCTCAGTTCACACCCTTGCAATCTTCTTTGTAGTACACACACAGGTATGTATGTTTGGTGCTCTGAAGAACCCCAAGTCTAACAGGGGGAGGCCATGATGTTGGGATCACAGATTTACTTCAGACTTTGTACGCCTTTAGCAGGCCATTAAAACAACATAATGAGCAAGTAGTAAGGTGCACTTCTCTGGCAATTCCAAGAAAATCACAAAAGAAGTTAAATAATAAACAGGTAAAACTTCTTTTGCAATTTTCTTGGAATTGCCAGAGAAGTGCACCTTACTACTTGCACATTGTGTTGTTTTAATGGCTGGCTAAAGGTGTACAAAGTTTGAAGTAAATCTGTGATTCCAACGTCGTGGCCTCCAGTTGTAAGTCTTGTTTGTGTCACTCAGCCATTTGATATCTCCACAATGGAGAAGATACTTGTGTTTGCTTATTCAACTGATTCTATTGCATCCAAGTTTTCTCAGTATATTACTGAGAAACACATTTTATTGTACTCCAAAATGTTTCCACTTTAAATGAATATTCTGTCTCATACTGATACTAATTTCTTACGTATTTTGCAGAATATATTTATGCAAAGATAGCTTGTGTCCTGTTTTGTATTTGTTTACATAAGGATGTTTATTTGGCATAAATCACATTATAGCACGCACCCACTGAGTTTTTTTGGAGTTAATGTGTGAAATATATACACAATGCATGTCAAAATAATCTCTTTTCTATTATGCATCACAGTTCCTTAATTTAAACTGAAATTTTTGCTATATGTAAAGAAAAGAGTGTTTAATATAGAGTATATACTGGCAATTCTGTTCAGATTTATAAATGGCTGAAATGATTACAAAACAAATCTAGACCTTGTGCTAAGCAACAGATTGATTTCTGATCAAAACCAAGGTTCCATATTCGCTCTTGATGATGATGATGATGATGATGATGATGATGACTATGATGATGAGGCTGGTTTCAGAGAAATCAATAGCATGGCTTACCAGCACCACTGCAGAATATGAACTAAATTCTGATCAGTAATAAAGTCTTTCCTTCTTAGCATACTTCTTGAGACAATAGAACATGGACACATACTAGATGCTGAAAATCTGACTGGCAATGACAACACAAAGAGCAGTTGCTTATGTACATATTAAAATAGAGAATGAAAGTCTACATGCACGTTCATGCCCCTTGCTCACACTTAAACGAATGATGTAGTCATGATATGAGATACTAAATAAATGAGAATTAGTTGAAGAAAGTGCTAAAAGTTATTCAAGTTATTCGCTGGTACATGTGGCTGGCAGACCACTTACAGCAAGATAGGAAGAGTCAGCCTCTGTGAGACCAAGTAAATCTTTGGTAACAGTTCCATATACAGACGTTAAAAGTGCTTAAATAAAAACCTGCGTCTCAGTTTACCAATATATGTTAACAGAGAAATGGACATGCAGTCACATTTGTAAAACTTATTCAGATAATTGTGGATGGCTTGATCACTGACTAAAAAAGGATGAACTAACAACTCTGGGAAACAGCACATTTAAATAACCTCCACTACAATTTGCAAACAGTAAACAAATTATAATCAAGAAAAATTCCTGCCTGCCTTGTCAGAATATAAAATGCAAATGAGATATTTTGTACTGACACTAGTGTGTCACAAGCTATGCACACTGGCAGAGTCTCCTGCTGGATAACATGCCTGTGTGTCACAGGGCATGTCAAAGCAACTTCTTTTGATCTGTGAGACAGGAAAAATATTTGTCGTGGCAAAACTGTAGGCTTCACTGGGTGTAGGTGGTTATCTTGTATCTCCATTCACAAATTCTCCCTCTGACACACAACTCTTTCCCTCGACAATGACATAACAACACTCAAGGGGACAGCACTGACCATGCAGTGCTGCCTGAATGAAGCATGAAGTCCATATTTTGACCACTTGCAAAAGTAAGGAACCTTCTGGCCTGTGTAAAAGATAACCCCAGTCTTTGTACATCTTGGGGTCTATTACGTTCCATGTAAATGTGTAAAATCTTACAATGGACAAACACAGTGCTGTGTCTTCCTATGTTGCACTGAACATACATGCAACATAAAACTAGAGCAGGAAAATAAACCTGCACTGGCCAACAAGAGCTTAATGGAAAATAACATGTTCGAATTTGAACAGATACCTGCCCTCTGCTCAGCTAATGATTTCTGGGGCAGCATTATTAAGGTTGCAATAAGATACAATTGTAGATGAATCTTGTTAATAGAGGTAAGGATTCTGTCCTCGGCATAGCTTGACAACCAGCCTTTGAAGTAGCAGACTGTATTGCGTACAGTACCGCTTGATGTGAGTTGCCAACTATGTACACAATTGGCTGGACTACTGTTAAACTATTGTAGAGCAGCCATTGTAAGACTTAAATGCCCGCTGTTGAAACCTACGTAAGAAGAGGGACTGTGATACAATAGCATTTTGTGCTCACACTGCACTCTTCTGCAACACGAAACCCACATATATTTAACTGTTTGTTTTATAGTACTGTTTTAAGCCAAAACATAGTACCACAATATAATGCTTTTTGAGACGGAACTAGCTCTTAAAAGAGGAGCCGGGTTTGACTCCCAGTACTGTCATTACTGTTTGTTGAGGGGACTGGTGTGGGGTGTACTCAGCCTCACAATGCCAACTCAGGAATTACTTGACTGAGTAGTAATGGTTCCAAGTTATGAAAATGGACAATGGCCAGCTGGCACCATGCTTCTCCATACAGCATCCAATAACACCACTGGCCGAGGATGACATGGTGGCTGGTTGGTCCCGATGGGTCCGGCAGAAGTTGTGGATGGACTTTACATTTATAATTTATCTATCACCTGAATTTTGCATGCAACAGTGAATACATGAAATAATGACTCAATACTTTTTGCGGAACAACACATTATTAATCACTGCGAAAACAACTCAATACGTCAAAATCCCTTTTTGGAGAGCGAATTGTTTATGGCTAATGATGTTTAGAATTCCAAGGTAAGAAAAAATTATGATTGCAACTTAGCCCTAAATGTTTTACTTGAAAACAGTGAATCCACTAAATTTAATGACTTTATTTAGGTGTCTAGTCTCTGTTGCAGAGTGACAGACTTCATTCACTTTCCCAATACTTTTTAACTGCAATACAGTCACAGAGGAAGAAGTTAGAAGTAAAAATAAAATCTAAAATAGTTTATAAATAATAAAAAGTCAGAAACACATGTTGGGTTGGATATGAAAAGTTGTGTATAGAAGGAAAGTGAAGTAGCGGAAAAAAATGAAAATGGTTAACAACATAAAAATTGTGTATGTAACATGATACTGCCTAAGGTGTTTCAAAATGTTTCACTTTTGCAAAAACTTAACATTACAATTCATTGGGATGCTTCAAAAGACTAACTCGAGTTTATCATCCCGCAATAGCAATGCACCATGAGGTTGGCACGGTTTCTATACACTAAACAACAAAGGAAAATGAAACAGTTTTCCTTGTGAAGTTATTGTATTGCTCAAACCAGGATGTAATATTGATAAAAAGAAACAGACAAAGGCACACACAGCTTCAAATTTGGTTTCGTAAGTCTAATTAGACTGCTTACCCGCCCGCAATCCCCTCGAGGGCTTCCAGTAATAAATCATGATCTTCATCCAGCAAACTTATGTCATCTGACATATTGTACCGAATTGTCCTTCCACAATGAACACGTTCTTACACTGATTTATTGTTACAATACGGCGTCTCTTCCGTTTCCATTTCTCTCGAAGTGTCAACTGCTTACCCATCACAATGATATGATAAAGCACAACGATTCACAACTAACTCTTCTTTAACAATATTTTGAAACAACATGCTCACATTGTTCCTGAGATGTAAACATCAGTCTAGTAACACTGAAATAAGAACACAACACAATACCCTACAAACAAGTACACCTACAAATGATCACACTGCGCGCCATACCCCACATGCCGCTGTCAAAACAACACATTTTCAAAGATTATCAGATTTGTCGCCCTCGACTAAAGTTCTTCATGTCATACGAACAACAGTTGGCTGGTTTACAGCGAACGGATAGATGTCTCTGTAGTTTGTCCTTGGTATTGTCACAGGGTACCTAGCAGCCTACTTGCACAAGCCGCCCGACAATATTGTACACCTGTCAAACAGAAAATGACGATAACGACATAAAGATAACAATCGCTTGTGCCGCTGGTTGTAACATGTGGATGATCCATAAGATACTGCAGCTGTCAAACAGAAAATGACGATAATGGCAGAAAGATAACAATCTCCAGTGCCATTGGTTGTAACATTTGAAGTACACAATTTGACCAAAAGTATCCGGACACCTGGCAGAAAATGAGTTTCAAGCTCGTGGCGCCCACCATCGGTAATGCTGCAATTCAATATGGTGATGGCCCACCCTTAGCCATGATGACAGCTTCCACTCTCGCAGGCATATGTTCAATCAGTTGCTGGAAGGTTTCTTGGGGAATAGCAGCCCATTCTTCACGGAGTGCTGCACTGAGGAGAGGTATCGATGTCGGTCGGTGAGGCCTGGCACGAAGTCGCCGTTACAAAACATCCCAATGCTGTTCTATAGGATTTACCTCAGGACTCTTTGCAGGCCAGTCCATTAGAGGGATGTTATTGTCATGTAACCACTCCGCCACAGGCCATGAATTATGAACAGGTGCTCGATTGTGTTGAAAGATGCAATCGCCATCACTGAATTGCTCTTCAACAGTGTTCCAAAAATCTGCTTAAAACAACAATGGAGGCCTGTGCTGTGATAGTGCCACACAAAACAACAAGGTGTGCAAGCCCCCTCTATGGAAAACACGACCACGCCATAATACCACCGCCTTCGAATTTTACTGTTGGCACTACACACGCTGGCAGATGACGTTCACTGGGCATTTGCCATACCCATACCCTGCCATCGGATCACCACATTGTGTATCGTGATTCGTCACTCCACACAACGTTTTTAAATTGTTTAATCGTCCAAAGTTTAAGTCTCCTTACACCAGGCGAGGCGTCGTTCGGTATTTACCAGCGTGATGTGTGGCTTATGAGCAGCCGCTCGACCATAAAATCTCAGTTTTCTCACCTCTCGCCTAAATGTCATAGTACTTGCAGTGTATCCTGATGCAGTTTGGAATTCCTGTGTGATGGTCTGGACAGATGTCTGCCTATTACACAATACGACCCTGTTCAACTGTTGGCGGTCTCTGTCAGTCAACAGACAAGGTCGGCCTGTACACTTTTGTGCTGTACATATCCCTCACGTTTCCACTTCACTATCACATCAGAAACAGTGGACTTAAGGATGTTTAGGAGTGTGGAAATCTCGCGTAAATACGTATATCACAAGTGACACCGAATCACCTGACCACGTTCGAAGTCCGTGAGTTCCACAAAGCGCCCCATTCTGCTCTCTCACGATGTTTAATAACTACTGAGAACGCTGATATGGAATATCTGGCAGAAGGTGCCAGCGCAATGTACCTAATATGCAAATTGTATGTTTTTGGTGTTGTCCGGATATTTTTGATCACATACTGTTCTAACTATCTTTGTGTACACTTGGAAATAAACCTACGACCTGTGTTGATTTTACACTTATTTGTAAATAGCCATATACATCTGACAAGGAAGAACAGGAATGTTTTTGCTCCTCGTTTCACTAACAGAAATTTAACGTGTCCTCTTATGTTCCTATCTAACCAAGGGCTCGGATATCTCCACATACTCGGAAATAAACAGCGAAATATTTGTAACCCGGAAGAACATGAGATTCGTTGCTGCTCGGTGCACCCATAGAAATTTTAGCAATCCTCTTAAGTTCTTGCGTAGTTATACATTAGAAATCGCTACATGTTCGGAAATAAACAGTCAGGGATTTATTTTACCCTTCGTTTTGTAATCATCTAATCAGACGGAAATATAAATAACATTAGATATTGTAGGACAGACTTGTATTCATAAGAAAGTCGCAGGAAGCGTTAAAAACGCTAATATATACTGGAGAAAAATTGTGTCACGAAATTTTAACCCTGGATAGCTGATGCCAGTAGGAACCAAAATCACTAATGTTGTGTAGGTCGCCAACACACCATTTTTAAACTGCGGAAACTTGGCGCCACACACTCCGATTGGTCGTGGGATTGCCCTGTTGCCGTTCGTCGCTTGATGGGCAGCGCTATGGGTGTCAGTTCACACATACGAACGTCCCTCGCCCCATCATTGCCCCAACGTGATACGCACACTTGTTGAATAGGTCTTGCTGTTTCTCTACACCTCAGGTCAGAGGCATTCACACATAAGCTTTAGTTCGGAGCACACACACATCACCTGCGATTTAGTCATACAGTAAGCATGGCGGTACAGTATTCGTTTGAAGAACAATGAGATATGGTTTTTGTTTATGACCTAGCCAATGGTAGTGCGCATGAAGCTCGAAGGTTGTATGAGGAACGATACCCAGCAACACGCCACCCACAGCCACAAACGTTTACAGCAATTCACTGGCGACTTGGCGAAACAAGCTCGTCAGCAGGACATCATGGTGATGCTGGAAGATCTCGAACACGATGGCACCTGTTGGTAAAACTTGCCCCCGTACTGGAAATACGTGATCGTGAGTGTATGACAGAATAATGTCTTCATTGAAATGATTCTCCAATAGTTTCAAGGAGTCCTTTAGTGGTACCACTGTGAAGAGGAATGTCACGTCGAAGCTGACCGTAACACGAGGGTTGGAACTTTAATAGTGGCCACTATTTCTTTACAGCTCATACAAAATAGATACGTGTTTCAAAGTTTTACTGACCTTCAAAGCGGTCACCAGCATTGTGTATAATCCGTTGCCAGCGATGTGGAAGTCGAAGGATACTCTTAGCAGTGCCAGTTGTGTTGACAGCTCGAATGGCACGGTCTATTGCCCGACGAATTTGTAGCAGTTTTGAAGCGAATGCCGTGAAGTGTTTCCTTCAGTTTAGAAATCGAGTTGAACTCACGAAGGCTTAAGTCAGGAGAGTTCAGTAGGTGGTATAGCACTTAGCAGCCCCATCAGTCAAACAAAGCATTAACAGCTTGCACTGTACGTGCTTGAGCATTGTCCTGAAAAATGATGGTCAGGTCTCTACGCTGTTCATTTTTTGAACACAACCTATAACCAATGTGAGGAAGGTATCACAACGGAAATTATTTTGGCCTCAGCATACCTTCCTTATGAAGACAGTTCTCCCCCCCTCCCCCCCCCTTTGGAAGTGAGGAGACTGGTAGAGACTTGCCATCGGCAAGGTGACCAACTGCTGGTGGGATGTGACGCCAATGCTTACAACCTAGTGCGGGGCAGCATGGACACCAACATTAGAGGTGAGTACCTTCTTGACTTTCTCTTAGCTAACAACTTAGAGGTCCTGAATAGGGGCAATGAACCTACATTCAGAAATAGCAGAAGGTTGCATGAAAATGGGTAGCTATGTCAAACAATGACATGTGGTGTTGGAGCCATCCTCATCAAACCACATGTACATTAAATTCAAGGTTGAAATGGGAATCAGACAGACCATGACTTATAGGAATCCTAGGGAAACAGACTGGGAGACATATAGGAGGGACCTTGACTTAGGCTTATCGGAAATTAAAACCATGATAAGGAAACCAGTAGAATTTGAGGAAGTAGCGGAGGCTGTTACCTCTGCCATAGTGACCTCATATCAGGACAACTGCACAATTACCAGGATGTGTACAAATAGGAGTGTTCCTTGGCGGAATAACAAACTGGAAACGCAAAGAAAACAGATACACCGACTGTTTAATATTGCGAGGCGTAAAGGACAATGGGCTAAATATTGTGAGGCCCTTGTCAATTACAGTGTTGCAATAAGACAAGCAAAGGAGGTATCCTGGAAGGCATTCTGTGAGTAAGTGGAGGGCATGGCTGCACAAGCCAGACTTCACAAGATTCTCACTAGAGTACCAACCAATCCAGGAGGTACATTGAGGAAGGAGGATGAGGAATATACAAAGACAGTACATGAGATGCTGGAATTGCTCCGCAAAACTCACTTTCCTCAATATGCTCTGCCAGATAACACAGACCAGTATGTGACCCCAGAGAGACAATAGTTCTCAGGCACTCGAAGGGAGGACTGGGAATTGGCCAAGGAGTGTGTGAACTTCAACAAAATCCACTGGGCAATGGGAAGATTCCAACCGTTCAAGTCATCTGGCCCAGATGGAATTTTTGCAGCTCTCCTGCAACAGTCAGGAGAAAAGCTTATAAGAGTCCTATGCAGGCTATTCAGAGTTAGCTTAGCAGTAGCAATGCTTGGAGGGCAGTGAAGGTTGTCTTCATCCTAAAGCCAGGGAGAATTGTTCATACCAAGGCCAAGGATATGAGACCAATCAGTCTGTCCTCTTTCATTCTCAAAACATTGGAAAAACTGGTTAATGTATATTTTGGGGAGAGGAGGGTAAGTAGGGTCCCTTTACACGTGAACCAACACGCATACTAACCAGGTAAATCATGTGAGACAGCTCTCCACCAACTCGTTGGGCAGGTGGAAAAAGCACTTCACTTCCAAGAAATAGCCCTCTGCATCTTCCTGCATATCGAGGGGGCCTTCAGTAACACGACCTTCGATTCTATGGTAAGGGCAGCAGAGGTGCATGACCTGGGACCACTATATGTAGGTGGAGCAGGGCCATGCTTAGTGGAAGGAAGGTAGAGACTACTATGATGAATGAAAAGTGGTAATTAAGACCACTAGAGGCTGCCCACAAGGAGGAGTTTTGTCTCCTCTATTGTGGAATCTAGTGGTGAACGAACTCATTGAGGAACTAAATTCCAGACAATGCTTCTGCCAAGGATATGCAGATGACCTTGTCATGGTAATACTTGGCAAATTCACTGGCACAGTCAGGATATGGCACAAGGGAGGTTGGACATTGTGCAAAAATAGTGCATTAAACAGGATTTGCGAGTTAATCTTAAGAAGAGTGTTGTGGTGCCATTTACGAAGAGACAAATTCAGTATGCAAGTTGGAATCTAAAGCTTTTCGATGAAACTCTACCTGCAAAGGGGACAGTGAAATATCTAGTGGTAACATTGGATGAGGAGCTAACTTGGACCCCTCATATTAAGAGTATGTGCTCCAAGGCAAAAAGTACTTTAGTGAGAACTAGGTGAACTTGTGGCTAAAACTGGGGCCTAAGCCCCAAGGGTATGCACTGGATATACACCACAGTGGTTAGACCTAGGATTTCCTATGAGGCTGTAATGTTGTGGAAGAAGGTAGAACAGAGGGTTGCTGCTAAAGAGCTTGCTAAGGTGCAGAGATTGGCCTACTTAGCCATAACGGGCGGAATTAGCAGCACACCAACCGCTGGAATGGAAGCCATGCTGGTTATGCTTTCACTTCACCTTTGGGTTAAGATGGACGCAGCAGCTGGGGCATACAGATTTAAAATTGGCCAAAACTGGCTCTCATTCGGATATCCAGAATCACACACTAACATAGTGAGTGAGGTAAATATAGGTATGGCGGGGGAAATGCCTGCCGACTATATAATAACTCCCAACTGCTTCGACAAGCCTTACAATATAATAACTGGAAGTAGGGAGCAGTGGGAGAAAATAGTTCGACACTGTACGGGGGACATTGTTTGGTTCACTGATGGGTCAAAAACAGGCCAAGGCGTTGGGGCCGGATTGTACGGGGTTCAGCCAAGATTTGAGAGCATCATCTCTCTGGGGAAACTGGCCTCTGTATCCCAAGCCGAAATGACTGCAATCAGGGCATGTGTGGAGGAGAATATGTGTAGGTGCTACAAAGACCGTAGCATCTACATCTATTCAGACAGCGAGGCAGCCCTGGAATCATTGGCAGCTCCTGCAACAACATCTAAGATTGTTGCAGACTGCCACAGGGCTCTGGTGGAGCTAGGGAGAAGCAATAGGGTGAACCTAGTGTGGGTCCCTGGCCACTCAAGTATCTGTGGCAATGAACAAGCCGACAGATTGGTTAGGATGGGGGCAACAACTCCATTTATTGGACCGGAACCTGTCTTGACAATCACCAAGGCTATGATCAAATTAGAACTACAGAACTGGCTTAGGAAACAGCACGTAGGATATTGGACCAAGATCTATAACCAAGAACATGGTAAGGTAATGATGCCCAAGCCATGTTTTAAAAGAAGCTGTGTAATCCTGGGATTGAACAGGAAAGAGATCAAACTCATGACTGGACTGATGACTGGCCATGGGAACTTCAAAAAGCACCTACACACAATGCGTATAACGGAAGAGGACCCTAAATGTAGGAGATGTGAAGAGGTTGAAGAAACTGCATCACACCTAATCTTCGAATGCATGGCACTGGAGAGTAAAAGATACACAGAATCTTCGGATAACTAGACCTGAAGAAATTGTGCCTAACAAAAAACTTATAGAGGGACTCCTTGCACTACTTAAGGGCACTGGTTGGCTTTACTAGATATACAGGGGGCGATACTGCACAATAAACCTAGTTTCGGTGTGGGCAGTGGTGGGTCAGACCTAAGCTGTTTTAGCTCTCCTGTCAAAATCAGTCAATTAATATCTTACTTAATTAGATTTTTAATAATTTCCCTCATACTTTTTGGAAATCAGTAAAATAAGACAAAGGTTTAGTAAATAGTTCAATTAATAAATTACCTTTTGAAATGCTCCTATGTGGTTGTAATTATCGTGGTTCAGGAACTAAATTAAAGGAAAGATTAGCTAGAGCTGATTAAAAAGTAAATGGCTTAACAAAACTTGTAAAAAACCTGATATTTCTGTAGAAATAATAAAGAATTAGAAAAAAACATGAAGCAGATGAACTTCAATTAAATGAATGTATGCTGAAGATGATTCATTCAGAAAAAAATTTGATGCAGCATCACTAAGAGGAAACAGTTGGGGATTATAAATTTTTTAGATAAACTGACTTCACAAATTTTTTTAAAGAAGATGGTTTTATAAATCTTTTAAATATCAGCTTTTCTAAACTTTTGTAAAATTTTAATCAAGGGAAATGAATAAGGTGAGCATTGATTACACTTTGATACCTAGTGGCAAAATTAAACCTGAAGCAATTAAAACTGATACCAATAACGATCGACTAAGTAGATCTGATAATTTTTAACTGTGCAGAAATCGAAATGAGACAAGAAAATAGGTAGTGAACTAATCATAACATTAGCCACACCTGTTGTGAAATAATTACTATTTATCTAACAAAAAAGATTGTAGGTTCAGGATTAACAAAACATGAAGGAGTATTTCTTTAGTTATTATCAGCTGCAGTCCCCTTTTTAACCTCTGCTGGTGCAGCAGCTACAGCTCTATTAAATACAGTAATAAAAAGAAAAAAGGTGATAAAAATTAAAAGACCAAAAGAGACACAGTCTTGCAATGGAAACAACGTGTTCAGAACTACATCCTTAGCTGGCTTCACCTGTCACTGGATTGAAAAAACTACAAAAGAAATTTCCAAAAAAGAGTTACTATATATCAAATGCATTAAGTAATTTAGATATAGAAAAAATAGATAATAAATTAAAAATTAAAAATTTTAGAGATTTTTTGATGAATTATCTAATAAATTAGAAATTTTTGAATTTGGTGAAGTTAATTGAAATGTTTATGATAGTGTTGATACTCATTTTATTGCTTATTATAAAATGCAACATACAAAGGTTGTTTTGTATTGATTCGTTTTTACGGACAGTATACCAAAAGAATGATTACTAAGGTGAGAAAAAATTATTTATATTATTATGTTAAAAGAATATAAAATTTCGATGAATTTATTTGTGGCCATTTGTGTTTATTTGTTTTAAAACTGTTAGCACACAATTTTAACTTTAATCATATTTTGAATCGAATAAATGAAAATTTTTGGTAATAAAATAAAAATAAAGTACATAGATTTAGATAAAGTCTTTGACTTAGTAATTTTTAAAAAAATGAATTTAGGAGGAATTGAAGCAAAAATTAATAAAGATTTAGATTAAAAAATTAATAAATAATTAGAATAAAAATATATAAATTTGAATTAGATAAAATATAGAAAACAAATGAATAAGCGAATTGTGTGAGATCAGTAAGATTAGTAACTGTTACATTGATTGTAAAATTAGAATAGTAGCTGACGTTACTGATCCATAGAGCTGGCGCAAAGAAATATTTAGAAAATAAATTAGCATCAGCTAAAGCAGACTAGTTACCGAAGAAGAATATGCAAAACATTTAAAAAAATTTAATTAAAACCTAAAAAATCAACTGAACTGACTTTAAAAATTTTGTTAGTAAAAGGTATATGGAGAAAGAATTAATAATATTTTAACAAATTGTAAGATAAGTAATACAATTTACCAGAAAGCTGTAGAAGATTATCATAAAAAGATAAATAGCATCAATTCATCACTTAGTTATGGTTTAGATAAATTTAATGCATTAAAAAGTAAGGCATATGATAAACAAATAACTAAATGTAGATTTATGAGTGGAAATGAATACGAAACACATAGTTTTAAGTGTATATTTATCTTTAACTAAGGGTGTTATTGGTAAAAATATAGATAAAGATTTATCTTTGAATGATTTTGATAATTCATTAACTGTATTTTATAATCATTACAATATTTCTACCGCTAACCAAACCTTAAAAACATTATGTACATAAAATTTATAACTGAAAAATTAAAAAATAAAGTAAAAACCAATTAAGTAAATGTAAAAACAATTTTATTTGGTGAAATGTATTCTTATTTAATTGGATAACCCTAATAATGCGAAGTTTGAAATGTAAAAAATTACAGACACTCATCATCCAAATAGGACAAGAACAAAACTGGAAGACAAAGAACTGAAGGTATTTATATACTTTGTAAAAATATAAAAGTAAATTTTTGAATAAATTTTGTAGGTATCAACGCCCCAGAATAATAATATTCACCAAGAAATAATTGATGAATTTTACAAACAGATGAGGAAAATTTTGAAACATGAAATATTTTTTCTTTTTGAATAGTTGATTTAAGACTAGCTCATCTAGTATAAACAGATTCTGGAAACTTCAACAATTTTAAAAAAATAAATAAAGAATATAATTATTTATTAACTGTTATTTGTGGGTTTTCAACTCTACTTCTGTCTTTCCAGTTGAATATAAAACAGGTAAATATGTAGCCAATGCTTTTGAAAAAAATTAAATGCCAAGATGTCACAGAAATTTACAAACAGTTAATGCCAAAGATTTTTAATAAAGATTTTGAGGATCTTGGGAAAATCATAAAATTAATCACTGTTAAACTTTTACAGAAATAAAGGCTAACTTTGTGAAAGAGTTAATAGAACATTAAAAGAAAGTGTGTGGAAAAAATTTGTTCTTCATGATAATTATAAATTGGTTGACTTAATTATAAAACTAGTTGAAGCATGTATTAAAATAAAATGTTCAACATTTAGAATGGAGCCATTAAAAGTTAATGAAAAAAATTATTAAAAAAACTTTTTGCTGTGTATAATAATAAATCAAAATATGCAATAGGATATACAGTTCGAATTAGTTAATTAAAAGGAATTTTTGAAATAGGCTAAACAGCAAATTCGTCAACAGCAATTTTTTAAATTGGTGATATTATATATTCAGCTCCAATTACATATAAATTAAAAGATTTGAAAGAAATGTTTTGTGGAAGAAAACTAAAAGAACCTAATTTCCAAATATTCATCTTTAATAAATGGTTATAATAAAAAAATCATCAATTTTTTGTTAAGTTGCTTGGTTGTGGTAATTCTTATAATAGTTTGGCTTAAAAGTAATATTATAACATAATCTGTTAGAAACAAATTCAAAAATTTACATTTTTATAAATGTTAATCTTTATAAGTGAATAAGATTGACATCGATCATTTTTATTCTCTTCTAATGAATGACAAAAGTAAAAATAATCTAAATACTCCAATTAAAGATATGGAAATTATTATAATTATTGGTATTGGCTGGGTTCATCAAAATCATGCTGAATAATCTCTTAATTTTAAAATTATTCAAGCTGATAGTAAGATTACCATACATATGAGGGAAAGCAATAAAAATTAATTGATAACTATATTGCATACTTCTTTGGTTTTGTAACTATAAAAAAGGAAATAATATTTTATTAAGAATAGCACATTCATTAATTTCTTCATCAGTTTTATAAAATTTAACTTCATCTCTTTGTGATAAAATTTATATCGAAGGATATATTCCTAATAATGTTGTTGTTGTTGTTGTGGTCTTCAGTCCTGAGACTGGTTTGATGCAGCTTTCCATGCTACTCTATCCTGTGCAAGCTTCTTCATCTCTGAGTAACTACTGCAACCTACATCCTTCTGAGTCTGCTTAGTGTATTCGTCTCTTGGTCTCCCTCTACGATTTATACCCTCCACGCTGCACCCCAATGCTAAATTGGTGATCCCTTGATACCTCAGAACATGTCCTACCAACCGATCCCTTCTTCTTGTCAAGTTGTGCCACAAACTCCTCTTTTCCCCAATTCTGTTCAATACCTTCTCATTAGTTATGTGATCTACCCATCTAATCTTCAGCATTCTTCTGTAGCACCACATTTCGAAAGCTTCTATTCTCTTCTTGTCCAGACTATTTACCGTCCATGTTTCACTTCCATACATGGCTACACTCCATACAAATATTTTCAGAAAAGACTTCCTGACTCTTAAATCTATACTTGATGTTAAAAAATTTCTCTTCTTCAGAAACGCTTTCGTTCTTAATAATGGCAAAGTAAAAAATAATTAAATGAAATACTTTATCATTTGGAAATATTTGGAGTATTTTTTAAGGATTATCAGGAATCAACATGGTAAAGATATTTTACATGGTCTCCATATTCTATACTGAGATGGGCTGATTCCAATGAATCTGGTATTGACATAAAAGATACTCCTGCAAAATTGGTGTAGAAAGTACGGAAATTAGAGTTCCTATTGTTAAATATGAAACTGGTTATGAGGCAGGTTCCCTATTAAGGGATGGAAATTGAGGATAGATACAACTTTTTGTTCTATTCTCTAGATTTTGATTTTTTGGTTACTGACTAAGTAACTTTTAAAAATAATATACAACCAAAAATATAATCCTTTAATATTTTTGTTAAATTATAATTATCATGAACATAATTTAGAGTGTAACCATAAATATTATATAATAAATCATTACGAATATGATTGTATAGAAGTTTTGTATAAAGACGATTTTATGGTAACTGGAAATTCTCTATGTCTTGCCATATCTCTGTATCAGTTTCCACTACATGAGGTCCTCTTAAACATGCAACATGATCATAATGTTTTATACATTTCTAATGTTCTGTAATTTAAGATGGGTTCAATTAATATTTACAGGTATTACATTTGACTTGTTTCTTTCTTGGTTTATTATTTCTTTCAACAAAATATTTTTGTCAAATTTAAATTCGTCTCACTCATTAGTCATATTTTATTTTTTCTAATTTGTAAGACAAAAACTTTATCACATTTTTAAAAAATGAAAAAATTAGGTGTGTATGTTTGAATGCTGAAATTGAGGAACTAATTTATAAGATAAAAAAATTATTAAATTTTTAAAAATGGAAAAATTGTGTTTATATTTTTTAGGTTTATATTTTCTAGAGTTTATATTTTGCCGGCCGGAGTGGCCGAGCAGTTCCGGGTGCTACAGTCTGGAGCCGCAGGACCGCTAAGGTCACAGGTTCGAATCCTGCCTCGGGCATAGATGTGTGTGATGTCCTTAGGTTAGTTAGGTTTAAGTAGTTCTATGATCTAGGGGACTGATGACCTCCGATGTTAAGTCCCATAGTGCTCAGAGCCATTTTAGTTTATATTTTAAAAAATATTTCATTAAGTTTATATTTTTAAGATTATTCTCAATTTTTCTAAATTTTTTAAGCAGAGATTTATAAAACCTTTTTAGTTAGAAATTAATAATCTACTAATTTACAACCATTTTTATATTGTTATAATTTATAATGATTCTGATTTTCACATCACTTTGATACTAAGATATTTTAGTTTTCTTCATGAAATTAAGCTATTTATATATTTTATTTGAATAAAAAGTGTTGAGTGAAGATAAAAAAATATCAGTATAGTAGATGAGGCAGTCTCGTAAACTTATATACTGCCGGGAGAGCTGTGTGCTGACCACATACCCCTCTATATCCACATCTAGTGACGCCTGTGGGCCAAGGATGACATGGCGGACAGTCGATACTGTTGGTTTTTCATGGCCTGTTCAGATGGAGTTTAGTTTTACTATAGTAGGTGAAAATTGTGGGCTGACCCCAGGGGTGGAGTGATGGCCTCAATTCTCATATATTAATAGGGAATCTGCCTGTCGGCCTTTATCCACAGTGCGTGTCGTATCATGTGAGAAGAGGGCAAGCTGAGTTTCATACATATGATGCTTTCTAAAACTGTGCTGCACTGTGGACAAAAGATTTTCTGTCTTAAGGAAACTTATTACATTCGAACTGAGAATATCATCTAGCATTCTGCAGCAAACCGATGTTAAGGATATTAATTGTCTGTAATTCTGCAGGTCCATTTCTTTACCGTTCTAATATACGGGAGACGTGCACTGTTTTCCTGTCACTTGGGACTTCATGCTGTGTGAGAGATGTACAATAAATGCAAGATGAGTAAGGGGCCAGAACTGTAGATTACTCTTCGTAAAACCAAATTGGGATCCCATCAGGACATGTCGACTTATTTGCTTTCAACTCTTTCTGTTGTTTCTCTAAGCCAGGGATGTTTGTTACTATGTTCTCTGAACAGGAGTCTTTTCGATGGTCAAACGATGGTATGTTTGTACCATTTTCCAGTGTGAACTATTTCTTAAATGTAAAATTTAAGACTTCAGCTTTAGTTTTGCAATCTTCTCCTGCCACAGCAGACTTGTCAACGAGTGACTGTACAGAAGCCTTAGATCTACTCAGCGATTTTATGTAGGACCAGAATTTTCTTGGGTTCTTGATAAGGTCACGGTGGTTGTTGTAGGCTTCATGCATCAATCTTTTTACACATGCTTTATGATTTACTATCCATTTAAAGTTTGCCTGTAATTACTCTACATCCATCAAACTGGAACTAAATTATGTCGGTTCATTGTCCTAGAGAGATGCTAACAACGGTCTATCTGCTCTGCCTACCAGAAATACTCTCCTAGCGTTCTTGATTAATTTATAAACTTCAGTAACCATTGTCGCTATGATGACATAATGGTCAATATACAGTGTCTTTATGCTGATGCTGTTGATTAGGTGAGGCCTGTTTGTAGCTACAAGGTCTAAAATATTTCCATTGTGTGTGGGCTGTGGAACTAGCTGAAAAGACAGTTTTCAGGAAATTTGTTCAAAGGAACTTTGCAAGATCTGGCAAGACTTTTGCTTGACTGTCTGTCTGATGTTGTTAGCTCGTTCAGTGGAACCTGAAGTTTTGTGCATGGCGGAGGCATTACCAGTCATCAGTTAAGGTGTAGGTCGTGTGGTTTATGAGGATTAGTTGCTCAAGTTCTGGTGAGAGACAAAAATGCTGGAGAAGTCGATTCCCAAGGCTAGTTTGCTTATGCTAGTGGTGAGGAAGATCTATAGGAAGTGAAGATTTTTTTAAAAATTGTAACACGTGATCAACCGTTTCATGTACCGAGATCACTGAATTGGTGCTGGCTTGGAGTTGTATCGAAGGTGTGTGAGTAAACTTTGTAAACATGTCTTTGGACATTGCATGGAACCAGTATCCATGAGACAATATGAACATGAGTTGTGATAAAGGATGTACAGTCCGCTGTGTGAGTGTACGTTCTCCGCCGTGTTGTGTACTGCAGAAGTGGTGCTGAGCGCAGTCTACCAGGCAGTGCGGTGGTCGCGGCGGTGACGTCACTATCGACTGCCTGTCAGATGGGATGAATGAGTTTCCTACTACTGGGAACCACAATTCTGTTTCGTCTAGATTGTCGGGAGTTTCGAGAAGACAGCAGAGACACAGTATGTTGATCATCCTCCTATTTGCATTATAATCCCCCCACAGATCGGAAAATACCAAAGTTTTTTAGTTTTTTCATTCCTTCAAAGTTTAGGTGTGTTAGTCTGTGGTGAACCATCGACGGTATTTGGTTCGATCCTTTGGCGTATTCATGTTCCAATCAACTGTGTCGATGTTCTCGGGGGGGGGGGGGGGGAGGACTCCGAGGAGCACTGGCAGACTGAAAACTTGTGAAGGTAGGTTTGACGGGAATAACAGGCCGCTTCCTTTGGACCTTTGATAGTATTAAATTCTTTTGACAATCGTAGCTGAGAGTTATTTCACCCTCGTTATTTTCTTTCAGCTTGTAGCAGAACACATCAGTTTTCATTTTATGGACTTTGAGCTGCGTTTGCAGAGTCACCTTTTCGGCACTTCGTTTTTCCGCTTGAATACGATTTTCCAGAGATGTGCATGTCAAGCAGGTATTGAAATCTTGGCAAAAAATGCCACTATAGTAGTCGTATTTGACAAAGATTTCAGGGTTCTCTTCGCACTACATGGTCCACATCTTCACTATGCTCAGTTCGCTACTTAAGCAGATTCTTTGGGTGTTGCTTTCGCGCCAGTGCTGACGTTCTAAGTGGATGAAATTCGTAATGTGATTTTTTACACACTCTTTTCTCGCTTCATACAAGTTGGTTCTTCTGTCGCCTACTCTCATGTCTCGGAACTGCATCGTAGTCTAAAATTTTGTGACAGCGCGGTAACCCTATCTTTCTTAATTCGTTATATTGACAAAAGCCGCATTGCAAACAAAAACATTTTCGATCTCCTCTCACTTCTTTTTCGGTAAAGGAAAATGGATGATGATACTTCGTTTCCTTTTTCATCCTCGTCGGGTCGTCTTCTAGTGGAGGTGGTAGAGACATGTGGAGCTGCTTAGTTGTTCTGCCACTCCATGGTTCTTTTCTGGTAAAACGTTTGGTGAATTTTCATTCTTTACGTCTTGCATGGTAAGTTCATTGCATCTTAGTTTTCGGAGGGGGTGTTTACTATCGGTCATTTTTGCGAAGGCCTTGTGTTTGTATCAGACACAAAGTCTCATGCTCATGTAGAAGCAATAGTTGGCGATGAGGGGTGGGGAGGGAGGAGGGGGAGGAACCACATCACGGTCTTGCAAAGTAGGCAGAAGTTTGTACACATAGATAAAACAAAAGGGATAGTAAACACGGCATGCTAAGTTAAAAAAGCAAGTAGCATATCCACACATCAAAAACAGGTTTGCACCATCCCAGTTCCCAGAAATCGTGAAGATAGACGTTGACTGTGGATATTGTATCACAGACACAGTCCCTTTGACTGTTCAGAGATATCTCTAAACTCGTCCAAAGATGTAAACAACCATGCATGAGTAGCGTCTATTAGACGGAGGGGGTCCGACGGCCGATCAGTTCCAGTCATTCCACCAGGAAGTGGGTACACAGCTGGTGTTGTCTGTAGTTCAACCATGCCTAGACGGTCAATACTGCGGTGCGCTCGCGTCCGCATTTTTACTTTGTGCCAGGAAGGGCTCTCAATAAGGGAAGTGTCAAGGCATCTCGGAGTGAATGAAAGCGATGTTGTTCGGACATGGAGGAGATGCAGAGAGACAGGAACTGTCAATGACATGCCTCGCTCAGGCCTCCCAAGGGCTACTACTGCAGTGGATGACCGCTACCTACGGATTATGGCTCGGAGAAACTCTGACAGCAACGCCACCATGTTGAATAACGCTTTTCGTGCAGCCACAGGACGTCGTGTAACGACTCAAACTGTGGACAGTAGGCTGCATGATACGCAACTTCACTCCCGACGTGGAGACGTGTTTGGAGGCACCCCGGTTAGGCTGAACGCTTAGACACACTGTCCAGAGAGTGCAGCAAGGCGGAAGGTTCCTGCTGTTTTGAGGTGGCATTATATGGAGCCGATGTACACCGCTGGTGGTCATGGAAGGCGTTGTAACGGCTGTACGATATGTAAATGCCATCCTCCGACCGATAATGCAACCATATTGGCGTGGCATTCGTCTTCATGGAAGACAATTCGCATCCCCATCATGCACGTCTTGTGAATGACTTCCTTCAGGATAACCATATCGCGCGACTAGAGTGGCCAGCATGTTATCCAGACATGAACCGTATCGAATATGCCTGGGATAGATGGAAAAGGGCTGTTTATGGACGACGTGACCCACCAACCACTCTGAGGGATCTACACTGAATCGCCGCTGAGGAGTGGAACAATCTGGACCATAAGTGCCTTAATGAACTTGTGGATAGTATGCCACGACGAATACAGGCTTGCATCATTGCAAGAGGACGTGCTACTAGGTATCAGAGGTACTGGTGTGTACAGCAATCTGGACCACCACCTCTGAAGGTGATGATTTTATGTATGTGTGGTTTTCATGAGCAATAAAAATGGCGGAAATGGTGTTTATCTTATTCTCTATTCCAATTTTCTGTACAGGTTCTGGAACTCTCGGAACCGCGGTGATGTGTATATAAAAGGCGTGATTAAACCGTATGATTGGTAGAAAAAGTTCATTTTTTTTTACCAACACCCACTCCCCCAGTGGTTGCTTAAAATCCTCCTGTGAAACCGAAACTGGGAGCACTCTGGCAACAGTGTAACTGTAGTGCGCAGCACAGCTATTTTGCGCCACCATACACACTCCTTGCTGCCCCCTCCAAGATCTTTAACACAAATTTTCTTTAGTTTTGCTATTCTCTACACTCTTACTTTGTTACCAGTTTCAGTTTTGCAGGAACTATCCATTAAATTGGTCGAACTACGCCATTTTGTAGAGGGGCGCACAGATCGTACCACGAATTTGTTGAGGTTATGTCATTACGATTAGTGTCAACACAATTTTTATATCATAATATTACTTTAATAATACTTTTCAAGTTCTTACATGCCGGCCGTTATGGCCGAGCGGTTCTAGGCGCTTCAGTCCGGAACCGCGCGACTACTACGGTCGCAGGTTCAAATCCTCCCTCGGGCATGGATGTGAGTGATGTTCTTATATTAGTTAGGTTTGAGTAGTTCTACGTTCTAGGGGACTGATGACCTCAGATGTTAAGTCCCATAGTGTTCAGAGCCATGTTCTTACCTGTCTGTTTTGGAAACATTTCTCTTTCACTGAGCAGAACTCCTGCTCCTTTTCCAGGAGGGGCCATCACTCTTGGTCTTGATCTGGTCATTTGCTGCTACTACAATGGGTTCGATTCTTGCAGTATTCCTACTATTTCAATTACTCCCACTTCGTTTGTACCATCTCATGCATTTAAATCGTCCACGAAATCACTCATTTTCTTCAAAACACTCAAGCAGATACATTAACGAACAACCGGATGATAAGCTGAACTGTGCTCACTGATGTATATTTTAACAATGCATCTGCAGCGAGAGCTACATTGTTGCATAAGCATTCGTTACAGCGCAGCCAACCTAACTCTGAATAAGAAAAATATGCCTCCTAATCGTAACTAACTGAAAGGTACCTTTGAATGTCTAGATTAGTAAGTTTGGTGTCAGCATGCTTTACATAAGGACACGGCACAGCGACTGCCATACCTGTTGAACTTGGCGCATTTTGCGAACGTTGGACATTTAGCGGGCTTTGCACCCGAAGAGAAAGTGCATTTAGCATCTTTGCAACAGATCAAGGCTTTCTACAGCCATTTTCAACGGTTTATAGCGGGTTTTGCGCCCTGAAACCTATTCCATCATGTAAAAAAATCTATACTGTAGTGTACCGAACTCAAAATCGACAAAAAATGACTTTAGTGACTTTTGCATCTGGGTATTCAGTTACTTTTCTTACATGACCTGTATATTATTCAACTACAGATTACTTCTGTATTGTTACTGACTGTGAGTTTTTTTCAAGTTTCTCGCAAGTGGTACATATGGCATATCTTTTCCAGAAGAATTGGTACATGATGGGACATTTCCGATTTCATTTTCGCAATCAGCATGTGTGATTTAGTAAAGAACACTTAATTTCATCTAGTGGCAAAACACAAAGCTCAAATTTGTTGTACTGTCATTGGAAACGCTAGAGGTTTGGAGCCATCGCCACACCAGCTTTTACATTTAATAGCGGACCACTTTGGCATTGCTCTTTATTATTCTTAAAAATTACATAAGCAGTCATCGTAATTAGATGTATTAAATCTTCCATCAATCAAAATTTAGTCAACAAAAATTGATGTGAAAATCTGGGGGGTCACCAGCGCCAACGATATCACTCACTAAAGATCGTCAGCTGCGGGGTGCGATATCTGCAAGATTAAAACGGTGGGACAGTTCGGGTTAGAACACTGTGCTGTGTAGTCGTGCTGTATTGTATTTTATCCGAATGAAGTGCTATTAATCATAGCCACCTCTTCAGACCGTCAGAAGTAGACACCATGCCTGTCCTCTGAAGTCTTTCTAACCAATCTAAACCACCCCGCACTCTGCTGGAACAATTGGCCCTTTGGTTTGCATCAGCGGAATGCATGTTCACATTGTTGGGGATCCTGAACGATGACTCCAGATCTGTCACATTGATCTGTCATCTGAATGAACATGCCGACGTACTTAGCGACGTCATCCTCACACCACTGTGCATAATAAATGTACAACAGCCAAATCTGACTTATTATGATGCCTAACCCATAGATAAAAACAACAGTTGCAACAGTTAGATGACAAAACGACGTCATCGTTGTGGAGATGATTACGAACTTTACCAGACGCAGACCTCATGCTGGACAATACACTCACTCTGAACTCCCCAGATCATTAAGCTTCCTCCGCAGCTGCAACTAGCCACGATCATGCATAAAGATAAACCACTAGACCGAAAACTCAGCCCAGCTTATAGATTGTTTACAATACTGCAACAATTGAACTGTAAAACTTCAACGACACTGTACCATCACAGAATGTCAGAGGGGCAACCCATGGCACATGCTGAGTTGCACCGAATGGAGCCGAGAACATGAAGATTTGTCTAGTTCGTGGAGAGTCCTTCTACAATTTTGAAACTGGAGAGGGGATGAGCATCCTGAAGAGGGGAAAAAGTTTCAGCAAAACAAAATCACAGCAGGTTTAGAACTTTCAGAAGCCAAGCTCAGAAATGTCAAATGGCTTTTGGAGGTCCACTCTGGTGAAAGCAGGGCGACCATCAGCGAACTCAAATTTTACACCGAGTGAACGACGAGCAGGAAGGTACTCCTAGAATCGGTCCTGGCACTGCCAACCCTCAGAACGAGGAAGACGCCGGAAGCGATTTTGAATTGATGCTCAATGTTGAGATCGATGTCACTTAAAAACAATTTTCCGCCAATTTCATTTTCTAGAATTTTTTGTCGCTGTTTTAACTAAGACGCAATTTGCCGCCAATTTTTCACTTTTTAAAATGTTGTCGATGTTCTGCTATAAATTTTGGGTTTATTTTATTTTCTACAATACTTTGTGATATTGAAAGCACGATGGTGTATTTTAAAAAAAAAACTGATGTCGGACATTCATTTTTTTCTCTTATTGACTTTAAATAATTCAATTTTTCCTGGTAAAAAATTCTCACTTTCGTATTTTTATACATCAGTTTTCTAGAATTTTCAGACTTCTCTTTGAAATAAAACATATTCTGTTTATATTTACAGTTATTACATTCCGTTCTACTGTCATTCCTAACACATCACCATATAGAGGGTTTCGCAACTGAATGTTTGTTTCGTAATTGGGTTTATACGTAATCCGCCAAAAGGTTTGGTGATCATGTTCCCTTACGTCGTCTTTCCATGGCAGCGACATCTTGGTGAAATAGCTACCATGTTCGTCACACACATCTCCATACATTGGGTACAAATACGGCTAAGTCACTAAAGATGTTAATGTATAAAACATAATCGTAGATTTCAGCCATTAATATCGAGTTATTATTTTTTTGAAGAAAAAGAAATGAAGTCTTTAATAGTTTGGATGGGACGAGTATTTCACGATTATCTCAGTTTTGCTTATAGTGCAGTAAGCGGCATTTGCATCTGGGCTACTCAACTGTCTGTATTACAAAACATAAAATGAAATGAAAATAGTACTAGTAAGCTGAATAAAGCTTGTAATGGACTTACATGTTAGACACTTTCCCTGGAAACTTTCCGCTTGTGAGTAGATGGTGAAATTTCTTGGAGTGTCCAGCAGTAATCCGCCAAAAGGTTTGGTGATCATGTTCCCTTACGTCGTCTTTCCATGGCAGCGACATCTTGGTGAAATAGCTACCATGTTCGTCACACACATTTCCAAGATTGAGTGGGAAGAAATCCAAATGGGAACGAAGGAAATATAATTTCAGCGACATGTTGCACCCCATACCATTGTAACTGTCCAGCATGTGTTCCGTCAGTTCCCTGTAATTCTCAGACATTACATTTCTCAAACAAATTGTAGCTTATATCTTTAACACAAGCCAAGGTGACTTCTCAGTATCCATCAGCAATTGTTCAAAGGTAATATCTTTCATAAAGTGAGAGATCTGAGGCCCACTGAAAATTCCTTCTTTAATTATCGAAAACGGAATGGGCCATTGATATGGAAGGTTTCTTATTTCCGTTATGCAAGAGAACAGCTTTGAAACTATTCTTTAAGGAAACTACGAAGGTCGTTGAATAAGTAACGCCCCAAATTTTTAAAACGCCGTTAATATACATAGACAAACGTCCTTGTTGGTGCTTCACATTTGATGTTTGCTCTTTGCGCCAGTGAAGTTTCGAATCCTGCCAGGTGGCAGAGCCGTAGTACAGCGTCAAAATGGCATCTACATACGACTTGCGTTAGAAGCAGCGTGCTGTCACTGAATTCTGTGCACAGAAAAAGAACCCGTGGTGGAGATCCATAAACGTTTGTGTGCAGTGTATGGCGATGCTGCAGTTGATAGGAGCACAGCTTGGCGGTAGATAAAGAAAGTTACAGCCTCAGGAAATGCAGAAACATAGCTCCATGATGAGCCACGCTCGGGACGTCCTCTCACAGCCACTGGACATCATTGCCTCATCCACCCTACAGGCCAGACCTGGCACCCTCGGACTTAGATCTCTTTGGGCCGTTTAAAGATTCCCTGTAGGGAACACACTTTGAAGATGATGAGAGTGTCAGTCATGCAATGAAAAGACGGCTATGCATGCAGGACAAGAGGTTTTACCAGCAGGAAATACATGCTCTTCCACAACGTTTGCGTAGGGCCATAGAACGTGATGGAGACTTCATAGAAAAATTGAACATGGACAAGGCATGTTAATGTATATTATCACCAAATTCTGACTCTTAACAATAAGTATGATCCGAGAAAAAAATGTGGGCATTACTTATTGAATGGCCTTCTTGTAAACAGGCACCATTCCTCCGGATTGTGAATTATCCCGAATTTTGTAAGCATGCCATTTATGTTACCACAATATACAAAACTCTCTGCCATTGAGAAAAAGTGGAAAGATCAAGCTGTCTTTTATGGAACGTAATACTCACGTTTGGTTGTAACAGGTTCTTTTCTTGAAGACGAGATCCAAGTAATCCCGCTTGCCTCTTTGAAAGATTAAGATCTCTTACAAGATAGTTCAATTATGCACACGACAATGGCTGTGGCTGTAGCCGTGTTGTGGATGGTGTGTACTCCACTTCTTCATGATCTGTTAGTTTGTCACTACCATCATGTGTTTCATCTTCCAGCGTCCACTGTGTTGGTGGTTTTGGATCTGGGAGAGAATCAGAATGCAGAACTGGGCGAACTGCAGATTTGGATAAGAAAATGGGTGTTATGATTTACCTGAGGTTCCTCTTACTTTCATTAAAGAAAGGTAGCAATCTGTAAAATGGTCTCTAGGTTCCCTCCACAACTGTGGTACGAAAAATGGCATAGATGGGTAGGTTCCATGCAACCAGCCTCTTAAACAGCGAGTGCAACATGAGCGAAAATTCTGCGGTGCCCAACACTTACCCTCATCTACCTTTGATTCAAAATACAACTCGTATGCCTTTTTGACTGTTAGTGACATGGAATGTCTTTGAGATTTAGTCGTAACCTCGCCACACACATAACAGAAAATATTTGGTGAATTAACAAACTTCCGAGGCATCACTGAGTGTAAGAATTATGCGAACACGTCAAGAATAGATACTGTGTGATTCCATAATGAGATAGTCGTTGGTCGATAGTGGATTGATTGATACAACTGCAACTTTCATTTACCTACCCCAAGTGACTATCTCCTCCTCCCTTCTCTACTCCTACCATTAGGCAATAACATTTCTAAAACACTAGGATGTGATAAACACCGCGACAACATAACTAACGCTGCTGAGCGCAGACAAATTTGCGTTTCCAGGAGAAAGTTTAGGTGATAGCGAAGAATGGTTTTCACCATTGCCCTTAGGGCGCTGAACTACATAACAACCACATATTTTTGTTCTGCGGCATATTTCATGGTCGCACTGCGTAAGTGAAGGAAGACACGAAGAGTGGATTGGTTGAGACCCCATCTGGAGTTTGAGCAATTAAAGTTAACCTGGAAGATGTAAAATCTTAAAGGTATTTTGTGGAAAACGCCAAGATAATCTGTTTTTGTGGGGAGTACACACTTTGTTTTGCGACATGTCATTAGTCTTTTTAATGTTTAACCGATAAAATTTCATAGTATCTCATTTTCCAGGACTTGTCACTGTTGGAGCGTAAAATTTGTATGTTGGTAGCATATGAGAGAATAAAAAAGCCTGTTTTTGCTACTATGTAGTTTTCATATGGTAAGAATAGTGCTGTACAAACACTGAAATCATTCATTTAGTGCATAAAACACTGTGTTTCACAAGCATTTAGTGCCATCTGAATGGACGAAAGTCATAATGGTATAAGCAGCGTAGAGTTTATTCTGAGAAAAATGATGTTAAACACCAAAATACTTATGTAAAGTCGCACGTTATGCAAAATGAACCAAAAATTTATACAATGTTTTTCACTTAAGGTACATATATCAGATAAGAAGCTGGGTGTAAGTCATCATTGTTTAAAAATTTCATAAATTTCATTTGTAGATTATGCCTTCAAGAGGTCTTCATAAAATGTCACTCATATCACTATGCCTTCACAGAATATACCCTTTCTGTGTATGTACTTTCATTCACTTCATCACCTAACACAGTTATTGGGGTAGCATTCTTCATCACGTGATTGTACAGAACCATTTGGTTGTGTAATGTATTGCAGAAAGTATAAACCATGTTGACCTCTACTGTGACCTTTAACCACATCCTGGGTGGTTTTCTGGTGAGTTCTGAATGAATGCAAGACTCTTATAGAAGCTGTGGTACATTGGAGAAAAAAAACTGTAGAAACGACATCAAGTCATTAATTTTTGCTTTCTTCAAAAGTACTGATCCATGTCGAAGTAGTGGAAGATGTGCAGGTATTGTAAAAGGCCTTATGGACATGCAAGATTTACTTTTCGAGACTGTATGTCTTTATTAAATGTCTCCTTGAAGAGGCAAACTCTTGTTTCAGCTTTCCTGTACCTCATCCATCTCATTTTCAATTAGTTAATCATTTGTTTCTCAGTATCTATTCTTCTACTGATCTGAATTTTTGCAATTGGTTCTCTGAAAAGAAAATCATCTTGCATCATTTCATTCATATAAAATGTCATACATGCATTTTCTGCGAGCTTCATCCAGTCCTGTGGCAGACATGTAAACTGAGTTTCCTTTTTCTTACTCTCAAACTGAGAAAAATAAACATCATTGTCAAGGTAACCATGACCAGGAATGAGGAACTTATGATCAACAGTGTCAGTAGCTGTATGAGCAACAATATGAAGACGAAGTTTTGCCCTACACTACCATCACTGTAGGCAAAAATATGTGTAATTTCAGATGTTTTTTCTTGAAGCACTTCTTGCAGAAATTCAAGAAACATTGTTTCAAGAAAAAGAGACAGAAATGTGGAGTCACAGAAAGTAAGTAAAAGAAAAACACTAAGGAACTTGGACCAAGAATAGATATCTACATCTACCACATAACTTCAATAAGCATGAATCAGTTTCTGGAGAGTCGTGTGAGGCAATGGTTTCGGACCAAATATGCATTAAAACGTAATCTGTGCTGCATGCATATATTCCAAGATTAAATCTCCAAAGCTGTCTCTTGTAGTAAATAACATTGGTTGTTAGCATTGGAGTTGCCAATTTTTTTCGAGATCGAAAGTAATTGCATGTGCTCAGCTTTCTTTTGACTTGTGTGTATCTCCTTTCCTGGTGGCACTTGGATGATCAACTTTTCTTACGTGGAGGTCTTTCTTTTACTGGTGCCTACCTCTGCCTTGATTACGTTTTCTAGTCTGTCACAGTTACTGCACGTGTTACTTCTTAGCTTATAAAATGATAGATCACATTCTGAATTGAACACTTTATGGTAAATGATGGCTTCCACTGGCAAAAGATTTTCTTCTTCAAACTTCTCAGTACAAAACTTATACGTTTTTGAGATAGGTAAGTCTGGTGACAAGCATTTTCTGTGAGGATTAAGTTGTGTATTTAGGTAAGCTTTTTATGTGGATTCTTATGGTTTTGAGGCGATCTTCTGATATTTTATTTCCTGGAATATGGCTACACCGACAATTGCTTATAGTTAGTGTCTTCAGGAATAACTCCTTACAGACTCGCTTATCATTCAGGTTAATCACAGTACTTCGTCTTTCTGAGTTCTTACAATTTAGTTTTGGGAATATTGGTTTGGCAGACGAAACACATTTTATTATGAACGACGTTTGTTGTTGTCAAGAACTAGTTTCCAATATTCTTCTTGGATAATTTTTCGTCTTTTTTCTGTGAACATCTTGCATTTATATTGGCAGATATTTTGAAATGACTGACTCCTGCATGCATAATTTTTCCTGTCGTAGATGTGTATTCTTGGTCCAAGTTCCTTAGTGTTTTTCTTTTACTTACGTTCTGTGACTCCACATTTCTGTTTCTTTTTCTTGAAACAATGTTTTCTTGAATTTGTGCAAGAAGTGCTTCAAGAAAAAATGTTCAGCGGCGGTTTGGGTTTTGTCATTTTTATGTTTTGCTTCTGTGAAGGTGACGCATCAAGCTTTTCTTTTATCGTACCACTTAGGCATCGATATAAAGCTAAAATCAGAATCAGTTTCATGAGTAATGCATACTCCATAATCTTGTCACTTTGTTCACTGTAATTGGTTCAAGCGAATGCGTGTACTCTAAAGATGTTAAGCGTATTAGTAACATAACAGTATAAATGAAAATAATTTTGTGAGAATATTTGTCATGGGGAGTATAATTTTTATTGGAAACAAGGAAAAGTTATTACGCTAGTTTGAAGTGTGTTTATCAATACAAAATAGTTTATGCCATTTTAGAGGCCATGAAAGTCATTAAAAATGTAATCATTAAATTAAAAACAAAATAATCACAGTTAAGTTACCTTGACCAGGAGCAAGAACTTCATATGGACTGAATCATTATTTGACAAACCTTCATCAGTCGTTTATGAACAACAGTGAATACCTTGAAATTAGAACTACTCATTTGATCGAGATTCGTTAATAATTGACAGCCAAATCTGTGGTTCTTTGGAGTGCCAACTATGTTGTAGCCTGTACCGTTCTGACACAGGTTATCATTGTGATTTTATAAATGTAGTTATGCCACATGCCACTAGATGGTAGACATTCACAGTAGGTCATTGGATGTTTCTGCCATTAACAAGAATCCCCTATTTCAGTGTCTAAAGTGCACTTAATTCAGTTTTCAGTCATTCCTTTGTTATACTGTGTCATAATAGTTAAGAGATACAGTGCCTGAGTGCCAACTAATTTATGTTGGGCAGGAAGTTTAAATAATACAAGAGAGCATGTTTGGGAAATTTAAAAAATCAAACAAAACGAGCAATCACAGCACAGTATTTTACCATACATTAAAATGAGACAGCCAGTCATAGCCCAGTATTTTATCAGCGATTAAAATGAAACAGCCAGTCAGGATGTAGCTGCCATGTTCAATATTTCCATGCGAAAAAAATTATGTATGCTTCACCTGCACTGTATAAACTAGCACCAAATTCTGAATTATTTATCAAAAAATACGTAAACACACACACACACACACACACACACACACATCTGCAAGTGATTGACAAAAGTTAATTGTGACAGGTAGAGACAAGGACAGCAGCATTGTGCTCTTGGCAGTAGCTTCATCAAGAATGGACTTGTACGGCTTCTCAGAAACTTGACGCATATTGCATAACATCTGCACATGTTTGTCTGCATATAGCTTAGTACTTACATGTGTAGTCCCTTACAATGTAGTCCAGAAAGTATGTGTTTCGTGAAAACCAAACCATTTTAAGAAAGCTTTGTTTCTTTTTCTTCATAAATTTTTTCAGTTAGATATGTAGATCGGTATTTGGTTTTCTGTAGTACTGTGCCATAGAAACATTCTGCAACAGGTCACGAAATTCAACCTTCCAGCAGATACAAGGCTAGGTTGGTTTCCTGCACTGTTCGAATCCTGAACATGTGAGTAGACCAGTTGGAGATGAAAATTTCTCAAAAGTTGTCTAATGTTTGCTAATTATAACAAAATAGCAAACTTTGAATTTAGCTTCTTGTGGATCCATCATATTGATCTTATTATGGATAATAGACTATAGGCTATTATCTGTCACATCAACATATCTAGTATAAATTGTTGTAGACTTTGTGTTATTATACTGACTTACTGCATCTTACACCACATAAATCCATTTGAAAGAACCTGTGTGGTGAAACGTCTGAATATCTTATCTTTAACTGTGCTGCTGAATCGCACTACAACTTAAGCTTTCAAGGTGGAAAATGTTAAGTACTGATTAACCTTACGTTTTTGCACTAACTTCTCAAAATGAGTGTTGTACAATTCCTTATCTAGATCGTTTTTGTAAATAATTTGGAATCCTATTACTTCCTCTGAATACTTTTAAGTGAATCTGCAATCTCAGAGCCAGCTGTAGTCTTTACAGTGGCAACCCATGCATATTTGGAGTAAACATCAACTACTGTTATAAATATTTGTCGCCTGAATTGTAGTTGAAATATACAGTCAGCTCAGTTACATCAGTCTGACGAAAGTCATCAATTCCTTTAATGATAACCATTCTTCTCAGATAAATGTTGTGTACTGGGAAATAGAATGATCATAAGGTTTATGTAAGTATCATATATAGCATAATCAGGAAGAAAATGTATACAAAATGATCAGGAAGAAATTTTAAGTATCATAGAAAAGGGTAAAACATTTATATAGAAAAAATGGGCAGTGTAGTATCTAGTTTATTTAGTTTTCCCTTTTCTATACTACCTTTAGTGTAAATAAATGTATCTGATTGAGTAAGTCATCAGAAACAATGACCTTGCAAGAAAACACACACACACACACACACACACACACACACACACATATATATACTGGGTGGTCCAAAAGTGTGGTCAAATTCAGCCATATGTGTTGGTCAAAGTTCATCAGGACTGGGTTCGGAGGATAGCATTAACAATCCAGCATAATGGACAACATATCGAGCCATTCCTAGGACTGTTGGTGGTCTCTCGGGACTGTGTAACATCAGCATAATGTCTCTTCGGCACATAACACACATGCTGCTGAGCAACCCACCGCTGACACATGTAACTGGCTATAACCCGAGAAGTAATAAAGCTATGTTTAAAATAACAACGGCATTGTTTTTCTGGTGAAATTCTCTATGTGTTTGATATGTCACATGACCACATTTCCATTTGAAATTTTGGAGTTGAATCCAAGATGGCGGCTTTCAAGAGGCCCGCCATGTTGGTGGCATAGCCTATAAAGTTTCCCCCTTCCCGTTCCTCTTGTGTAGGGACTGTGTTTCCTTGTTTGCTACTCCATTTGGTTTTATCAGGGTGTTTCTGGACTTTTGGACCAGCCTATATATATATATATATATATCTGTGTGTGTGTGTGTAAGAAATAAAATATCTGCGTAAATATGTCAGCAAAAAACTGTAAAAAGGCTTTGGAGATTACTGTATATAAGGAAAAAACTCTAAAAAAAGGTTTTGCAAATTATTTTATATAAGAAAAACATAGCTTTGTAAAGAAGCAGTTGTGAGACATGTCGTCTGAAACACATAACTTTGCAAATAAAATAAATAGTTGGTAATAAGCAACAAAAGATATGTGTCGCAAAATAAGAAATTGTTAATAATGTATGATATAATAAAGTTAATTTATTATATCATTGTTTTTATTTCCAAACCGTTTCACTATAGAATTATTGTATATTGTAAATCTGAACATCTCCCCATGATGCACAGATTTGAACTGAAGAGGCCTGCCTACACATACACTCCTGGAAATTGAAATAAGAACACCGTGAATTCATTGTCCCAGGAAGGGGAAACTTTATTGACACATTCCTGGGGTCAGATACATCACATGATCACACTGACAGAACCACAGGCACATAGACACAGGCAACAGAGCACGCACAATGTCGGCACTAGTACAGTGTATATCCACCTTTCGCAGCAATGCAGGCTGCTATTCTCCCATGGAGACGATCGTAGAGATGCTGGATGTAGTCCTGTGGAACGGCTTGCCATGCCATTTCCACCTGGCCCCTCAGTTGGACCAGCGTTCGTGCTGGACGTGCAGACCGCGTGAGACGACGCTTCATCCAGTACCAAACATGCTCAATGGGGGACAGATCCGGAGATCTTGCTGGCCAGGGTAGTTTACTTACACCTTCTAGAGCACGTTGGGTGGCACGGGATACATGCGGACGTGCATTGTCCTGTTGGAACAGCAAGTTCAAAATGGCTCTGAGCACTATGGGACTCAACATCTTAGGTCATAAGTCCCCTAGAACTTAGAACTACTTAAACCTAACTAACCTAAGGACATCACACACACCCATGCCCGAGGCAGGATTCGAACCTGCGACCATAGCAGTCCCGCGGTTCCGGACTGCAGCGCCAGAACCGCACGGCCACCGCGGCCGGCGAACAGCAAGTTCCCTTGCCAGTCTAGGAATGGTAGAACGATGGGTTCGATGACGGTTTGGATGTACCGTGCACTATTCAGTGTCCCCTCGACGATCACCAGTGGTGTACGGTCAGTGTAGGAGATCGCTCCCCACACCATGATGCCGGGTGTTGGCCCTGTGTGCCTCGGTCGTATGCAGTCCTGATTGTGGCGCTCACCTGCACGGCGCCAAACACACATACGACCATCATTGGCACCAAGGCAGAAGCGACTCTCATCGCTGAAGACGACACGTCTCCATTCGTCCCTCCATTCACGCCTGTCGCGACACCACTGGAGGCGGGCTGCACGATGTTGGGGCGTGAGCGGAAGACGGCCTAACGGTGTGCGGGACCATAGCCCAGCTTCATGGAGACGGTTGCGAATGGTCCTCGCCGATACCCCAGGAGCAACAGTGTCCCTAATTTGCTGGGAAGTGGCGGTGCGGTCCCCTACGGCACTGCGTAGGATCCTACGGTCTTGGCGTGCATCCGTGCGTCGCTGCGGTCCGGTCCCAGGTCGACGGGCACGTGCACCTTCCGCCGACCACTGGCGACAACATCGATGTACTGTGGAGACCTCACGCCCCACGTGTTGAGCAATTCGGCGGTACGTCCACCCGGCCTCTCGCATGCCCACTATACGCCCTCGCTCAAAGTCCGTCAACTGCTCATACGGTTCACGTCCACGCTGTCGCGGCATGCTACCAGTGTTAAAGACTGCGATGGAGCTCCGTATGCCACGGCAAACTGGCTGACACTGACGGCGGCGGTGCACAAATGCTGTGCAGCTAGCGCCATTCGACGGCCAACACCGCGGTTCCTGGTGTGTCCGCTGTGCCGTGCGTGTGATCATTGCTTGTACAGCCCTCTCGCAGTGTCCGGAGCAAGTATGGTGGGTCTGAGACACCGGTATCAATGTGTTCTTTTTTCCATTTCCAGGAGTGTAGTTGAGCTACTTATAATGGATGATAGGGGGAAGGAGGATGATCTGGAATCGTATTTGCCTATTGAGTGTCCCACCATTTTATTGCTCTCCCCCTGAGAGGGGTAGGGATATGTGAGGGGTTTCCCCATCAATGTTATATCACGTGACCACTATTGAGTTACGTCTTGACCTAGAATATAACTCACAATTGCCTAAGTTGTGTGGAGGTTTATCCTGGGTGATGCTCATCAATTCTCAGTGGCTACCTGGTGGAGGGCAGTGGAGATTGATCTTGAATGTAAGTCGCCCAAGTGTGTAGATACCGGATATGTAGCTGATGTCTTGTTATCTTATTAGTGTTCTTATCAGTGATAAGAACAGAATGTTCCTGAATGCCCACCGCTATCATACTGATTATCAGTTGCAGTATTATCATATCACAAGCACGTATTAATAACATGACTGCAGGCTGCAGAGACCCTGCAGCTTTTCTTGATGCCTGTCAAGGTGTTTTGGAAAGAGTGCTCACTGGAAGTGATGCATCACCCGATGTTTTGGTAATTTCATACTGATTGGCTATTTCGTTTTAATGGCTGGTAAAATACTGAACTCTGATTGGCTGTTTTGTTTGATAGGTCAAAGAGGACCAACAACTTCACTACCACAGTCGTCAGGTTTAATTCCTCTCAAATTTTTGTGTCATGGGCCATATGAAGAGTCTTGTGTGTGAGACTCCAGTAAATTTGTAAGAAGATTCTTTTGCACGAGTTCTGGCGGCAATAGAAATTATTCACCACACACCAGGGTTTGTGGACTTTGTGTTTGAAAGCATATGTCGCAGACATACCTTGTGCAACGAACGGCAGGATCACTATATCGAGCAGCTCCTGTACAGCACCGAGGTTATCTCCGCTGTGTGTATACCATGAAGGGGGAGGTCTGAAAGCGATTACATCTTAAAAGTTCTTTTACGTCCAAACTGCACATTTCCGGACATGGATTCTTTATCAAAACTTTATCTGCAAGTGGAAGTCAAAGGAAAACGAGACAGATGGAGAAACAACCAAGTAAACTGTTTATCATTTCAAAAGTAATCGCCATAACTGTTAATACTTTTTCCCACTGTTAGACAAAGCGGTCAATCCGTTCATGGAAAAATGTCTGTGGTTGCCTACAGAACCATGTGATTGTACCCAGGAGTGCACCTCTTCGTCTGAAACAAATCGACGGCAACGAATGTCTTTCTTCTGGGCTCCAAAAATATGGAAATCATATGGGGAGAGATCGGGACAGACTCGAGGATATTGTAGGGCTTCCCAGAGAAACATCCGCAACATAGTCGAAACATCCTTGGCTACGTAAGGACGAGCAACATGGTTCCATAGGCAACTACAAGCACATGTAATAGCTCAGCACACCACAACACCTGTCTGGTTAAATATTACTTGAGACGACACGCTCCTTCTGTTAAAATCAGTTGAGTGCAGAATGCTCCTAACCTGAGTGAATGTACGAGGGCGAGATGGAAAGTATCGCCTCCGAATTTTCTTATGTGAAAACTCTTAAGGATTTTTAAACAAAAAAGAAACGTTATTAACATTCTGCACCTTTATTCTTCATGTCTACATACCTACAGCCCTCTGTCGCAAGAGGACTTCCAACTGTAGCACATAACGTGGCAGTGTGTAACCTAACTACGCCTGTGTGTGGAAAAACAGCGTGCTGTAATCGAGTTTCCAATTCGAAGAGTTCGTCTATACATGCAGCATCCTCTCCTTCAGCATGAAAATTCCGGATCACATACGAGTGCTGTGACATCCGCAACAATCCGACGCCTTGTGTTCACTGTCATCGATCACCCTGCATAAAGTCCCAACTTGGCCCCATCCAACTTTCGTCCGTTCTCAAAACTTAAAGAACACCTCGGAGGACCTCATTTTGATAGTGATGAAGCGGGACAAGCAGAGGTGAGGTTGTCGTCCTGTCAAAAAGTCAAAGATACTACAGTGACGGTACCAGCAAACTGGTTTCTCATTGAGAGAAATGCGTTCGTCGCCAGGGTAACTACACTCCTGGAAATGGAAAAAAGAACACATTGACACCGGTGTCTCAGACCCACCATACTTGCTCCGGACACTGCGAGAGGGCTGTACAAGCAATGATCACACGCACGGCACAGCGGACACACCAGGAACCGCGGTGTTGGCCGTCGAATGGCGCTAGCTGCGCAGCATTTGTGCACCGCCGCCGTCAGTGTCAGCCAGTTTGCCGTGGCATACGGAGCTCCATCGCAGTCTTTAACACTGGTAGCATGCCGCGACAGCGTGGACGTGAACCGTATGTGCAGTTGACGGACTTTGAGCGAGGGCGTATAGTGGGCATGCGGGAGGCCGGGTGGACGTACCGCCGAATTGCTCAACACGTGGGGCGTGAGGTCTCCACAGTACATCGATGTTGTCGCCAGTGGTCGGCGGAAGGTGCACGTGCCCGTCGACCTGGGACCGGACCGCAGCGACGCACGGATGCACGCCAAGACCGTAGGATCCTACGCAGTGCCGTAGGGGACCGCACCGCCACTTCCCAGCAAATTAGGGACACTGTTGCTCCTGGGGTATCGGCGAGGACCATTCGCAACCGTCTCCATGAAGCTGGGCTACGGTCCCGCACACCGTTAGGCCGTCTTCCGCTCACGCCCCAACATCGTGCAGCCCGCCACCAGTGGTGTCGCGACAGGCGTGAATGGAGGGACGAATGGAGACGTGTCGTCTTCAGCGATGAGAGTCGCTTCTGCCTTGGTGCCAATGATGGTCGTATGCGTGTTTGGCGCCGTGCAGGTGAGCGCCACAATCAGGACTGCATACGACCGAGGCACACAGGGCCAACACCCGGCATCATGGTGTGGGGAGCGATCTCCTACACTGGCCGTACATCACTGGTGATCGTCGAGGGGACACTGAATAGTGCACGGTACATCCAAACCGTCATCGAACCCATCGTTCTACCATTCGTAGACCGGCAAGGGAACTTGCTGTTCCAACAGGACAATGCACGTCCGCATGTATCCCGTGCCACCCAACGTGCTCTAGAAGGTGTAAGTCAACTACCCTGGCCAGCAAGATCTCCGGATCTGTCTCCCATTGAGCATGTTTGGGACTGGATGAAGCGTCGTCTCACGCGGTCTGCACGTCCAGCGCGAACGCTGGTCCAACTGAGGGGCCAGGTGGAAATGGCATGGCAAGCCGTTCCACAGGACTACATCCAGGATCTCTACGATCGTCTCCATGGGAGAATAGCAGCCTGCATTGCTGCGAAAGGTGGATATACACTGTACTAGTGCCGACATTGTGCATGCTCTGTTGCCTGTGTCTATGTGCCTGTGGTTCTGTCAGTGTGATCATGTGATGTATCTGACCCCAGGAATGTGTCAATAAAGTTTCCCCTTCCTGGGACAATGAATTCACGGTGTTCTTATTTCAATTTCCAGGAGTGTATGTTGAGAAATAAATATGTAGGTATAAAGAATAAGGATGCTGAATGTTAATAACGTTTGTTTTATTTAAAAAGCTATGAGAGTTTTCAGAAAAAAATTAGGAGGCATTACTTTTCAGCAAATATCTAGCAGCTTGTTTTTTCTCCCTACACCTGACTGAACTGATACGTGCGACACACTTACAATCCCACAGTCACACTTACAACCAGTGTGTTTGACGAAATTTATAAACAGATAGAAATACACAACATCTACAAGTGCTACTGTAGTTGTGATTATTCATGTGTAACTGTTAGTTACCGTAAATCAGTGCGTGGACAAGACATGCAAATACGCTTTATGTAAATGTTCTTCACAGACTAAGTGAACAGAATGCTCATATTAGCTGTCGTGCGTTAACACATTCGTGTCGTAAGTATTCAGAACAATCGTGACGATAAATGTTAATTGCTTCTTCTGCTGAAAGTATGTAGCAATATAAACTGTAACATGAATTAAATGATTTGTCAAACTGACTAGTAGTTGTATAAAATAGAGACTAAAGTACCTTACTATGCAATTTTATTTTGAAGTAGTTGACGGCAGAGCGCAATGATGTGTTTCACAACAACTATGTTTTAAACTTGGGAGTTCCGGTAGATATCTTAAGTAATATGAACACTATTTTACTGTACAGTACTCTTTAGTCTGATTTTAGGTAAACAGATTTCTTTTGTATGGTCCAGGAACACAAATGTTTGCGGAATATGGATAGTTGAATTCATAGATGTCACCTCGGATACATCTTGCCTTGTGATGACACCAATGTGGTCTCTGGAGTCGACGCTCTGCTGTTCTGGGAATATCGCTGAGCTGCTGATAAAATGGTGAAGGCCAGTCGTCGATTTCCAAAATATTAATCAAAGCTGAAACCAAAAACTTTGAGGCTGCTCTGATGCGTCGTCCGTTGACGAAAACACTGTGAACAAAGTTTTAGATTGTTTCTGAAGCGCAACCGACAGATGTCAAGTTAAGGTAACGTACACAGATACTCACTTCTGTCAATGGATGGCTAGTTAATAGCACTTTGTTTGACAGACCGGCTGTTTAATACATCGTTCAGATAAGCGATGGGAAGCTGGGGCCTTTATCGTTTGGAATACATTTTAAAGCAGTCAATACACAGTTCAAGTCACATGGAGCTATAGATCTGCTTCCATATGAAAAGTGGAAGAACACCAAAATTTTTATCTCTCTTTTGGCTCCAATGGTCACGCAAATTGTTTGTTTTGCTGCCTGAATGATTTATGCTCTTGCAACCTGATGACTACAGATTCTGGAAGGTGTGATGTCTTTTCGCATCTTCTTCCTTCCTCCGTCTTCCGCTCGTAAAAAATAATACATAGGTTACACTCTACGGGGTAAAGCTTCTAGAAGTACAAGGTGAAGTTGTAGACATTGCACTGAAATAATATTATAACGCAAATACCAACATCATATTACATAACATTTTTTCGTTACATTTTCGCACATAAGATCACAAGATAACAGAAGGCAATTAAAAGAAAGATATTATACACAGTTTCGTGTTGCTCCCTACGAGATAACGACCTAGTTTAACAGTGTCACATGAACACAAAAAGCAGGTAACGCTATGTTTACGGGTAACGCTACTGTAATGGCCTAAAAAAAAGCGTTTCCTTGGCAGTTTCTTTGGGCAGAAGGTAGAGAAATAATGTTTGGGGTGTTATTGAGCATATATTTAGGTATATTACAAAAAAATTTTGTCGGAAAATATTACAAAATTCTCCCGAGTCATGTTGAATTTGAGGCGATTTGCGGCACGCACTACAAATGGAAAAAAGAAAATAATTTATGAAATCTGCATGAGTATAGCTAGTGAACCACATAGAGGGTTTTTGAGATACTGATTTTTTGTTTAATTGACACGTTTTTGAATGAAGTAGTTCAATTTTCGACATAAAGAGAGTCTTTCGTTATTAAATATTGTTTAGATTATCTAATCGAAAATCTCCTACGTGGTTCACTTTGAAATGTTATTTCAAAGTTGTAGTTAAATTTTCAAATAAAAAGTTGAAAATTGTTGGAGTTACGCTGCGTGCCGTTTTGAAAAATCATATTCCGAGAAAAACGTGTTTGGAGATTTGAAATGTGCTATAGACATGACCAAACAAAAAAATTCTACTTTTAGAAAACTCTTACCATTAATCTGCTATCCCAGGACTAGCCTGTTATATTATTGCGTTTGGGATCGAAATCATATCCACCAATTTATCATAGAACGATTGAAATATCGGTCATGGCAATTCCATGAACGCACTAAACTTTACAGTTCCGTTGGCATTACTCCAAGCAGGCGCACTGCAGTGACGATTCGACGGTTGATTTCATACGCGTTCCGTACTAATTTACTACTTGATATAACAGCTTCCGGGTAGTTTGGACAAGCAATAATTATTGTGAAGCCTAAGTCTCGAGGAATTTGTTCTCCCAACGTGATGTCAGCATTGTAAGTTTTACATTTCACGTGCTGAGAAATAACATCGAAAACGGCATGATAATTTATAATCCTATAGCTCAATCCGTAATTCATCAAAATCCTGGCCACTGTCTTTCAATTTCTTGGCAGAGGCACTGTCTCTTTCCGTCCAGCTCTCAGCCTCATATCTATCCTCGGACTCTTTGATAGCATACTGCTTCGACACCGCGTTGGCTACGATGTTATCGTACCTTTTCTACACGAATATACTTTCTTACCATTCAATCTTATTTGAAATACAAAACTGTATACTATCGAAAGTCAATACTGAACATAAAATTCAAGATTCGAAGCGAAAGAATTGCCTTTTTCGTACACTTGTTGACGCCAAGCTAAATCTACATCTACATCTTACATGGATCATCTACAGATCAGATTTAAGTGTCTAGCAGGGGGTTTATCGAACGACCTTCACAATAATTTTCTATTAGCCCACTCTCGAAGAGCTTGCGGAAAAAACGACACCTATATCTTCCCTTGTGAGCTCCGATTTCCCTTATGTTATTAAGATGATCGTTTCTCTGCATGTAGGTCGGCCCCAAGAAAATATTTTCACATTTGGTGGAGGAAGTTGGTGATTGAAATTTCGTGAGAAGATCGCGCTGCAACGAAAAACGCCTTTGTTTTAATTATGTCCACCCCAAATCATGTATCATGTCAGTGACACACTCTACCGATTTCTCGAAAATACAAAACGTGCTGTTCTTCTTTGAACGTTCACGATATACTTCGTTAATCTTGTGTGGTAAAGATCCCACACCACCCAGCAGTACTCCAAAAGAGGACGGACAGGCTAGTGTAGGCAGTCACTTTAGTAGATCTACTGCATCTTCTAAGTGTTCTGCCAATAAATCGCAGTCTTTGGTTCGCCTTGTGCATAACATTCTCTGCGTGTTCTTTCCAGTTTAAGTTGTTCGTAATTGTAATTCCTTGGTACTTAGCTGAAATTATGGCCTTTAGATTTGACTGATTTATCGTATCATCTAAATTTAATGGATTCCTTCTAGTACTCCTGTGGATGATCTCACACTTTTCATTATTATGGTTGACTGCCAATTTTTGCACCATACAGATACCTTTTCTAAATCGTTTTCGAATTGTTTTGATCTTCTAATGACTTTACTAGAGGATAAACAACAGCATCATCTGCAGACAACCTAAGACGGCTGCTCAAATTATCTCCTGAATCGTTTATATAGATAAGGAACAGCAGAGGCCCCATAACACTACTTTGGGGAACGCCAGAGATCACTTAGGCTTTAGTCGATGACTTTGCGTCAGTTACTACGAACTGACAGATTACGGATTACGGATTGGGCTATAGGATTATAAATTATCATGCCGTTTTCGATGTTATTTCTCAGCACGTGAAATGTAAAACTTACAATGCTGACATCACGTTGGGAGAACAAAGTCCTCGAGACTTCGGCTTCACAATAATTATTGCTTGTCCAAACTACCCGAAAGCTGTTATATCAAGTAGTAAATTAGTACAGAACGCGTATGAAATCAACCGTCGAATGATTACCTCTCTGACAGAAAAATCACGAATCCAGTTGCATAACTGAGATGATATTCCGCAAGCACGCAATTTCTTTAGAAGCCACTTGTGAGGTACATTGTCAAAAGCCTTCCGGAAATCAGTAAATACGAAATCAATATGATATCACTTGTCCGTAGCACCCAAAAACCGTTCACAAGAATGATGTTTTCTAAATCCGTGTTGACTGCGTATCAATAGACCGTTCTCTTCGAGGTAACTCATAATGTTTGAACGCAATATGTGTTCCAAAACCCTGCTGCATTTCGACGTTAATTATATGGCCCTGAAATTTGGTGGATTATTCCTATTGCCTTTCTTGAATATTGGTTTGACCAGTGCAACTTTCCAATCTTTGGGTATGGATCTCTTGCCGAGCGAGCAGTTGTATGAGTATATCATTATTAAGTATGGAGCTATCGCATCAGCATACTCTGAAAGGAAACTAATTGGTACACAGTATCGACCGGAAGACTTGTACTTATGAAGTGATTTAAGTTGCTTCTCTACTCCGAGGATATCTACTTCTAAGTTTCTCATGTTGGCAGTTGTTCTTGATTCGAATTCTGGAATAATTATTTCGTCTTTTGTGGTGAAGGAATTTCAGAAGGCTGTGTTTAGTAACTCTGCTTTACCATCTCTGGCATCGATAGTAAACATTGCTGTCACGGAGAGAAGGTATTGATTGTGTCTTGCCGCTAGCATACTTTACATATGACCAGAATCTCTCCGGATTTTCTATCAGGCTTCGTTGTGGAAGCTATTATAAGCATCTCGCATTGAAGTCCGTGCTAAATTTCGAGCTTTTGCAAAAGATCGCCAATCTTGGAGATTTTTCTTTCGTTTAAATTTGGCATGCTTTTTTCATTGTTTCGGCAACCATGTTCAGACCTGTTTTGTGTACCAAGGGGTATCAGCTCTTCGTTTGTTGATTTATTTGGTGTAACCCTCTCAATTGCTGTTGATACTATTTCTCTGAATTCAAGCCACATTTGGTCTACACTTACATTATTAATTCGGAATGACTGGATATTGTCTCTCAAGAATTTTTATCTGCTTTTTTTGAATAGCTATACTTTCCGTTAATTTTTGGTGCGTTTGGGAGTTACAGTATTCAGGGTCGCTATCACAACCCTTGATTACTAATCCCTGTATCCGGTCTGGATTATTTGTTGCTAAGAGGACAAGTGTGTTTTCACAAGCGTTTACTACTCGAGTGGGCGCATGAACTAAGTTGCTCGAAATAATTATTAGAGGATGCATTTAGAACAATTTCAGATGATATTTTGTGCGTATCTTCGGATTTAAACATGTATTTTCTCCAACATATCGAGGGTAAATTGAAGTCACCGCAGACTGTAACTGTTTTAGTCGGTATGTGTTAGGAGTTACAATAAAGTTTCTTTTGAACCTTTCAGCCATGGTATCAGCTGAGTTGGGAGGTCGGTAAAAGGATCTAATTATTATTTTATTTCAGTTGCCATGAAAGACCTGTACAACAAGCACATTACCGCCAACTGTATGTAGCCTATCCCTTCTGAACACCGTTAGGTCCTCCGCAAAAATTTCGGTTGAAGTTATCTCTGGCTTTAGCCAGCATTCAGTGCCTTTAACGATTGGCGCAACAACGCTTTCTATTAGCGTTTGGAGCTCTGGCACTTTCCTAACACAGCTATGGCAATTTACAACTGCTACACCGATGGTTCCTAGATGTCGGTTCTTCCTGTGTTCCACCTGCGCCCTTTGAGACTGGAGTCCTTTTTGTGTTTCCCAGAGACCCTCTAACCTGAAACACCGCCCAGTCCACGCCACAAAGCCCCATGTAGCCGCCTCCTGCGTGTAATGGCCTCCTGACCTATTTAGCAGAGTCAGAAACTCCACCACTCTATGGTGCAAGTCGAGGAATCTGCAACCTACAAGATCACAGAACTGTCTGAGTCCCTGATTCAGACGCTCCACTCGGTTCTGTGTCGGAGGTCCGCAACTGGTCCTGTCGACTATACTGCAAATGGTGAGCTCTGCTTTCATCTCGCAAACAAGACTGGCAGCCTTTACCACTTGTGATAGCCGCTCGAAACCAGAGGGAATCTCTTCCGATCCAAAGCGACACACATCGTTGATACCGACGTGAACCACCACCTGCGGTTGGCAACAACCTGTGCTTCTTATGCCATCCAGAATGACCTGTTCTACGTCTAGAATGACTCCACCCGGTACGCGCACGGAGTGCACATTGGCTTCCTTCCCCACCTTGGCAGCCACATCCCTAAGGGCCGCCATAATTCGCTTAACATTGGAGCTTCCAATTACTAATAATCTCACCTCTGTGATCGCCCCGATCTTTCAGGGTGAGAGGTTTCCTAAGAAACAGGACAAGCGACTGCATCCAGCTGAGGGACAGTGTCAGCCACAGACAGCACATGGAACCTGTTTGTCAGCCTAACAAGGGAGTCCTTATGTTGGGTCCCCTGGGATGTCTTTCGCTGCCTGGTACGCTCCGAGGCGACCGTCGACTGGTTAACCTCAATGCGAACAGTAACTGGGCTGGGCACTGGGGCGGATCGATCGGTGGACTCGTGGGTCGTACTGGACAGCCGTTAGATCCCCACGGCAGGCTAACAACGGTGATGCCAATTCACTTCAACCTCAAGCTGTGTAAGCGGAGCCATCACAGCTTGGAGCTGTGAGCAAAGTGTCACCAACTCGGCTCGCATCCGCACACAGCAGTCATAGTCCTCATACATACTAAAGACCGTGGAAAACTACACTACACAGACAAACAAAGGACTATCAACACGCGCTGCGAAACTCTATTGCAAACACCGACGAAAATGTCAGAACTGTGCCTAATAAATTAGATCAACAAGCAGAGATTCAAAACTGCGAAAGCACCCAGGTGAGACTAAATGAACTGATTAGGAACTTTTAATATCTCACAAAATCGGTTTACTTTCCGACGCAAACGAAAACGCGAGAACTGTGTCTATTAAATATTAAATTAACACGCAGAAATTCAAGAAGCTAATCTACCAAAGCACACAGATGAACGAATATAATTCCCTCCCGCTAGTAACTCGCAAAATGACACAAAATCGGTTACTTCCCTGCTGCTGCTTGTGTCTCGGCCGGCTGCTGCCCGCTAATGTATTATTATTTGAAATCCCAGACACTACAAGAGGTATCAAGCTGTCGCAGGTAGGCCGTACCGGCTCATCCGAGGCGCTAGAGGAGGAGCTCGAAATTCAATAAAACATCTTTTTTCAGGAATTAGATTTTTTTCCTCCTATTTTAGAAGGTTCAAAGCATCTTTTAAGCCAATAAAAGTGATTTTTTTGATAATTCTACGGTTGTGTTATCCCTTAAAAAGGCTTTTCAGCTCTATATACGAACAATTATTATGTGTGCAAGCCTCACATATGTAACACTGAATCCAGGCTCCTTCGAAGGTTTCATTAATCGTACAATAATTTTTTTGTTCATCAATGAATATTCTCGGGAGAAACCTTTATTTTCTAAAACATTTCCTGTTAAGTTTTAAGTCAGTCACCTAATGTACTCCTTGGAATTGAACATTTCACACATGATGTTTGGATTTTTCCACGGTTTTCTTCATGCTATTTCCATATCATTTATGTTGTGACTTGTCCATATTTGTCTTGAAAGGAAACAAAAAGCCAACGATTTATGTTTCAATGTGCCCGTTTCCGGTGCAACCCGAAATTGCTTTGTCCGATACAATACGAACGTATCCTAGCGGTCGTTTAACATCCCCATTGTACTGTTTGAGGTAGACTTTGTCACAGCCTACAATACAGAAAATAATGTCAGTTGCATCTAAAGATATGGAATAAAGCACAATACTCCTGAGTTAAGTTAGTTGACAGAAAAACTCACCAAGAACAGATAACTTGTTGTCACTCCCAAATGCACTGTTATTTTCATTCAGAGCCGCGTGAGCAGTGTTGTTCTACTATAGTTCAACTGTGGCGGCACTTTTGTTACTTTCACTAGCACTAGAGTTTACAAGCAGCGCTTGTCCGATACAATCCACTGTCCTTACTGCCCGGTCTTCCACTAATGAACTGAGAAGAGCCAAAGAAACTAGAACATCTGCCCAATATCGTGTAGGGCTCCCGCGAGCACGCAAAAGTGCCGCAACCGACGTGGCATGGTCTCGGCTAATGTCTGAAGTACTGCTGGAGGGAATTGACACCATGAATCCATGAATTCTGCAGGACTGTTCATAAATCCGTAGGATTACGAGGAGGAGGGAGGGAGGGGGGAGGGGAAGATCTCTTCTGAACAGTACGTTGCGAAGCATCCCAGATATGCTTAATAATGTTCATTTCTGGGGAGTTCGGTGGTCATCGGAAATGTTTAAACTCAGAAGAGTGTTCCTAGAGCCACTCTGTAGCAATTCTGGACGTATGGGGTGTCGCATTGTCCTACTGGAATTTCCCAAGTCTGTCGGAATGCATAATGGACACGAATGGATGCAGGTGATCGGACAGGATGCTTACGCTCGTGTTACCTGTCATAGTCGTATCTAGACGTATCAGGGGTCCAGTATCACTCCAACTGCACACGTCCCACACCATTACAGAGCCTCCACCAGCTTGAACAGTCCCCTGCTGACATGCAGGGTCCATGGATTCATGAGTTTGTCTCCATACTCGTACACTTTCATCCGCTCGATACAGTTTGAAGCGGGACTCGTCTGACCAGGCAACATGTTTCCAGTTATCAACAGTCCAACATCGATGTTGACGGGCCCAGGGAGGTGTAAAGCTATGTGTCGTGCAGTCATAAAGAGTACACGAGATGGCCTCCGGCTCCGAAAGCCCATATTGAAGATGTTTAGTCGAATGGTTCGCACGCCGACACTTGTTGATGGCCCAGCATTGAAATATGCAGCAATCTGCGGAAGACTAGCACTTCTGTCACGCTGAAAGTGAAACGTCCCCTTTTTAAAAATTTATATACGACTGTGCTTAAACTGACACAATATTTTTAGCGCAACGCAATCTGACTTTCAAAAATCCCTACCAAAAAATGGCCCTGACTAACATTAACCTATGCGTTTCACAAATCGCTTACCTCACAAAAATCTTGGTTACTCGAACTACTGCAATACAGCAAGCGCCACTACTGCCAGCTAAATAAAAGATTCAAACTATGGAAGGCACTAACTACTGATAGGGATAGTTAGCAAATGAAAGATATTAATAGAGAACAAACAATATATTTACCTTAATATCATCAAAAGTCATAATATATATAGGAGTTCACAACATCCATTCTTACAAATATCAAAACTCCGCCATTTCTCTCTCCACATCCACCACTGCTGGCGGCTCACCTCCAACTGCGCAACGCTACGCGCTGTTCACATCCAGCTGCCGCTGCCCAACACTACAATGGCAGACAACAATGCAAACTAGCCACAGACTGCACACAGCACACCCAGTGATTTTCATACAGAGCGCTATGTAACGTTGCCAATAAGAAAACATAAACAGCCTACTTACATAGCCCCCATGCTCCACACAAAAAATTTTGCAAATTGTTTTGGGCACTGGCCAATACATATTTGTTAAAAAAATTTTCACAATTACAATAACAAAGAAATCATATGCACACACTTGTTGATACAATGTTGGTCAAAAGCTAAAATTTTCTCACAGTCCATAAAGACAGTCCTGATCATTCATAACAGTAAAATTGCAGTGTTTTTCTCAAAGTCTGAGCAGTAAAAGAAAATGCACATGGAAGTAGAGGATTTCCATGCAGTCTTGAAGAAGTAGTGTTGTCCTTCCAATGGAAAGACAGTGCTGACTCTCGACATGCAGACAGGTAATGGGCCACAACAGAGCAAACCCACAGCAGAGTCATTCGAAGTTTTGAAGAATACTGGTAGGTAGGTCATCACAGAGCAGACCGACAGTAGTGCTGGTAGAGATTATGGTACTGGTGGGCCACCAGAGGTGCAGATCCACTGTAGTCCTTGTAGAAATAATGGTATTGGTGGGTCATCAAAGATGCAGACCCACTGTAGTCCTTCTAGAGATGGCCAGCAGCCATCTGTTGTGACTGTGCAGGTGCACAATCACCATTTAAGAGTCTTGCGGATAATGTAGCAAGTCCATAACCACCACATGTGCACTCACAAAGATTTTGGAATTGTCCTCAGAACCAGCAATGCTGTTATCCAGTCCCTTGCTGAATTATTAACACACGTGCAAACACTAACAGTCCCTACTTCTCACATATTGTCCATATACTATGACCAACAGAAACGTGTGCAGTGAAATGTAACTTACAAGTTACTTAATCTGATGAACTGGTGTCCATTAAAATTTTATAACATAAGATTACAATTTCAAAGATACAGAATACATCATTAAAGAACATAACAATACAGATAACATTTGTAGCAATAGGGGCTTTACAAAAGAATAGAAATAAACATATACACCAGTGTTACAGGAATTATGACATGAGTACATAGATAAAAGATCAGAATAACTTTCGGAATATCAACTTCACACATGAGCATTAAAACAAAACAGAACAAATAATGTTTAAACATCTTTACAAAGTAAATAACATGGTATTAGAAAAATTCTACAACATAACAACATCAGCTAAACACACAAAGACAGGAGAAACACAAATACACAAGGGAACACAAACACATAGTGGCATAACACAAGAAAAGGACAGGGTTTCTTTTACTGCAGTATTTTGCAAACAAAACTTTCTTTACTTCTCGGAGATCTCCCTTCGTTCCTCATTATTTCCAAAAAGTCCTATCAATACCTGCTTTCTGTACTTTTTTCGTAAGACTTCTCAATGCATTTCTTCCAATTCATCGCAACTCATTCTCTTATATAGTCTACCCCCTCTTAAGCTAACTTAAATCTACTGAGCTCAGATGCTAAACTAAGGGATGAGGCAATGCAGCAGCACAGAACAATTAACACAAACAGCAATGACAAAAAAATACAAAAGCAAAGCAAGCAGCATAAATTACAACTAATATAAGGCAATGAGCAGCAAAGAAGAAAAATAAATCAGTAGTAAAACTGGCTTAAAAGAATAATACAAAGTGAAATTTAGTAGCACTATGCCTGGCAAACAGCAGCAGCAAATGCAAAAACTTATATCTAAACATGACATAGCTCAAGCAGAAAAAATATTACACTAAAAATGGCCATGTCTAATACCTATGTCACATCTTAACACTAGAGTGATGCATCACGAGAACTTACACTAGCAGATAAGTTACCAAATCGTAAAGAAATTATTTATGCAATTCCTGTGAAGGGAAATGTCTATTTATGTGCCCTCATTTTCTTGGAAGTAGATCATAAATTTCTTATTGACTGGATCTGTAGGCATAAAATAATTATATTAGTACATATATTAAATTTTATTTTAACCAATGCTGCAGTGCAGCTAGAAACTAGATATTAAAGAAAATGAGCAAATATGTACAAAGGACGGCATGAAACATCATTCATTAGCCATATGGCATTTCATAAGGCAGTAAAAATTCCCTCAATTCTCGAGAAAGACGCTTGTCATAATCAGGTGTGCAGATGTAAGTATCTTTCCAAGTAATGAGCGTGTCGTATTTGCGGTGCTTTCTACAAGGAATGTCAATAGCGAGGATAATGGCCTCCCTTTTTTTTTCTTTTCTACCTCTGCCTCTGAAAAGGCACGCACTAATGGCTTTTCCTCCAGGCGTCTGACACAGCTGGGTGCCCACGACGCATTACGTGCAGGTGGTCACTTAACTTTCTTACGGAAATATTTACGACAGCAGTTTCCGCTACAGTGGCAGTCTCATATAAAAAATTTCAGAGGTCGAGAATTTGCGTTGCAAATGAGTAATACAAAATCTTATGAATATAACAGTGTCCAAAAAATTTTCGCCGGCATTGTGATACATTCACGCATTTACACACATTTCATAACTCTCAAAGTACGATTCTTGGTTTCCAACATCCTTTTTCACAAGTCAGAGTCCCTAACCACTATTCATTACTCCTTACCTTATTACACATATAAATATTCGTCGACACTTCTTCAATATTTCATTATAACAGATATGTAGCATAATCAAATAATTCATATAGCATCAGCTTATTGATCATAAACATACCGCAACAGCATAATACACATCATCATCGTAATAATAACATAAAACCTCAGCCAAATCTCAAAATCGTCGTAGCTTCCTCCAATAGTTTCAAAACCTAAAAAAAATTCTCTGTTCATGTCAAAAGTGTCATCTGCCTCAAACGTACTTTAAAAATCGTGATCCCATACCAAATACATCATTCAAAGCTCTCATAATATCACAATGGGTCCGAAAAAATATGAACAGTTCACAAAGTACAGACAAAATACAATTTCGTAAGTGTGAAGTTACCCAACTGTGTAATTGTGTAAACATGTGCCACTGATGTAGTAAAATAATGTTTGTTTCTCTGTTAAATAATCAGGCAGCTGTGTAATTCTGTGTTGGAGAAATATGGTACCGATGTGTAAAGTTGTATAAGTAAATACCATATTAGCTAGGGCTCCTTGTGCTTGCCAAACACATGGTACACAAAGTAGGCGTGTACCCCCTGAGGATTAATGTAATTATACCCTCAGGTGTTACAGATTACAGCAATGGAATGAAATGTATCACAGAAAACCTTTATATCATTGTACTTCAAATATCTTTAAAAATAAATGTTTTAAGTACAAAATTAATCACTCAAATACGTGTACTGTAGTGCTAAACTGTGCGTCTTGTTGTAAGATAATCTCTGTGGAAGTGTCGTATTTATCGTCCTCCGAAAGCTAAGTTCTGCAAAAGACAATGTACTACCTCATGATAAACAAAAGTGAAATGCTTTGCGTATAGATATCTTAGTTATTACGCTTATTGCCGTGATGAAGAAAGTACTGTGCTGTAACGTATTGTTGTGCTACGGAAAAGGCAGTCTCATTGTAGCTATACCACAAAAGTTACTACTAAAACATGTTTTAATTTCCAGAATAATACAGAAAAACTGTGCAGATATAAAACAGAAACACTGAAAAAGCAACATTGTAAATTGTCACTCATTAGTAGCGTCGTGATAAAATCGTGTGGCTGTCACATAAACTAACCACTGTGTCATCTGGTATCTCACTGAAAGTACTTTAAATCCAGAATGTATTTTCAAGTAAACCAAAATGTTGCATTAAAATCTCATTAGCAGTACCAGTATGTGTCCTAAGTATGTAAGCCGTATAGTCGTTACGTAATCGTGCAACTAACAAGCAAGAATGTACACACACAATAACACTGTGACGTCTGTTCACTATAACAATGCATTCGTAATTACTGTCTAAATATGTTCCCTAGGTTCTAGACTGGATAGTGAACTTCAAAACATTGTTGCATGTTAACAGTTTCTAAGTGTGACAAAGCATACTAGTAACGTGAAATGAAAAATTTTATGGCAAAGACTAAGTTATAAAGCAGATAATCTTTCAACAAACGGTTTTACATGTGAAATGTCGTGTAAACCTTTACTCTTCCTAGTACGCAGAGTTTCAACTTCAACGCAATTATCATGTGGTATACGTCGGATTCTGTAAGGTCCATTGTAAACTAGAAAGAATTTGTGACTCAAGTGTGTCTTTTTATGTGACAATGAATGAGCTTTAATGAGAACTTTCTGACCAATATATAATTTCTTTGCATTTGCTTTACCGTGTAGTTTTCTCCTTTTGTCTGCTGCAGATTTTATATTTTTAATAGCCAAATCAATTATGTCTTTGTGTCGAAGTTTACGTGTATTCGGGAAAGGTACAAGCTCTCTGATTCTGTTCGGTGGTTCTTCATTCTTCAGTACAAGAGTAGGTGGAAAAGCAGTGGAGTCATGAGGCATTTCATTCAGCACATTTTGAAATAAGTGTAAATATCTGTCCCATTGCTGATTCTTTCTGTGACAATAAAGTCTGCAAAGCTTATTGATTTCTTTCATAATCCGTTCAGACGGGTTACAATGTGGTGAGTACAATGAAATAAAAACAGGTTTGATTTTATGGTTCCGAAGCATGCGTGACCAAACAGCAGATCTGAACTGCGGTCCGTTATCTGAAATGACTTTACTAACGTGTCCAACTTCACGTAAGAAATTTTTAACAAAGGCGTTGGATACAGACCGTCCAGTGGCTTTACGTAACGGAGTGAAAGAAACAAATTTTGAAGTCAGTTCAACAGCGACTAGAACGTACGAAAATCCATTAGATGTTCTGACAAGCGGTCCCAAGAGATCAACAGCAGCAAATTCTTTTAATTTAGAAGGAATAATAGGAAACAACGGAGCACGATGTGAGACAGTAGATGGTTTCGCCTTTTGACAAAGTTTACAAATAGACAAGACTCTTCGAATTCTCTTTTCCATATTGTTAAAATAACAAGTTGTTCGAAGAATATGATAACATTTTCGTGGACCAAAATGTGCGTAGCTGAAATGAATGTACCAAATGAGCTTATTAACAAAATCGTCTGGAATGCAAAGTACCCATAGCTTGTCATCAACAGTGCAGCGTAAGAGTATGTTGTTTCTAACCAGGTAATAACGCCGAATCAGTGTGTGTGTCTTTTCATGCCATTTGCTCTTGATGTCTTTCCAAATCGGATCTTTATCTTGTTCATGAGCAATGTCCTTTAAAGATGTGGTGATGAAGTTTTCAAAGGCGACTTTCTGAATGTAAAGAATACTGAAATTTTTCTCGAGGTTGCCTTCTGTGTTACTTTTCTCAAGCCCAGCCGGTGCGCGTGACAGTGCGTCCGCAACAATGTTTTCCTTGCCGGGAATGTAGACTATTGTGAAGCGGAATTCTTGCAGAAACAATGCCCAACGTAACGTTTTAACCTGTCATGATTTAATTTTGAAGACATAAGAAATTGTAATGCACGATGGTCACTGTATACTTTTACGTGCTTACCAGAAAGAAAGAAACGGAATTTGTTAAATGCCCAAACGATAGCTAAAGCTTTTAATTCAGTAACGGAATAATTTTTTTCAGATTTTGTTAGCACTTGGCTAGCAAAAGCAATGGTTTTCTGAACAGTAGTGTCATTTTCTATGGCTTTTTGAAATAAATGGGCACCAAGACCGACTTTAGAAGAATCCGCGCTAAGGCAGAAATCTTGTGACAGATCTGGATGAGCTAGTATTGGCGTGTTAAGTAACGCTCTTTTCAAAGAACTGAATTCCAACTGTGCTTGTTCGTCCCAGTTCCAAATAGTATTTTTTCCAGTGAGAGAACAAAGTTTTGGTGTAACTAGAATTTGCCTATTCAGAAAACGATGGTAAAAATTTACGAGACCTAGAAAACTGCGGACTTGTTTTTTTGTGGATGGAACTGGAATGGCTCTGATTGCTTCTAACTTTTCAGGATCCGGCTGAATGCCTTCAGAAGAAATAATATGTCCCAAAAACTTCACCTTTGTCCTACCAAATTCAGACTTTTCCAAGTTAACTGTAATTCCAGATTCTGCAAAAATATGTAACACGCTGTTGAGGATGCGATTGTGTTGTTCCCATGAGGCTTCTGCTATCAGAATATCGTCCACATATAAGGTAATGTGACGTTTTAAGAACTCAGGTAATATGGCATTTAGCCCGCGAATGAATGCTGCCGAAGAAATGTTCAAACCAAAAGGAAGTTTCCGAAACTGGTAACAAACGCCGAAACAAAGGAAAGCTGTGTATTTTCTACATTCTGGATGAAGTTCGATCTGATAAAAGCTGGATCTGAGATCAATAGAAGACAACACTTTTACGCCATTAAAATTTTGAAGAAGTTCTTCCATCGTTTCCGTCCTGTCTGTTTCAGGAATGATGATAGTATTGATTTGTCTCGAATCTAAGACAAGTCTGATCGATCCATTTTACTTGTCAACAACATGTAATGGATTGTTGTATGAGCTTACTGCAGGCTCAGTAATGCCCTCATTAAGCATAGATTGTATTTCTGTTCTAACACGGTCCGTATAATGTGCTGGAATTACGTATGGTCTAACACAAAATTTAGTATGCTCACGAACACGAAATTGGTATTGAAATCCCTTGATTGTTCCTGTTTTGTGAGTAAAAACTGTGGAATGTGCTTGTAAAATCTCAAAAAGGTCTTGCCTATCAGTGTCATTACAATTCTCAATTGTTAGAATTTAATTCTGAATTAACTCACTAGTGTCAAATTTGTCGTCGATATCATCCCTGTCAGTACTTGTAGAGTGATTGTTAGTGTCTAGTTCCGTAGAAAATTCCGAACTGTTGTCTAACAGAAGGTAAAGCCGATTAATTTTCTCGTCATGGTTTGAGAGCCAATCTTCAAATTTCAAAGCTATTGACTTACCTTCTTTCTCTAAATTTATTTCAGCATCGTGAAAGTTTAAGATTGCTTTGTATTCATTCAAAAAGTCTACTCCCAATATAATTTCCGTAGACAATAATGGAACAATGAGAAAGTTCATAGAGAAGCTGTGGCTTCGACAAAAGAATTCTAAGTTGGTTTGTTGGCGTACATCTACACTTTTTCCAAAGATTGCACCTTGTAATTTAATCTTACGTAACGGAAGTGTGGGGCAATCGTTCGATTTGTTACATTTGCTAAAGGCTGTTTCACTAATTACTGAAATGGGACTGCCAGAGTCAAGTACTGCCGTAAATTTTACGTCATTTACTGTAATGTGAATCACAGGATATGCAATGTTATGTTTTACGTCGTGTTCCTGGAGTAAGATGTCCCTAATGTCTTCCATTTTTACGTAATTACTAGCTACGGCAGCTGCGTCATCAGTTTCATATGTACGTTTTATGGCTGCCAGCGGTATGAGTCATTGCCTATTGTCTCTTTGTTGGTGCGCGTCGTTATTGGGATTTGGAGACCTAACGTCTACAAATTCGCCTTGTCGAGAGGGCCCTGCTCTGTTTGAATCCCGCCAGTTCTGATGCAATTCAGGTCTGTCGTTACGATCATATCGTGTGTCTTCATGTCGGTAGATTCCATAGTTTCTTTCTTGTCGGTCACGTGGTGGAGAATTTCTCCCTGAATCGTAACTGCACGCTGGACCGTTGCGTCTAAAGTTATTCTGTTCCCCCCCCCCCCCCCGGTTAATATTTATTTTGGTTCCTATATTGTCTGTTTCTCTGATTGTCTCTGTGATAGTAATTACTGCGGAGAGGTGATCTTCCCCTGTAATTATTACTACTCTGCCACGGGTTGTCATACGGGTGGTGTCTGTTTTGGTCACGATTTGTGTTGTGAGAATAGCCTTGTCGCGTCCAGTTATTATTTCTTTCATCGTGGAATTGTGACGGATATGACCTGTAATTGTTGTGTTCCTGTTTCCGCTTTCCGCGATTGTCAGTGTCAATTTCTAATTCTTGTAAGAGTCCCTGAAAAGCTTCAATGTCGTCTTTGCAACGTCCTGCCAAAATAATATGTCGTAAATGTTCAGGCAATTTGATTAAGCAAATGCGGATGAGTTCTGAGGGGCTGTATGGGTTTGACAGGTACTGATACTTGTGCAACATGTCTTCAAAATATTTCACAAGACTGGAAAATTCAGATTATTCGAAATGTTTCATCATTATGATGCTATGTTTTACTCGGTCTTGTGTAGCTTGAGACCAATATGCTGAGAGGAAGGCATGATAAAATTCTCCTTCACTGTGACAATCGTGAATGACCGATCACATTCTTACAGCTGGTTCATTCTCTAAATAGCCACACATAAATTCTAATCTGTGCTCTAATGACCAGTTGGGAGGAAAACAATGAGAGAATTGATGGAGCCACGCTTGTGGATGAATGTCGTTGGCAGAATTCTTAAACGTTTTGAATTTACGTGTAGTAATGACAGCTTATAGTCAAAATCATCATGTCGGCGAGTCGCATGTCGGTCATTGTTACGTCGTGTCGGCGGTTCAATCTCAAAATTCGGTGCACATTGCCAATTTCTTTCATAACTTCCGAAATGCCCTGTGTTATTATTTTGTGGCTGTTCCGTATTTCTATGTCCCTCTTCCCGTATTGGGGCGCGAGTGTCCTCTGAAATACGTAATTCTTGTATTACCTGTGTCAGCAGATCTTGTACTTCCCGGATTTCCCTTTTGTACTGTGTATTGATTTGATTTTGATTTTGTTTGAATTTTCTAATTTGTTCGCACTCTTCTGTGTCATTAAAGACTACCGGTTTTGTGTCATTCAGATTATCATCTACCTTCGTAGATAAATTATTTAGCTGACCCGAAAGTTCAACTACTTTCTCTGATAATGAACTAATTTCCTCCATGTGTCTTTCTGAACCAGTTTTCAGAGTATCTACTGTGTTCTTTAAGTTTTCCTGAGTTTTTGCAAGTTGCATAACCAAATCGGTAGATGCAACTGAGTCAATTTTAGCTTGCAAGGTCTCATGATTTTCATGAACAATAGTTTGCAGTTCTTTTATGGCTGCTTCGTGATTCTGTAATGCATTTTCATGCCGCGAAAAAATAGGTTGAAAATGCTCACAAATTTGTGTTTTTACGTCATTACAGACCTTTTGACATTTCGATTCAATGTTATGTAACTCAGTAGTTAAATCTTCACGTGTTTGTTCAAGTGTGGTGTCTAACTTTTGAAGAGTTTTTTTCATTGTGTCTAACTTTTTAAGATTTTGTTCCACTGTGTCTAACTGTTGCTGTGTTTGTCTCTGGTGTTGTTCCATTGTGTCTAACTTTTGAAGATTTTGTTCCATTGTGTCTAACTTTTGAAGCCTTTGTCCCATTTGTCTCTGATTTTGTTCCATTTGTTGCATTAATTGCAATAATAATGTATTAGTGTCTGAAATCTGTTTCTCTATGCTTTTTGGCAGTGCATTTTCACCTGCAACATTCACATTTTGACAAGCAGAAAATGTGTCTTGACTCATTTGAGAAAACGGTGAGGACCCAAAACCTGAATGTACAGTATTTGCGAGATTGTGTCCTGTCATTTCGGATTCCTGAGGCGAGCTGTTGCCGACCGGTCGATCGATAATGCTTCCCTGTTCACTAATTGTTTCACTGTCCACGCCATTATTTGCCGCCCGCTCCATTTCCCTATGCACAATTACCAAATTACTACTTTGAACATTAGTTAATTCATTACACGGTGGCGCTAACATACTGCTTTCGTCTTCACTGTCATTTCTCAGTTTACTTTGGAGCCTAGTATTACGTTTTTCACACGCCATTATTGTCACAATATTTCACACGACAACACAGAAAAGCACAATTTGAAGAGCAAAAATAAGAGAACACATTAATATAGTACTGAAAATAATATCTAGTTAATTGCAGCTGCGAAGTACTTGGTGCAAATCTACATGCGTGCCACACCTGTTTTACTGTACAACAATGAAAGACTGCAACTACAAAGGAAATTCTCTCAATAATTACGCGCTAGCAATAAACAATAGCTACACTAATTACACAAACTACAAGGAAAAAAATCAGAAGATTCCAGTGAGGTATCCTAGGCTAAGGGTCGACATATGAAACGTCCCCTTTTTAAAAATTTATATACGACTGTGCTTAAACTGACACAATATTTTTAGCCCAACGCAATCTGACTTTCAAAAATCCCTACCAAAAAATGGCCCTGACTAACATTAACCTATGCGTTTCACAAATCGCTTACCTCACAAAAATCTTGGTTACTCGAACTACTGCAATACAGCAAGCGCCACTACTGCCAGCTAAATAAAAGATTCAAACTATGGAAGGCACTAACTACTGATAGGGATAGTTAGCAAATGAAAGATATTAATAGAGAACAAACAATGTATTTACCTTAATATCATCAAAAGTCATAATATATATAGGAGTTCACAACATCCATTCTTACAAATATCAAAACTCCGCCATTTCTCTCTCCACATCCACCACTGCTGGCGGCTCACCTCCAACTGCGCAACGCTACGCGCTGTTCACATCCAGCTGCCGCTGCCCAACACTACAATGGCAGACAACAATGCAAACTAGCCACAGACTGCACACAGCACACCCAGTGATTTTCATACAGAGCGCTATGTAACGTTGCCAATAAGAAAACATAAACAGCCTACTTACAAAAGATTCTCTTCAGTCGTCGTTGGTCCAGTTCTTGCAGGATCTTTTTCCGGCCACAGCGATGTCGGAGATTTGATGTTTTACCGGATTCCTGATATTCACGGTACGCTCGTGAAATGGTCGCACGGGAAAATCTCCATTTCATTGCTACCTCGGAGATGCTGTATCACATCGCTCGTGCGCCGACTATAACATCATGTTCAAACTCACTTAACTCTTGATAACCTGCCGTTGTAGCTGCAGTAACCGATCTACCAACTGCGCCAGACACTTGTCTTATATAGGCGTTGCCGACCGCAGACATACTGTCTATTTACATATCTCTGTATTTGAATACGCATGCCTATACCAACTTTTTTGGCTCTTCGGCGTATGTATGCAATTCCTGCAGTGTGAATCGATGGTACTATCCACTGCTAAAAATTTAGGAAAGTAAACAGTATACTGCCAAGGATGACTCTAGATAAATTAAAAGAAGGCCGCCGAACGGAAAAAGACGTGCTAGAGGCAAGAGAAGTGAGTCACATGGAAGAAGATGATCGTAATACATGCTACGGAAAACAGAACTACCGTCACTAATGATATCGTCGTTGACGGGATTTTAGACTCTAATAACCTTTTTTTTTCAATGGAACTCTGTGTTAAGATGACGGAATATATACCACCAAAATCTATAAAAAGTATATTTGTTCTCTATTTACCACAATACTAATGTGTAATATAGCTGATGCTATTTTCCAGAGAGTAAAATAAAAAGTAAGGGACACTGTATGCCATTGGTTTCATTCTTAATGAGAACAATTCCTTGTTTGAAATCCCACTGCATTTGTATGACGGTCCATTTGGATGACACTACGACATCTAGCACTTTTCTCATCAGATAAACAGCTAAGATATAAAGACACGTTCGCAAAGCAAAGACTTGTCTGCGTGCAAGGAGTGAATCGCCAGTGAATGTGCAGAACGTAGGAGGACGCTCAATATGTGTGGCGGCATCCAGTTCAATATCGGAGACCTCATCACGACATTCCTGCAGCCCCTGAATTCTTCTGCACTGGAATGCACAGAGCTCCCCTCTCCATTATTAAACCGGAATCCTCCCACCAGTGTGACGGTGGCAAAAGGCATTTATTCCACTTTTCTTCGATTTCATTCTTTCCCTTTATTTCCCTCCATTTCGTTCCTTCTCCACTCTTAAGATCTTCAGCTGAACTACATTTCCTTAAAAAGATGGGTGCACAAGAAAATGTGTATCGAAACGTAACGAATGACGTAAGTTTAAAATTTACTGTTTTTAGTAATAAATTCGTCGGTAGGTGTGGTAAACTACTGACATACTACCTTAAAAGCAATTTTGTCGAATATATTCTTTTACTAATTGAAGACAGTATCATCAGACCGTGAGGCACTAATTTAGTTTTGACAAGCAGGGGAGAGAAAGCACCCGAGGTTTTGCTGAAGAAATTATGAGCATTTCATGAAGTGGTCCAGTTAACCGTCGAAAAGCCTACATCCGAGTGGGTGGTCAAGGATTTTATTTTGCCTCGTCTTTTTTATTTAAAAACGGAAGTGATGGTGTGTGGTCGTGGCAGTGCACTCAATCTGGAAGGAGACAAGGTCTAATTCCGACCTAATCATCCTGATTTATGCTTTCCATAGCTTCCCTAAATTGCTGAAGGGTCGTGTCAGTACTGTTATTTTGAAAATAAGATGACCGCCTTCTTTCCTTCCCTCTGTCTAGTCCGAGTTTGTGCTCCGTCTCTAATGATTTCATGCTCGATGGGACATTAAACAACAATTTTCCTCACTTTTTTGTAGCAGCGAGGGCGGAAGAAGATACGCAGGACTGACAGCAATCACACACGAACTCTATATGTCAATACAAGTTATAAAATGGATATATATATATATATATATATATACAGGGCGTTTCAAAAAGAAAGAGCAGATTTCAAACATTTATTTCTCAAAAACTACAAATGATAGAAACACAATTCCAACGTTTCTTGTCAGAGAAAGGTTCAAAGTTTTTCAATGGTCCGCGCAGAAGTTCCATGCAAATCCGCAGTGGCGCTGGCGTTTGTTTGTAGGAAAATGGCGACGACACCACAGGAACGATCATTTTGTGTGCTGCAATTTGCAAAGTTAGAGTCCATTGTTGGCGTGCAACGTGCATTCCGCCGTCAATTCAACAAACAGCCGCCTCGTCATAAGCAAATTTATGAGTGGCATCACAGATTCGTAGAAGATGGTTGCATCTGCAAGCGAAAAAGCACGGGTCGTCCACGCACATCGGATGAAAATGTCGAGCGTGTCCGTGCAGCTTACGAAAGGAGCCCTAGAAAATCCACGACACGGGCAAGTCACGAACTAAACATGTCTAAAACAACGGTATGGCGCGTTCTGAGTAAGCGTCTGCACATGAAGCCGTACAAACTGCAGTTATTGCAAGCATTGCGTCCTGACGACCACAACAAAAGGTTCGAATTTTCAACTGCAATTCTACAGGACATGGAAGAGGACAATTTTGCCGAACGATTAATTTTTTCAGATGAATCAACGTTTCACATTTCTGGTAAAGTTAATCGGCATAACGTACGAATTTGGGCGAGTGAAACTCCGAGGGACGTTATTCAACATGAAAGAGACTCACCAAAGGTTAACGTCTTTTGTGCAATTTCGGTAAACAAAGTTTATGGACCTTTCTTTTTCATGGAGAAAACTATCACAGGAACCATTTACCTGGACATGTTAGAAAACTGGCTATTTCCTCAACTTCAGGAAGATTCAAATCACTTCATCTTCATGCAAGATGGCGCCCCACCACACTTCTCTGAACCTGTACGACGGTACCTAAATAACACCATTCCAGGACGGTGGATTGGAAGAGCAGGAGCACAAGATCAATGTCATCGTCTGTGGCCTCCCAGGTCACCAGACCTTACTCCCTGCGATTTTTATTTGTGGGGGTACATAAAGGACTGTGTTTATGTCCCACCTATGCCCGCTACTCTTCAAGAGGTACGACATCGAATTGTTGCGGCCGTGAATTCGGTAACTAAAGACCAGTTGCGTCGTGTGTGGCAAGAAATGAGATACCGGTTTGATATTTGTCGTGTAACAAATGGTGCTCATATTGAGGTACAGTTTTGATATTTGTTGTGTAACATTTGGTACTCATATTGAGTGAAGGACCGTTGGAATTGTGTTTCTATCATTTGTAGTTTTTGAGAAATAAATGTTTGAAATCTGCTCTTTCTTTTTGAAACGCCCTGTATATATATATATATATATATATACTGACAGAAAAAAGTCGCAGCACCAAAATGTAATTGATGTAGATAAATGAAATTTCGGGAATATACACTCCTGGAAATGGAAAAAAGAACACATTGACACCGGTGTGTCAGACCCACCATACTTGCTCCGGACACTGCGAGAGGGCTGTACAAGCAATGATCACACGCACGGCACAGCGGACACACCAGGAACCGCGGTGTTGGCCGTCGAATGGCGCTAGTTGCGCAGCATTTGTGCACCGCCGCCGTCAGTGTCAGCCAGTTTGCCGTGGCATACGGAGCTCCATCGCAGTCTTTAGCACTGGTAGCATGCCACGACAGCGTGGACGTGAACCGTATGTGCAGTTGACGGACTTTGAGCGAGGGCGTATAGTGGGCATGCGGAAGGCCGGGTGGACGTACCGCCGAATTGCTCAACACGTGGGGCGTGAGGTCTCCACAGTACATCGCTGTTGTCGCCAGTGGTCGGCGGAAGGTGCACGTGCCCGTCGACCTGGGACCGGACCGCAGCGACGCACGGATGCACGCCAAGACCGTAGGATCCTACGCAGTGCCGTAGGGGACCGCACCGCCACTTCCCAGCAAATTAGGGACACTGTTGCTCCTGGGGTATCGGCGAGGACCATTCGCAACCGTCTCCATGAAGCTGGGCTACGGTCCCGCACACCGTTAGGCCGTCTTCCGCTCACGCCCCAACATCGTGCAGTCCGCCTCCAGTGGTGTCGCGACAGGCGTGAATGGAGGGACGAATGGAGACGTGTCGTCTTCAGCGATGAGAGTCGCTTCTGCCTTGGTGCCAATGATGGTCGTATGCGTGTTTGGCGCCGTGCAGGTGAGCGCCACAATCAGGACTGCATACGACCGAGGCACACAGGGCCAACACCCGGCATCATGGTGTGGGGAGCGATCCCCTACACTGGCCGTACAACACTGGTGATCGTCGAGGGGACACTGAATAGTGCACGGTACATCCAAACCGTCATCGAACCCATCGTTCTACCATTCCTAGACCGGCAAGGGAACTTGCTGTTCCAACAGGACAATGCACGTCCGCATGTATCCCGTGCCACCCAACGTGCTCTAGAAAGTGTAAGTCGACTACCCTGGCCAGCAAGATCTCCGGATCTGTCCCCCATTGAGCATGTTTGGGACTGGATGAAGCGTCGTCTCACGCGGTCTGCACGTCCAGCACGAACGCTGGTCCAACTGAGGCGCCAGGTGGAAATGGCATGGCAAGCCGTTCCACAGGACTACATCCAGCATCTCTACGATCGTCTCCATGGGAGAATAGCAGCCTGCATTGCTGCGAAAGGTGGATATACACTGTACTAGTGCCGACATTGTGCATGCTCTGTTGCCTGTGTCTATGTGCCTGTGGTGCTGTCAGTGTGATCATGTGATGTATCTGACCCCAGGAATGTGTCAATAAAGTTTCCCCTTCCTGGGACAATGAATTCACGGTGTTCTTATTTCAATTTCCAGGAGTGTATTTGTCTTGGTAACATATTCAAGTGATTAATATTGCAATATCACAGGTTAATGTAAGTGCGAGATAAGCCATTGCAAATGTGAAATACTGGTATAATAACAGCGGATGTAGCCGCCAGCCGGCCAGAGCGGCCGAGCGGTTCTAGGCGCTACAGTCTGGAACTGCGCGTCCGCTACGGTAGCAGGTACGAATCCTGCCTCGGGCATGGATGTGTATGATGTCTTTAGGTTAGTTAGGTTTAAGTAGTTCTAAGTTCTAGGGGACTGATGACCTCAGAAGTTAAGTCCCATAGTGCTCAGAGCCATGTGAATCATTTTGTATCCGCCTGAATATTGAATGCAAGCATGCAAAAGTGCATGCATTGTGTTGTACAGGTATCGGATGTCAGTTTGTGGGATGGAGTTCCATGCCTGTGGAACTTGGTCGGTCAATATAGGGTGGGTTAATGGTGTTTGTGGATGACGCTGGAGCTGTTATCCGATGACGTCCCATATGTGCTCGTTTGTAGACAGATCTGGTGATCGAGCAGGCCAAGGCAACATGTCGACACTGTGTAGAGCATGTTGGGTTACGACAGTGGTATGTGGGCAAGCGTTATCCTGTTGGAAAAAATCCCATGGAATGCTGCTCATGGCTGGCAGCACAACAGGTCGAATCACCAGGCTGACGTACAAATTTTTAGTCACTGTGCTTAGGATAACCACGAGAGTGCTCCTGCTGTCATACGAAATCGTACCCCACACCATAACTCCAAGTGTAGGTCGATTGTGTCTAGCACTCAGATAGGCTGATTGCAGGCCATCATCTGGCCTCCTTCTATCAACACACGGCCATCACTGGCCCGAGGCAGAACCAGCTTCTATCATAAAACACAACAAGTCTCCAACCTGTCCTCCAGTGAGCTCTCGCTTCACACCAGTGAAATCGCAAATGGCTGTGGTTTGGGGTCAGTGCAACGCTCAGAGCTCTCCTTGTAGTAACCTATTTGTAACAGTTCGTTGAGTCTTTGCGATGCCAACTGCTGCTCAAATTGCTGCTGCAGATGCAGTACGATGCGCCAGACCCACATGCCGTCCGGAGCCCGATCTTCTTGCTACTGTACATTCTCGTGACCGCCGCTGCCAGCATTCGTGTACAGTTGGTACTTCCCTGAGAACTCTTTCTGCAGTATCGCAGAAGGAACATCCAACTTTTCTGACTAACATCAACTCACCATGTCAACCTCAAAGGCAACTAGCGTTCACCACCATTACAGCGTGTATTTAAAGCAAACCTGATTCGTATCCTCGTAGTGGCGCTAACAGCGCCACTCTTATGCGACTGACCCGAAATCTGAATAATCATCTTTCAGATGTAGGAACACGCCAACCAACTTCCGTTTATATCGCACAACTCCTTCTTGGCGTTGCGATTTTTTCCCATCATTGATTTATCTACGTATGTACGAGGGTCATTCCGTAGGTCATGGCAACTATGGTGTATCGTGTGAACGTGTGGCAGCACCGTAGTCGCAGTAAATACATCCGAAAGCCCGCGGCAAACATTACTGAAATCAACCGACAGATTGCGACCGCATGCGAGGATATTTCGGTACCAGGGCCTGAAACATTCAGTGTGAGATTGGCCGTGCTGCAAAATGGATCTTCCCCGCCCACTCTACTCACAGACCTCAGTCCATGCTATTTCGACCTCATTGCAAAACTAAGGAAATCACTGCGTGGGAGGCGCTTTGCTAACAGGGCGAATGTACTCACTGCACTTCGGCGACAGGTGGCACACATTGATGGAAATGCCATTGGCATACAGCGTCTTCCTCGTCGCTGGCAACGCTGTGCGTAGGCACTGGGAGACTATTTTGGAACACAGTATTTAATTTCGATTCATTTTTGTTCCATTTGTACTCGTGAACAGTAAATTTACACAGTGTTCCAATGTGCGTGTTTCATTTCAACTTTTACCGTTATCTAATATGCTGGAACCCTATTTTATGTTGGCATTCAGATACACACCGCTGTACCAGTTCAATGCACATCGTGGAATTCTCATGTTGTCGCATTATCGTAATATACATCAGCCAGAACATTATGACCACCGGACCCACTATCAATATAAACAGATCCAGACGATAGTAGCTTCACCTGGCGAGGAATGACTGCCAGTCAGACGCATGCACGGTGCGTGTAGTATCAGTGAGCGTGCTGTGCTGTCCGTGTGTAGAATGGGGAAGGCGCGCGATCTACCTGAGTTTGACCACGGACGGATTGTGATGGCCCGGAGGTTCGGCACGATCATTTCGGAAACTGCGCGACTTGTCAGGTGTTTAAGGAGTGCTGTGGCGAGTGTCTTCAACATGTGGTCAAACCAAGGTGAAACCACGTCCAGACGTCGTGGTGTTGGGCGGCTACCCCCCATAACAGATGTCGAACGTCGTAGGCTGGGTAAGGTTCGATGAGACCAAACTACTAAGGACATCGGTCCTTAGGCTTACACACTAATTAAACTAACTTAAACTAAGGACAACACATACACCCATGCCGGAGGGAGGACTCGCACCTCCGACGGGGGGAGCCGAAATAAACGTGACAGGGCGCCCCTGACCGCACGGCTACCCCCGTAGGGTGGGCATGCTGGTAAAACAGAACAGACAGCGAACTCTGTCGGAACTGACATCAGACTTTAATGCTGTCCACAAGTGTGTCTGAACACACAGTGCACTGAACACTCCTAACGATGGGCCTCCGCAGCCGACGACCCATGCATGTGCCAATGTTAACATCACGACATCTGCAACTATGACAGAAATGGGCATGTGACCATCGGCACTGGACATAGGCGCAGTGGCGGCGCGTTGCATGTCCGATGAATACTTATACCTTCTTCATCATGCCGATGGCAGGACAGGAATCCGTCCTCCTCCAGGAGAACAGCTCCTTCACACCTGTACTGCGCGATGGAGACATGCTGGCGGCGGCTGCATTATGCTCTGGGGAAAATGGAAACATTCATGTGGGCATCCATGGGTCCAGTGGAGCTTGTGCAAGGCACCATGACGGCCAAGAAGTATTGTACACTGGTTGCAGACCACGTACATCCCCTCATTTTCATCATGTATCCCCAAGGCAGTGGCATTTTTCAACAAGATAATGCTCCATATCATAAGACCAGGAGTGTGATGGAGTGGTTCGAAGACACAATGGCGAAATGAAACTGGTATGCTGCTGCCCCCCCCCCCCCCCTCCAACTCACGACGTCTGAACCTGATCGAACACATCTGGGATGTGATTGATCGTGGCGTCAGAACCCATCGCCCCCCTCTCTGAAATTTACGGGAATTAGGTGACTTGTGTGTACAGATGTGGTGCCAAATCCCTCCAGAGACCTACCAATGCCTCATTGCTTCCATGATACTGTAATGTTATTGCATTAATTTTTTCTGAAAGCGGTGCTGATATTCAAGACCATAAAAGTGGGTTAAAAGCTGTGAGCTTTCTGAAGAAGTTAACCTTGCATTACTGCGCAACTGTTTCACCAGGTATCCAGTCTAGCTTACCAAATTCCCAACCAGACTAACATTAATTATAATCTTTTAGTACTTATCTTACGATAACCGGTGATATATATATAGAAAGACAATTTAAATAAAAAGAAATCAATCAGTTTATATTTGGACATTTATTTTAACATTGATCATTGTTCTGTTAAAATTTCAGCATATCAAACTTGATTCATAACTAAACTGGTGCCTTATTTAGGATTGTGTAAATGTGAGTTTGTAATCTTATGGAACACATCAAATAGGGAGCCAAGATTGGGAGACTACGTACAACACTGCATTCATAAAATAACACACGAAGAACGTTGAAACATATGCAAGAGGAAATTAACCACAACCAACCAATTCAATTTTCACCCAAAGAAGTTACGTTCGTAGCACAATCCCGTCTGTCATGAAATTACCACACAGTGGCATACTAAATTCATACTAACTCTCTGTGAAATATTCCCGAAAAGAATAGCTGAGGGCTACTTTGATGCTTACACCAGATGCTTCACGTGGTCAACTTGGTTTACACAAAGAGTGTAACTCCACAATAATTTTGATAATTAAAATAAATTACATCGAAACGCAATTTACAAAAGAAAAACCTCGAACTGGTTACTATCGTCTTACTATTAGCCTGATGGTTCAAACAATTGTGTAAGCACGTGGTACTGGTCTCACAAAGTACACCCACGTGGGTTGAACATAAAGAAAAGTTGCTATATTGAAAAATACTGTCAAGACGAGACGCTATAATTTCACGAACATTTGCATTTAAGATTGATGATCATAGAGTTACTGATCAACACGTGGTTCCACTTTACTCACAAAGTAGTGACAAAGCAACTACCGGAAGATATTCTGAACTTCACACTCGAATTACACTGCATTGCAATTTAAGATAACATTACATATTTTAGAGCTAAACCTGAAATAAAGGTGATTAAATTTTCAGTTAGGCTGAATTTAAGAAATCCATTGTCCTACGGACTTAGCAGACACGCGCTTAGCCAGAGATCTTACCGCTTCGGACGCTCGCTGCGGACGGACTGACCTGGGCCCCTACCGAGCGTGCTTAACCGATACAAACGGAAGTGACCAGAGAGGCAGCTTCCTATACCAACATGACAAGGTATGGACAGGACCATACTAAGAATAGAAACCTCTCTGCTTTTAGAAAGCGTAGCTACCTGTTCCGACGTTGGTACTACTGTTCTCTAGCAGACAGACTTGTCTGCTACCATCAAGCATGCAACTAGAAATACATTTGCTCATTCATCCTCTCACATAGAAGGGAAGGGGGATGACAGTATCTTATCATATACAGTATATAAAAGAAAGTGGATGTAGGTTCCGTATGAGACTGTGTGACATGAATTACATATAAACTGTGTTTTAAAGTGTAGTAGTGTGACAGATCGTTCTTGTTTATGTGTAAAAGTAACACGTTTCACTGCTCAGTCTCCTCCAAGATAGTCAGAAACACCACAGTAAATTTAGAAGAGGAATTTATGCCGTAAATGACAACAGATTTAAGAAATTAACATGAAAGGAATCCAACAGAGACCTTTCATAACCCCAACGCTCTGGGAAAAGACTGTGCAGGGAATTTTCTGGCCATGCTAGGACATTCCCAAGCAGGCTTCTCACACCCAACTTAAACCAAAAATGTAAAGAAAGGGCAAAAGGTCACCAGCTACTTGCTAAAACACAATAATTTCAACACATCTTTAGAATCTACCAATTTCAAAGAGAAAAAACAATCTGTGACTCCTATTTAAAAGATAGTGTAGACCTAATTCGGTCAGCAAGTAAAAACAATGGTCCCTGTGTCATTAATATGATAACAATTTCTGGTTGTTACCCTTATGGAGTTCACCAGTATTTGCTCAATGCAACAGCCAACTGACCACAGGAAAATTTATGACTGTTTATTGACAAGTAAAATTTATGAAAGTAGCAAAGGGGCCACAGCAATTAAAAAAATATATGAAAATAACATCAGTATTTTAAAGGAGAACATTACAATGCACAATCCGCAAAAGCAAAAAAAAAAAAAAAAAAAAAAGAGAAAAAAACATGTTTTACAAAGTGGTTATCGCAAAAAATTCTATATCTTATAAAACTAATAATTTGTAGAATTAAAATAACTTTGTGGCACTAATTTAATCACTCTACTATATTTCAGTTCGTTAGCAAACAATGATCACTGCGTCTTATACTGAAACTACAATTAATTATGTGATTGTTACCCTTAAGGGGTTGCTCACTATAAATATGCCCCATGCAAAGGCTAATCGATCACAGTCCAATGAGCATGAATAGCTATCTGACTGATAAACGAAACAATGCCACAGGAATGAATTTACGAAACAAAATATCACAAATATAATACAACACACAAAAACAAACATTGAGAAATAAAACAGCTCTGAAAGTACAGTAGTCAACGTCAAAAAAAAACACCAATAAATAAAACACCTGCAAAATACAAGAGTCACTCAAATAAAAAAAAACACCAATGAATCAAACCCCTGCAAAAGTACACGATCAAAGTTTCTCTGAATGAACACACGTATATGCATTGGACTAAGAACCGTATAATCACTGTTCACTGGCACGCTCAGTACTTCCACTGTTCCAAGGCACAATATAAGAGTGGGGGGGGGGGGGGAGTTCGTAGCCGCAGCTGTCAGTAGGGATTTTTGTCCATCTGTTGCGTGCAATCCCGCCGTCTCTGCCCTCTCATGAAGTTTCTCTGCAGTATCCTCGTTTGACACGCCAGGTTGATATTCCTGGGCAAGGATGACACTTAATGGCTCTTCTTTGTGCCACCCGTAGCTACCAGAGAACATGAAGTATGATTTACTGTCGCTTGACAGTGGGCATCCGCCAGGAAATGTTGATAGGCGTCGTTGAAGTCTGCCAGTTTCTCTGGACAGTATGTGTCAAAAGGCTCCACGCCCCTTGTGTTGTTACATTCTTGAGTTAGCCTCGATTGGCTCGACGGTTTGATATTCCTGGGCAAGGATGACACTTAATGGCTCTTCTTTGTGGCACCCTTAGCTACCAGAGAACATCGAACCATGATTTACTGTCGCTTGGCAGTGGGCATCCGTCAGGAAATGTTGATAGGCGTCGTTGAAGTCTGCCAATTTCTCTGGACAGTACCAGTCAAAAGGCTCCACGCCCCTTCATCCCCTGTCTTCTATCGTTTCACCGCGGCCATCTCGTCACGGTTGCGCGCGTGTGGTGCGTTGCCAGCAGATGGATTTCCGCGTGGTGGACCGCTCGGCCATCTCAGGTCATCGCGTCCACGAAGGGTCACACTGGTGCGGCCGGCCATTAGCTCCGGGTGCAAGGGAAAGTGTTTGCCGCGTACCCATCTTTTGTTGTCGACCGCGCTCACGAAGTGGCCTGGTTGACAGTGTGTCCTGCTGGGAAACCCGCCTGTTTACAACTAGTCCTGCTCCCGCTGTCTCGTAAGAGTTTAGCCGGTTGGCTTTCACGTTCCCAAATGCATTCACAGAAATTGTTGATCATAGTTATATGATTACAAAATGTCATACATAATACCACTTAGTATTGTCTTTCACAATTTTTAAGAACAAAAGTGAGACTTAATTTTTTTTAAATAAAAAAGTTAGATGAATCGACAATATAAAAATAAAAGTTAAATAACTTGACAATATAAAAAATAAAAGTGAAATCACTTGAAAGTATAAAAATAAAAATTAAATGAACTGACAGTATAATATCTAAATCCACATCACTAATGTGGTTCACTTGCGTTTTAATAAATCAAATGCTACTTATTAATACACTAAAATGAATAGGATTATGCCTTGTGCAAGTATAGGTCAGGATAGCATAGGGTTCACATGTTATTTACACACACACATGCACACCTGTTGTCTATTCTACAAACTAACTACCCATAAACATGAATTACTCAAAAGTTTACTTCAATCCACTACTAGTTAATCCAACAAGCTACTTCAATGCTACTTCAACACAGTGTTTATACCACTACAACATTGTTTTAATTCGTCCTCTTCCTGACGCTCGCGGCATATGTCTTGTCACATGATAAATATGGAGAAACTTTCCTTAAACATACACAATAAAAAGAACAATGGTTATTTACACGCCAAAACATTCATACCAGTTGACACACCTGATAAGAGATTCGCAATTATACATTTATCATACTCACATGTTCATACATAAAACAGTAAGACAATTTCATCTAAGATTACGTTATCACAAGAATTAATCACACAGATGACTCTGAGAAGGGTAAAATATTTTCATCATACAGGTTATACTACATTTTCTTACCCATTTTGCTCCAATTTCGTTCCTTCTTTAAGTTACCTTTCGCTTCCAAATCAGTTATTTCGCCTGTGGTGGTTATTCTTGATTCATTTCTCATGAATGGCAAAATTGTGGTCTCCTCTATTCTTAAACCAAGCTTTTCTTCGGTCCCATAATCAAAATTATTTAATCTTCCTCTACCTTCAAGAGGGACATTTCTTCAGTTCAACTCATATAGGCTGCAGTGCATCCCGCACCAGCGAAAACAGTACGCTGTAATGCTCACAGCATCAGCAAAACACATAAACGTCACTTTTATAGGACAAGTATTAAAGCAGAATAATTTTTCAGGCTCTGGCTCAACATCAGTCTAGAGTACAAAAAGGATCCATATTTCCGTTCCATTCTCCATTTGCTGGAAAACTGCTCGTCATTTGGCTGCCATAATACTATTTAAGGCCACGTAAATTAGACTAACCACAACTCTTCTTTCACCTTGAAGGGAATCAATCTACTTACGAAATCCACAGACAGCACTTTACGTACTCAGCTATAAAGAACAAAAAAGATATATCATCAATATTAACATATTAGCGCATATTGGGAAGCCATTGGTTAAACAATCGTGTTATCGCATCCTGTTTTCAAGACTCCAAACTTACTCATTCCTTTCTCAGAGTTCTCCTATCTTAAAATATTCGTACAGCACGCATACTATAGTAAGAGATCCTCATTTATACTGACAGATATAGAATAGTAATAGATAGATAGTAGCACTGAAAGCAGAAAATCGGAAACAAGGCTACTAACAGCTGGGGACCAGGGTTTGCCAGACCCATAATACCCACAGATCGGATAATTCCCTGAGTTTTGCATTAATTCAACACAGATCTTGCTTCTCTCAGGAGCGACTCTTTTCAATTTACAAAAAAAAAAAAAACCATAAACAGCATTTCACTCGTTCACAAAGAAACATTTTATCTTCACATTTGAACCAACCTAAATCCTAATTGCACAAGGAAAGAAAAAGAAAAACTAAAAACATCACTTCAATCAATCACATAGAAACATCTTTATCATTATTTTAACCAACATATTATTCTAAATGCATATGTCACAAATGTAAACCAATCAATTCATTCTCCTCTCTATACACCCTATGTACTCATTTGCCATGTCACTCATTTGTTCCGATTGGGCGCCTTGTGCGCTGATCATTTGTCATTGCCGGTTTTGTTCATTTCCATTTGCTGGGTTATGTCTTGGGTTAGCCGGTCGAATTTCAAAATCATGTGGTGCTCCGCCTACAATCCTATTCCCACCGTGTTCACCATAGTATCGATTCTGGTTGCCGTACCTGTTGCGTTCACGATCTTGTCCACGTCCTCGATCATTTCCGTTGTTCCACCTGTGTTCGCGACTGTTACCCCAGTTTCTATACGGCCGGTCCCGATTACTGTTCCGTTCGCGTCGCGACAACCAGCCACGCGGTTGATTAGTACTACGGCCACGACTGCGGTCGCACTGCTGTGTCCCGTAATAACTTTGTGCCTGATTAGGCAGGCATTCTCCTGTATTATATTCCAACTCTTGGAGAAGTGTCTTAAACGTTTCCACGTCCTCTTTGTATCGTCCCACAAGAATGATGTGGCGCAAATGCATCGGCAATTTGGTGATGCATGTCCTGATTAGTTCGCAGGTACGTATGGAACGTGTAGAAATTGATTCGCCTGCAGCATGTGGTCGAATAGGCGTGCTGGGCTGCTGAAACCAGACTGGTTCAAATTTGGCAGCATAATTATGCCATGCTTGACCCTATCTTGTGCCGCTTCCGACCAATAGGCGGACAGAAAGGCTTGTCGAAACTCCCGAGTGGAGTTGCAGTGACGCGCTGCCGACCTCATGCGAATCGCCGGTTCGCCTTCCAAATAGCCACACATATATTCTATCTTATGTGAACTTGCCCAGTCGGGGGGAAGACAGAACTCAAATTGCTCGAGCCATGCTCGTGGATGTATTCCTTTTTGCGAATTTCGAAATATCTCAAACTTTCTCACCATAAGGAAATGTTTGAAATCAAATCCCCGCATTTCCTCCCGGCGAGGGCCTTGAATGTTTCTATTTTTCTCATGTCTGCCCCTCAAAATACATTCTTCCCTGTCGTCAAAATCTCCCTCGTGGCCGGAGTCCCTCTCTGCACTGTTCGTACAGCTATTTTTAGTGCTATTGGCGAGTTCAGAATCACACCCCATGCGGCTTTCCAGATGCGCCATGCGTTCTTGTAATTCGCCTGTTACAGCTTTGTGTCGCCTGTTCACTTCGAACTGTCCCTTCTGAAATCTAAGAAGCGAACGCACTTCTTCGGTCTCTACGACCGCTACCGGTGTAGTATTGTTATCACTCTCTGTCACCTTCATCGTGCCTACGATGTCCGCTAATGCCGCAATCTTATCATGTATTTGTCTGTTGTCCTCTGCCCCAGTCTGCTTCAAATGTTCTACTTGCTCTTCGAGTGTGTGAATCGCTTGACTGTTGTCCGCTACTGTGTTGCTAACGAACGCGGGACAATGCGTTTCCGCCTCCTGGACCCTGGAGAGTACCTGCTGGTATTCCCTTTGGCATTCTTCTCTCAGTGCTTGGAAATTCCTAAGTAGCTGTTCCTCGAGCTCTTTCGATTCAGCATCGCGACTCCGCTTGCCCTGTTCTAAGGCTTGCAGATGATCATCATCGATTTGTTCAAATGTATGGCCTAATTCTTTCATAATATCACTTTTTATTTCACTTGCCAGATTGTTTAATCCTTGTGAGATGTCATCGGACACTCTCTGCATCGACTTGTCGACTTTATTTGTTTGCTGGATTAGTTTTTCGTCTATTTGTTCGCCTAGCTCGCGGATCGATTTTTCAGATTTCTGCGTCATTTGTTCGCCTAGCTCTCGGATCGATTTTTCAGATTGCTCTGCGTTTTCTTTATTTTGTTGCAATAAGGCTTTCATGAGTTCTGCCAAATCAATTTGGTTAGTTGGAGGCAAATTAATTTCTGGCTCTGATGTGAGCCTGTTCGTCCTGTTTTGGATTTCCTCTGAAGTATTCCCCAATGCATTTTCGGAACCATCCGACGCGTTAATATTCGAAATCAAATTATCCCCTTGGTCCATGTTGCTTAAGTTGTTGGACCTCCTACTTCTAGCTTGGTTACGTGTCTGCATTAGTTCAATTTATACCCAGTACGCAACACACTAATCAGAATAAATGTATCCCCCAAAAATTACAATAGTCACACGAAAGGTACCCAACCTTGTACACACTTTTTCACATGCAAAACAAATTTATATCTTTGATCGAAGTCAGTGCAATTTACAAGCGAAAAAAAACACATACATATAAAACACACAAATATAGAAAACAAAACAAGACAAACAACACAACGCCGCTCAACAACGCCGTGAATCTTTTGAAAGTCTGCTCAGAATGAACGCATAAGTTGTTTGAGCGCTGCAGGGGAAAAAATTAAGATTATAGAACGCTCGCAATCTAAGGTTTCAGAGATTCCAGATTTACGGGAATTAGATGACTTGTGTGTACAGATGTGGTGCCAAATCCCTCCAGAGACCTACCAATGCCTCATTGCTTCCATGATACTGTAATGTTATTGCATTAATTTTTTCTGAAAGCGGTGCTGATATTCAAGACCATAAAAGTGGGTTAAAAGCTGTGAGCTTTCTGAGGAAGTTAACCTTGCAATACTGCGCAACTGTTTCACCAGGTATTCAGTCTAGCTTACCAAATTCCCAACCAGACTAACATTAATTATAATCTTTTAGTACTCATCTTACGATAACCGGTGATATATATATAGAAAGACAATTTAAATAAAAAGAAATAAATCAGTTTATATTTGGACATTTATTTTAACATTGATCATTGTTCTGTTAAAATTTCAGCATATCAAACTTGATTCATAACTAAACTGGTGCCTTATTTAGGATTGTGTAAATGTGAGTTTGTAATCTTATGGAACACATCAAATAGGGAGCCAAGATTGGGAGACTACGTACAACACTGCATTCATAAAATAACACACGAAGAACGTTGAAACATATGCAAGAGGAAATTAACCACAACCAACCAATTCAATTTTCACCCAAAGAAGTTACGTTCGTAGCACAATCCTGTCCGTCATGAAATTACCACACACTGGTATACTAAATTCATACTAACTCTCTGTGAAATCTTCCCGAAAAGAATAGCTGAGGGCTACTTTGATGCTTACACCAGATGCTTCACGTGGTCAACTTGGTTTACACAAAGAGTGTAACTCCACAATAATTTTGATAATTAAAATAAATTACATCGAAACGCAATTTACAAAAGAAAAACCTCGAACTGGTTGCTATCGTCTTACTATTAGCCTGATGGTTCAAACAATTGTGTAAGCACGTGGTACTGAACTCACAAAGTACATCCCACGTGGGTTGAACGTAAAGAAAAGTTGCTATATTGAAAAATATTGTCAAGACGAGACGCTATAATCTCACGCACATTCGCATTTAAGATTGATGATCTTAGTTAGAGTTACTGATCAACACGTGGTTCCACTTTACTCACAAATTAGTGACAAAGCAACTACTGGAAGATATTCTGAACTTCACACTCGAATTACACTGCACTGCAATTTAAGATAACATCAGATATTTTAGAGCTAAACCTGAAATAAAGGTGATTAAATTTTCAGTTAGGCTGAACTTAAGAAATCCATTGTCCTACGGACTTAGCAGACACGCGCTTAGCCAGAGATCTTACCACTTCAGACGCTCGCTGCGGACAGACTGACCTGGGCCCCTACCGAGCGTGCTTAACCGATACAAACGGAAGTGACCAGAGAGGCAGCTTCCTATACCAACATGACAGGGGATGGACAGGACCATACTAAGAATAGAAACCTCTCTGCTTTTAGAAAGCGTAGCTACCTGTTCCGACGTTGGTCCTACTGTTCTCTAGCAGACAGGCTTGTCTGCTACCATCAAGCATGCAACTAGAAATATATTTGCTCATTCATCCTCTCACACAGAAGGGAAGGGGGATGACAGTATCTTATCATATACAGCACATAAAAGAAAGCGAATGTTGGTTCCGTATGAGACTGTGTGACATGAATTACATATAAACTGTGTTTTAAAGTGTAGTAGTGTGACAGATCGTTCTTGTTTATGTGTAAAAGTAACACGTTTCACTGCTCAGTCTCCTCCCAGATAGTCAGAAACACCACAGTAAATTTAGAAGAGGAATTTATGCCGTAAATGACAACAGATTTAAGAAATTAACATGAAAGGAATCCAACAGAGACCTTTGAATATGAGGTGTCACCGCTGTTACCCGTGCCAAGGGTGGACATACAGGCTATTAGGTTGGTGGTCATAATGTTCTGGTTGATCAGTGTATACCATAATTGCCACGACTTATGGAATGACCCAAAGCACTGGCCCGATTTCAAGTAAACCTGGTACACATATCACTTCCTGTCTGGAAAGAATCGCTGTGGGACTAAGAACCACTCACCTGTCAAATGGGTGGGGGTGAGGGTGAAAAAGAACTGTAACCCACGACGCGGGGTTACCCGTAATTTATTTCAAAAATGGCTCTGAGCACTATGGGACTTAACGTCTGAGGTCATCAGTCCCCTAGAACTTAGAACTACTTAAATCTAACTAACCTAAGGACATCACACACATCCATGCCCGAGGCAGGATTCGAACCTGGGACCGTAGCGGTCGCGCACATCCAGACTGAAGCGCTTAGAACCGCTCAGCCACACCGGCTGGCATAATTTAGTAACCCAGTATTTGAGTATGAGAGCACTTAGAGACTTACAACAAACTTTACGCATAATTTCAAAACTTTACGAAAATTTTTCTTTCTGACGACCACCAGAACGGGCTGACCGATTATAGTGAAAAAATAAAATCAATTTTAGCCTTCGCTACATGTCTAAGTGCTGTGACTGTAACTGATATGACTTCTTTTAAATATCACTGAGGTTGTTACTCAACTTTATGGAATTAGAAAATATCAGCTAGGCTCATAATCTTTATGGAATGGATCGGTTTAATAATTTCGCGTCTGCGTGGTTATTAAACAGTATTCTTTACATGAAAACCTCATTTGGGGTAAAATTCAGACTTTGTGTCCTAAGTCTTCAGTTCAATTTTTAAAATGGTAGGGAACAAACATGAGTCAAATTTCACTCAAAATTATCATTCGAGACGAATCAATTCCGTTTTAAAGGTGGCCACATGTAACCTTACCTGATTATTTCTCTTCTCAGTTTTTATGTAAGATAATTCTTAATAAGTTTTTAGACACTATTAAACTTGAAACTGATTATTATTCATTTAAGGGAACAGCCGAACGGGGTAGCCGCGCGGTCTGTGGCGTCTTATCACGGTCAGCGGGGCTCCTCCCGTCGGACGTTCGAGCCCTCCCTCGGGCACGGGCGTGTGTGTCGTCTTTAGCGTAAGTTACTTTAAGTTACATTAAGTAGTGTGTAAGCTTAGGGACCGATGATCTCAGTAGTTTGGTCCCGTAAGACCTTACGACAAATTTCCAAAACTTAGAGGACAATAAGTGTAATTCACGTTTTATCTATGCGACAACCAACGAAACAATGAGATAAGATCATAAAGGCATTATTCCTTTTATATACCCAAAAAGACATAGATATTCTTTATTACTAATTATAAAATCGTTGTTCGTAGATCTCTCTGAGTCTTTTATTGTCTCTGAATATTCTTTACGTCGTAGCACGGCGACGAAATGGAACTATCTCTTGTTTTTCTATTTGAGGGCTTTACTAAAAAAAAATAATGAAGAATAACATTATAAGCCTACGACGCGCGAATACGCCTAATTCAGTCGTCCAGTATTTGAGAATGAGAGCACTCAGATACTTACAACAGACTTTACACATTATTTCAAACCTTCACGAGACTTTTTCTCGCTGATGACCCCACAAAATGATGAAAGGAAAACCGTCTATCGCTTACTACATTTTCACTGTTCACCGAGCGAGGTGGCGCAATGGTTAGCACACTGGACTCGCATTCGGGAGGACGACGGCTCAAATCTGTTTCCGACCATCCGGATGTAGGTTTTCCGTGATTTACTTAAATCGCTCCAGGCAAATGTCGCGATGGTTCCTTTGAAAGGGCACGACCGATTTCCTTCCCCATACTTGACACCATCTGAGCTTGTGCTCCGTCGCTAATGACCTCGGTGTCGTCGTCGTCGTCGTTGTTGTTGTTGTCTTCAGTCCAGAGATTGGTTTGATGTAGCTCTCCACGCTACTCTATCCTGTGCAAGCTTCTTCATCTCCCAGTGTCTAGTGCAACCTACATCCTTCTGAATCTGCTTAGTGTATTCATCTCTTGGTTTCTCTCTACGATTTTTAACCCTCCATGCCGCCCTCCAGTACTAAATTGGTGATCCCTTGATGCCTCAGAACATGTCCTACCAACCGATCCCTTCTTCTAGTCAAGTTGTGCCACAAATTTCTCTTTTCCCCAGTTCTATTCAGTATCTCCTCATTAGTTATGTGATTTACCCATCTAATCTTCAGCATTCTTCTGTAGCACCACATTTCGAAAGCTTCTATTCTCTTCTTGTCCAAACTATTTATTGTCCATGTTTCACTTCCATACATGGCTACACTCCATACAAATACTTTCAGATACGACTTCCTGATGTGTCTGCCATGTTTATTCAGCGTCAGTATTTGTGGTAGACCGAACCTTGTCTGTATAGACAGTATGTCCACCTTTGGCATGGATAACAGCGACGACGCATCATGGAATGGACACAATGAGGCCTTGGTAGGTCGCTGGAGGGAGTTGTCACCACATCTACACACACAAGGCACCTAATTCCTCTAAATTTCGGAGAGAGGGGCTGTGAGATCTGACGTCATGTTCAATCACATGCCAAACGTGTTTGATCGGTTTCAGATCTGGTGAGCTGGAGGGCCAGCACATCAATTGGAACTCGCGACTGTGTTCCTCAAACCACTCCATCACACTCCTGGCCTTGTGACATGGAGCATTAGCTCCCTGAAAAACTCCTCTTTGTTGGGAACATGATAGTCATGAAGGTTCAAATGGCTCTGGGCACTATTGGACTTAACTTCTAAGGTCATCAGTCCCCTATAACTTAGAACTGATTAAACCTAACTAACCTAAGGACATCACACACACCCATGCCCGAGGCAGGATTCGAACCTGCGACCGCAGCAGTCGTGCGGTTCCAGACTGTAGCGCCTAGAACCACTCGGCCACCTCGGCCGGCGGAAAGTCATGAAGGGGTGTACGTGGTCTTTAACTAGTGTACGATACTCCTTGGCCATCATAGTGCTTTGCACGAGCTCCACTGGACCCATGTATGCCGCCGTGAGTGTTCCCTAGAGTGTAATGGAGCCGCCGCCAGCTTGTCTCCGTCCCACAGTACAGGTGCGAAGGAGCTGTTCCCCTGGAAGACGACGGATTCGCGCCCTCCCATCGACATAATGAAGACGGTATCAGGATTCATCAGGCCATGCAACGCTTCGCCGCTGCGCCGATGTCCAGTGCTGATGGTCATGTGCCCATTTCTTTCGCAGTTGCTGATGTCGTGGTGTTAACATTGGCACATGCATAAGTTGCTGCCGTCGTTAGATGTGTTCTGTGCACTGTGTGTTCAGACACACTTGTACTCTGCCCAGCATTGAAGTCTGATGTTAGTTCTGCCGCAGTTCACCACCTGTCCTTTTTTACCGGTCTGCCCAGCCTACGACGTCCGACTTCTGTAATGAGGGGTGGCTGCCCAATACCACTACATCTGGACGTGGTTTTGCCACCTGTTGAAGAATTCACCACATCGCTACTCGATTATCTGACAAGTCGTGCAGTTTCCGAAATACTGGTGCCAAGCCTCCAGACCATCACAATCTGCCTTCGGTCAAACTCAGGTAGATCGTGCGCCTTGCCCATTCTACACACGGATAGCATGCTCACTGACACTATACTATGGACCGTGCATGTGTCTGATTAGCAGCCACTCCTCTTCAGGCGAGGCTGCTATCGCCTGGACGGGTTTAGACTGATAGTAGGTCGACAGTCATAATGTTCTGGCTGATCAGAGTGCTTTCTAGAATGTAACTGAACACATCTGCAAACAGTACATTGAGGAACTTTGTCGCTTGGGATAGGAGCAACTTCACATGTAGTCCGCAGGTCTTTTAGAAGACGCAGTGAGTTGAGCAATAAGGACAATTAGCACACCTTTGAACACCACACTTAAATGAAGATTATGCCACCAAAACATCCATCTGAACACCGTTAATTATGTGCAGTATGTTGCACCCACCCTAAACCTTTTTTCTAGGTCCCTGATTAAAATTGGTAGAAATTTGATTTAAACTGCTTTGTACACTATGGTCTGAAATACAACTATGTGATAGAAAAAAGTGAAAGATTTCCTATTTTAAAAAATTAATAGTCGTTGCTGTATCTCTCTGCAAAATAACTAAATAATCTATATTCGTAACCCTGCAGAAAGTGTAACATTTGTTGCATTTACCTCTCTAAATACATATTCATTTCAATTACAGGATGTATGTATAGCCACCTTGGCTGCACAAAATTATTGTCAAATTGACCATGGTTTCGACCGCACTAAGGCAGTCTTCATCAGAATAAAAAATTACATAGGATTACATGTAATCACACCATGGATGAAAAATGTCTGAGCAAAAGTACTCTCGTAAAATAGAAACTATCGCAAGAATAAAAACTAAAATGTGACAGTTTCTATTTGACGAGAGCACTTTTCCTCAGACGTTTTTCACCCATGGTGTGATTACATGTAATCCTATATAATTTTTTATTCTGATGAAGACTGCCTTAGTGCAGTCAAAACCATGGTCAGTTTGAGAACAATTTTGCGCAACGGAGGTGGCTATACATACATCCTGTAATTACGTAACGTACAGTTGCTGGATCCCCGCCAATAAAAATGTTTAAAATTACAATATTCATTTCACTTATTATTCGGTAAGTTACAGAGAAAACACTTTATCTAGAACATGCTGTACGTACATGGAGTAGTCTTAAAGTACTATCATCTTGACGTAATAAAGCACGTAACTACTTTTTAATTTTTATTTTGCAGGTACAGTCTTTGACATAAAACCTGGCCATCGGCCATCTGCCACAGAGGAGTAGACTGAGTCATTCACTTAAGGTGCCAATAAAACTGGTCGCCCGTCAGTTCTAAGTCCGGCAATCTGCACGACCTGGTGGCACTATAAGGTCCAGAATTTTCTGGAGGAAGTATTGTCTTCCACCCGATGTGCCGTAATGTTCAAAAATGGTTCAAATGGCTCTGAACAGTATGGGACTTAACTTCTGAAGTCATTAGTCCCCTAGAACTTAGAACTAATTAAACCTAACTAACCTAAGGACATCACACACATCCATGCCCGAGGCAGGATTCGAACCTGCGACCGTAGCGGTCTGGCGGTTCCAGACTGCAGCGCCTAGAGCCGCACGGCCACTTCGGCCGGCGTGCCGTAATGTTGTGTCTACTCGTGATGTAGTGGTAAACGTCGTGCAGTGTAGATGCGAAGTCACAAGTTCGAGACCACGCGTTCTTTATTTTTTTAAACCATATTTCGGGTCTCCACTAAAACCATCAGTCAGGTGGAGCCTTTGCTTGCAATTTAAATCCACTATTAATGGCAAAACCTTGCAGAGGAATTTCCGCGAAGGAGCTCGTGTCTGCGTGAAAATCAAACCAGTTTATGCGCGAGAGCTTCCTCGCCGTACGGCGACTGCAAACCACCAGCCACTGACTACTCGCCACCGCCATCCTGACACCAGTCAGCGTCCACCCAAGAAGCAGAACTCCATGCGGCGCACTTTGGGCACGTTTCTGCTCTTACACACGCAAACATAAAATTATTTTTTAATCTAGCTTGTTTTTTCACTTCGATAAACTGAGTGACCATTGTGCAGTAACAACACGTGTAGTTTGCTATGGGTGTTTTTATCACTAACCAGTTATCTGTTTTGAAGTTCTAGAATTTGTTTTGCGGTTATGTATTAGGTTTTGCGTACTTGAAACTCATGAATGTTCTGATTTGATCCATGGTTCTGAAAGTCTGCGACTGTGAAACAATAGGTTTGTTTATAAATAACTCATCTACTACCAGTCACGATTTTCTTTATTTTATTTTTCGCACGACGCGTTTCCGGAAATGATTCCAATTTTCAAGTGCGTTTTTTGTGTTTGTTACGTCATTCCTATGTAATGTTGTCGATGTGTGATATTCTGCTTCATTTCGTTAACATTACTGATTTATATAAGAAAACACGCGATTTTTAGTTGGTTGTCGATCTTTTTGTGTAGTTAGTGGCAAAATTTAGAAGACTTTGTACTTACAGTTTCCTTATGGTCCTTTTGTGCAGAGTCTCTCACACACTAAACATCACACACAACTTGTTGTACACTTTTAAGCATCGAAAACATTTTATATAAACAAATAAACAAAACAGTTACACAGATGCTCCTACAAGTAGTCAACAGAGATGAAATTATAGGCCTTCCACAGAGTATGATATGCTTTTGTACAGAGGTTATTTACGTTAACAATTTGGATCATAAATTAATTATGTCTATTTTACAATTGTGCTTATTTCTATGTGTTACTATTTTTATTTAAGTATACTATCGAACCATCTGAAGAAATTCACTGATTCATTTTCAAGTTTTTCGTTAAATATTTTATCTTCATATTTCCTGTAATGTGAATATATCTCCAGTTCTTCTAGCAAATCCATTTTACGTCCTTTATTTAGTCGGTGTCAAAGTACTCCACCGACTAAATAAAGGACGTAAAATGGATTTGCTAGAAGATCTGGAGATATATATACCATTATAGAAAATATGAAGATAAACATGAAGATAAAATATGAAGATAAAATATTTAACGAAAAACTTGAAAGTGAATAAGTGAATTTCTTCAGGTGTTTCGATAGTATACTTAAATAAAAATAGTAACACATAGAAATAAGCACAATTGTAAAATAGACATAATTAAATTATGATCCAAATTGTGAAGGTAAATAACCTCTTTTCAAAAGCATATCAATGACCTATAATGCCATCTCTGTTGACTACTTGTAGGAGCATCTGTATGACTGTTTTGTTTATGTAAAATGTTTTCGATGTTTAAAATTGTACAACAAGCTGTGTGTGATGTTTAGTGTGTGAGAGACTCTGCACAAAAGGACCATAAGGAAACTGTAAGTACAAAGTCTTCTAAATTGCGCCACTAACTTCACAAAAAGATCGACAACCAACTAAAAATCGCATGTTTCCTTGTATATTGCAGTAAAGTCAACGAAATGAAGCAGAACATCACACATCGACAACATTACATCGGAATGACACAACAAACACAAAAAACGCACTTGAAAATGGGAATCATTTCCGGAAACGCGTCGTATGAAAAATAAAATAAAGAAAATCGTGATTGGTAGTAGATGGGTTATTTATAAACAAAGACTCATGAATGTTGTTTAAGCGTTATAAAATAGAGTGACAAGTAGATAAAGCTTTCCGATATATTGTTCGCTCTGGGTTTAATAGAGGGGTGAAGGCAGCTGAGGCAGATCAAAACATATTTATCGTGTGTGGGGCGCGTGCTATCGGACAAATGACGTCAGGAAAGGTTTTTGCTGTATCAGGGAAGATCGTTCTGATGTCAACGATTTTCCACAATCAGAAAGCCTCAATAACTGACATACGTGATGAACCGTGATCATTTAAACTTCGTGTAACGTTTGCGCTAACTAGGCAAGGTTCAGAACAGTGTTGCAGCGCTCTATGTGTGACCGGTTACTGCTCGGTTGCTACACAAAAAAAAAAAAAAAAAAATAAAGTTGTTATATTAACTTAAGTATGTTGTTAAATTAACCTAATTATGTCATGTATTGGAAAATTCGACTCGTTCCACATCATTACGAAATATCGTATTCATGATCCATGGAACTAGTATTAATCTAATCTAATCTAATCTAACATCGGGCACCGAGCCGCTCGTGTCCTGCCCCATACGACCCGTCTCTGTCACGACGACGCTCCTTGTTAGATGTTTCGACTTCGGACATGCGAATAACTGAGTATGACTGGTCCTGGCTGACTTCTCGCCTCACTGCACTGCAAATTTCAACGCCTCTCTCTCCCTAATTTTTTTCTTTCTTTTTTATTCTTTCACTCTCTCTTTCCTTTGTACCACAAAAGAAATATTTTCAAGAACGCTCACGTGCCACAATTAACTTCTTACAGCATGTAGAACATTGTTTATTTACAGCTGTAACTTTACACGCTTGTCACTTGTTTGCAAGACAAGAAAATGTATAGTTTTTGTTGATCAGCAGAACAATAAAGTGTTCTGGATTTAATTGGCTGCGGTAATTTGTTAATAACATGCCAACTTTGCTAAAGCGCCGTTTGCTATGTGCGCTTGTTGCTGGGATGCATAAAATACGTCCCTCGACTGCAGCTAAGTTTCGTAGATACTTTTGATATGTTTTGAGATGCCATCATCGCCGATGTACATTAAAAGATAGACATATACTTCATCTGTTGTGGAGGACTTGTTATTCTTCCCGTCCTTGAAAAGATCTTTCTTTCTGGCTGGCGATGACGCTGTACTTGAAGGCTTTATTTAATAAACAAAGAAGACAAGTAGTACAGAACTGACGGAGAAATCATAAAAGCGTACCCGGAAAATATGTATTTTACGGTGAGGAAATATTATACGAATTATAAAAAGAGAAAGTGTGGTGTGCGTACTGTAAGACCTTCGGTACACACACCATCAGATTATTTGACTTGTCACTCTAACGAAGTAGGCGAGTGTCAGCAATATGTCTCGTGGTCTTATGGTGGCGTGTTTATCTTCTGCCGTTAGGTCAGACGATAGAAATGCCACTTGCACGCTTAGAGTAGCAGATTGACGGTGACCAACTTTAAACAGAACTTGATTAATTTTCACACACATTTATTAAAATAATAAAAAGCATAGACATTACGTAACTTGATTCTGGATGCTGTTTACAATTGACAATCTGAAGTTCCTTTGGTCTTGGTACGTTAATCTTATTCTCACATGTCTCTGATACTTGACAAAGTGTCTATTCATTTATCTTCGTGGCTATGTACAGGAATATGGTAATCTTATTAGGCGCAGACTGAAACTTGAGTATAGACTGGTACAGACTAATGCAGACTGGTACAGACTGCTGCAGACAAAGGCAGACTGACTAATTGGAGGTCTGTACACACGTTATAATACCTCGTGCGTTCATGTATCACTGCGCGAGTGTGATCAGCGAGGAGAATAGGTTCTACGTTAGCAGCAATGTCATTGTGTCATTGGCTGCGTTACATATTAATACGCGGATAGACGGAAGCAGAATTTGGTCCGTCTCTAAGGCAGCACCATCTCGTAGTGGGGAGATGGACGAGCACTGCGCCTGCGCTGTTGTGCTAGGCGCGCTCTAGTGGGAAAGTTGTGTACGCGCTGACTACGCGGAACTATGTACACAACAGAAAGGAAGATTTGGGTTTAACATCCCGTCGCCAACGAAGTCCTTAGAGACGAAGCTCAGGTACGGCTTAGGGAAGGGTGGGGAAGGAAATCGACCATGCCCTGTCAAAGGAACCATCCCGGCTTTTGCCTGGAGCGCTCTAGGGAAAGCAAGGAAAACCTAACTCAGGCTGGCCGAACGCGGATTTGAATCATCGTCCTCTATACCAACTGTTACAGTTCCGTTTCGCTATACAAAAGCGATAACATCAGTTATTGCAACTGAATAGCAGGCACAGATCTGTTGCACACTGTTAGGAATATTCTGTTACACATTTATGTCAAACGTATTGAGATACCGGCAAGGCGGTAAAAGAACATGGAATTTTAAGTTTGGAAGTGTTTACAACCTTCTCACGTAGAATAGTTAGAGCTCGAATTTTAATCCTTTGTATCTCCTGTTAACAAATACATATTTGCCAATATACATAATTTACTCTTGTTAGTTGTAAATCTATCCTTTCCTCGTATCATAATGAAACAGTACTTGTATCTGCAATAATTAAACGCACCTCACAGTCAATTTCTGTGTCACTGCAGGTTTGGTGACGTTTATGAAACCAGAGAAGAGCTAACTGGATTGTTGCTTCTTTTTTGCCTTCTAATTTATCTGTCCCCTCTTTAAGTAGTTTCGGGAAATCTACAATTCTTCCCGCAAGTTCATTGTCATAACCGTGCAGTCTGAAATCGGAATTCTTTTTCTTCAGTAAAGCAACAACTTCGTTATAGTGAGTGTTTAAGTAATCCGGCATAGTGCACAAGCTGTTCTAGCGTGTGCTGATCTCTGGTTTCACACATGATTTCAGCGATGAGCGAAGGCCACATTTCTTCAAGTGCCGTACAATGAATGGATTCTGCAGTGTTTATTGTTGCTACGATGCTCGCGGATTGTGTAACAAGAAGCTACTTTCATCGAAAGTATGGCTAAGGGCTGTCACACAATAAGCAGCACAAGGCACCCTTTGTGATTTTCCAAAGGTTTTATTATATTAGCACCCTATCGGCGGACAAACACAAAATTGTGCGGCATGTCTGGGGAAACGATCCGTTAGTCATTCTCTCTTCTGTATCCGTCATAATATTTACTCCCGTGGTCTAATGGTCCGGAAATTAAATTGTAAATAAAACATTTACTCACAAGAGACCAGTCTGTGTTTATATAACGTACTGTAAGCGTCAAATTATGAACCTTATTACCCGATTCAGTCCCGATATCAACTGTAGTAGAACATGTTTTATTAATAACTTCCTTAATTGTTGTTGTGGTCTTCAGTCCAGAGACTGGTTTGAGATAGCTCTCCATGCTACTCTATCCTGTGCAAGCTTCTTCATCTCCCAGTACCCACTGCAACCTACATCCTTCTGAATCTGCTTAGTGTATTCATCTCTTGGTCTCCCTCTACGATTTTTACCCTCCACGCTACCGTCCAGTACTAAAATGGTGATCTATTGATGCCTCAGAACATGTCCTACCAACCGATCCCTTCTTCTAGTCAAGTTGTGCCACAAATTTCTCTTCTCCCCAGTTTCGTTCAATACCTCCTCATTAGTTATGTGATCTAACCATATAATCTTCAGCATTCTTCTGTAGCACCACATTTCGAAAGCTTCTATTCTCTTCTTGTCCAAACTATTTATCGTCCATGTTTCACTTCCATACATGCTACACTCCATACAAATACTTTCAGAAACGACTTCCTGACACTTATATCTATAATCGATGTTAACAAATTTCTCTTCTTCAGAAGCGCTTTCCTTGCCATCGCCAGTCTACATTTTATATCCTCTATACTTCGACCATCATCAAATACTTTGCTCCCCATATAGCAAAACTCCTTTACTACTTTAAGTGTCTCATTTCCTAATCTAATTCCCTCAGCATCACCCGACTTAATTCGACTACATTCCATTATTCTCGTTTTGCTTTTGTTGATGTTCATCTTATATCCTCCTTTCAAGACACTGTTCATTCCGTTCAACTGATCTTCCAGGTCCTTTGGTGTCTCTCACAGAATTACAATGTCATCGGCGAACCTCAAAGTTTTTATTTCTTCTCCATGGATTTTAATTCCAACTCCGAATTTTTCTTTTGTTTCCTTTACTGCTTGCACAATATACAGATTGAATAACATCGGGGATACGCTAAAACCGTGTCTCACTCCCTTTCATGCCCCACGACTCTTATAACTGCTATCTGGTTTTTGTACAAATGGTAAATAGCCTTTCGCTCCCTGTATTTTACCCGTGCCACCTTCAGAATTTTAAAATGAGTATTCCAGTCAACGTTGTCAAAAGATTTCTGTAAGTCTACAAATGCTAGAAACGTACGTTTGTCTTTCCTTAATCTATCTTCTAAGATAAGTCGTAGGGTCATTATTGCCTCACGTGTTCCAACATTTCTACGGAATCCAAACTGATCTTCCCCGAGGTCGGCTTCTATCAGTTTTTCCATTCGTCTGTAAAGAATTCGCGTTAGTATTTTGCAGCTGTGACTTATTAAACTGATAGTTCAGTAATTTCCACATCTGTCAACACCTGCTTTCTTTAGGATTGGAATTATTATATTCTTCTTGAAGGCTGAGGGTATTTCACTTGTCTCATACACTTGCTCACCAGATGGTAGAGTTTTGTCAGGGCTGGCTCTCCTAAGGCTATCAGTAGTTCTAATGGAATGTTGTCTACTTCCGGGGCCTTGTTTCGACTTAGGTCTTTCAGTGTTCTGTCAAACCCTTCACGCAGTATCATATCTCCCATTTCAACTTCGTCTACATCCTCTCCCCTTTCCATAATATTGTCCTCTATATACTCCTTCCTTCTTTCTGCTTTTCCTTCTTTGCTTGGAACTGGGTTTCCAACTGAGATCTTGATATTCATACAAGTGGTTCTCTTTTCTCCAAAGGTCTCTTTAATTTTCCTGTAGGCAGTATCTAGTGATATATGCCTCTACATCCTCACATTTGTCCTCTAGCCATCCCTATTTAGCCATTTTGCACTTGCTATCGATCTCATTTTTGAGACGTTTTTATTCCTTTTTCCTGCTTCATTTACTGCATTTTTATATTTTCTTCTTTCGTCAATTAAATTGAATATATCTTCTGTTACCCAAGGATTTCTACAAGCCCTCGTCTTTTTACCTACTTGAGCCTTTGCTGCCTTCACTATTTCATCCCTCAAAGCTACCCATTCTTCTTCTACTGTATTTCTTTCCCCCATTCCTGTCAATCGTTACATAATGCTCTCCCTGAAACTCTCTACAGCCTCTGGTTTAGTCGGTTTATCCAGGTCCCATCTCCTTAAATTCCTACCTTTTTGCAGTTTCTTCAGTTTTAATCTACAGTTCATAACCAATAGATTGTGTTCAGAGTCCACATCTGGCCCTGGAAATGTCTTACAATTTAAAACCTGGTTCCTGAATCTCTGTCTTACCATTATACGATCTACCTGAAACCTTCCAGTATCTCCAGGCCTTTTTCATGTATACAACCTTCTTTCATGATTCTTGAACCAAATGTTAGATTAACTATGATTAAGTTATGCTCAGTGCAAAATTCTACCAGGCGGCTTCCTCTTTCATTCCTTACCCCCATTCCATATTCACTTACTACTTTTCCTTCTCTTCCTTTTCCTACTATCGAATTAAAGTTTCCCATGACTATTAAATTTTCATCTCCCCTCACTACCTGAATAATTTCTTTTATCTCATCATACATTTCATCAATCTCTTCCTCATCTGCGGAGTAATTCGCTTATAAACTTGCAATACTGTGGTAGGCGTGGGCTTCGTGTCGATCTTGGCTACAATAATGTGTTCACAATGCTGTTCGTAGTAGCTTACCAGCGCTCCTATTTTTTTACTTCATTATTGAACCTACTCCTGCACTACCTCTATTCGATTTTGTATTTATAACCCTGTATTCGCTTGACGAGAAGTCTTGTTCCTCCACCGGAAGCATTTTCTTTGGTTTTCATAGCTGTTACTGCTCATCATTGCCTGTCTGGCTGCCTTCCTGGCCTGAACTGCTTTTCTACATGTTTCACTGAACCATGGTTTGCACTTGATATGATGAAAACTAAATAATATACAGGACAGCCACGAGAGAAATGAAGGGAAAAATCAGGCAAGAGAAAAGATCATTCATAAATAAACAGATAGAGAAGGCAGAGGAGGACTACAACCACAACAATAGTAAACTTTTTTAAAGGACAATGAGACGCTACAAAAAGGAGTACACAACTAAGCCTCTGATACTGAAGGATGAGATTGGAAAACTGATCACTACAAATGAAGGGAACCTAGAGAAGTGGCGGAAATACTACAAAGAACTGCTGAACAATCCGGTAGAGACCTGCGACAACGAAAACAGGGTAGACACCTGCGTCAACGAAGACAGGGTGGCAAACAACAAAAACGTACAAATATTAGACGAAGAACTGACTCTGAGAGAGATGAAGGAGGCATTAAAAAGACTGAAAAATGGTAAGGCCCCAGGCATAGACGTGATATCAGCAGAGCTCATCAAAGAAGGTGGAGAAAAGAATTATGAACGGTTAGCCGAATTGATAGAAGAGCTGTGGAGGAACGAAGTAATGCCAGAGAAATAAAAAACTGCTACTGTCTGTTCCATACACAAGAAGGGCGACAAAATGTCGACACAGATCTGTAGAGGGACATCTCTACTATGCACGTGCTATAAAATAATGCCAAGAATTATACTGGACCGCTTAACCCATACACTGAAGAAATATTAGACGCAGCACAAGCGGGTTCAGAAATGGAAGTAAAAAATGGACCAAATATTCACACTAAGACAAATACTAGATAAAAACTGGGAGCACAATCAGGATACCTTCTGTATGTTTATAGACTCCAACAAATCATATGACAGCATTGTGAGAAAGGAGATGTGGATGATAATGGCAGAGTGTAGGATAAAAGACATGCTGATAAAGATAACTAAAATGTGTGTCACGGAATCTAAGTTATAGTGAACGTACAGGGGACATTCTCAGAAACATTTTAATCAAAAACAGGAGTCCAGTTTGGCACTCAACAACATCCTGAGGAGAGTAACACAAGAGTCTGCAAGAGTCACCATAGGGAAAATAATAAATGTTCTGGCTTTCGCGGATGATATTGTGGTGATACAAAAGAGCATGGAAGATCTGGAGAAAATGGGAACTGTGCTAATGGAAGAAACTAAGAAAGTAGGTCTAATGTTCAAATGTGCGTGAAACCTTATGGGACTTAACTGCTAAGGTCATCAGTCCATAAGCTTACACACTACTTAACCTAAATTATCCTAAGGACAAACACACGCACCCATGCCCGAGGGAGGACTCGAACCTCCGCCGGGACCAGCCGCACAGTCCATGACTGCAGCGTCTCAGACCGCTCGGCTAATCTCGCGCGGCAAAGTAGGTCTAAGTATAAATGAAAATAAAACAAAGTTCATTGTAATAGGAAGAAGAGCTCAATTGGGACCAAAGCATTTAACAATCAGAATCCTAGAAATACAGAAGACAGACAGAGTCACTTACCTCGATGTCAACAAAACCTTATAGAGCAAGGGATCGTAACGAGAATTCAGGCAGGGGGAAGATGGTTAAAATGGGTATAAGCACTATGGGACTCAACATCTGAGGTCATCAGTCCCATATACTTAGAACTACTTAAATCTAACTAACCTTAGGACATCACACAGGGCCATGCCCGAGGCAGGATTCGTACCTGAGACCGTAGCAGCAGCGCGGTTCCGGACTGAAGCGCCTAGAACCGCTGGGCCACAACGTTCGGCGGGGGAAGATGTTTAGGAGCTATACATAGCATCATAAGATCTAAGTTACTTTCCAGACAGGCAAAACTAAGAATATATCAGACCATCATCAAACAAATGGTGTGCTACGCAAGCGACACATGGACCCTGACAAAAAAAGAGAAAAAACTCATTACTTTTAAAAATAAAGTACTGAGAAAAATTTACGGACCAGTGAAAGAAAATGACCAGTGGATAATAAGGAAAAACAGAGAACTCAGACAATTATACACGATACCTGACCTCGTAGCGAGTGAGAAAACTAAAAAACTTAGGTGGTACGGACATGTGAGAAGGAGAGGAGAGAACACGGTAATAAATGCAGTGATGGAAGGAAAATCGGAAGGAACGAGGCCACTAGGACGAGATAGAAGGATAATACCATGGGAGACATGCAGATACTGGGTCTGGGAGATGGAGATGCAGCTGACAGGAAGAAGTGGAAGGCTGGAATGAGTGACGCCAAGGACCGACTGCGGTTTGTGTGGCCAGCATGCGTAATCGTAAGTAAGTAATAACAGGAAGTATTATCCTGTTTCGAATTACATTAGCCTGTGCTTTGACATGCTTACTTATAGCAGAGGGTTACGGGGTGACATCTGAAACAACGGCACCTCGATAATTTGCATCTGGATGAATTAAATCTTTGAAACCATCAACAGAAACAGCATTAAAAGGTCTCTCACCTTTAGCACTCTTTGGAATAAACTTTGTTGTTATACTATTTATTACTGTTGGCGGTATTCCTGAAGGGATTGTGTCAATATTGTATTTATTACAAGTGCGTTTCTTTAAATGAGACTTTCCCGACTGGAAACAAAATATTGCACTTAAGTTTATGCATGATATTAATCCTACAGATCGATCCTAATTACATAATTAATCATACAGATCGGTCCTAATTACACAACTATATGCACAGCCCTAGAAAAGGACTACCTAAAATGGCAATACAGTTCAAAAATTGATGATTCCATACAACTAGTGTTATCCTGCAGGGAAGAAATTTCACAGTACCACTCGAAACTAGTGGCAGGCGCACTCAAACTCTACCCTTCACAGACAAACTGGCAGGAAAAAGTTTGGGGTGTAAGGTACTATCTTTATTTTTACGTGAAATATATTCAACTGACGAGATCCTGGTGTTGGACAGAGAGGTGTTTAATAAGTGTATTACCTGTAAGCATACAAATGGTTCAAATGGCTCTGAGCACTATGGGACTTAACTTCTGAGGTCATCAGTCCCCTAGAACTTAGAACTACCTGAACCTAACTAACCTAAGGACATCACACACATCCATGCCCGAGGCAGGATTCGAACCTGCGACCGTAGCGGTCGCGTGGTACCAGACTGTAGCGCCTAGAACCGCACAGCCACTCCGGCCGGCTGTAAGCATACAGCTGAGTACTGCACCTATCGCTGTTTGACGTCAGAGTTCGCTACAGATGCCTGCTCGACAATCAGCTTGCAGCCCAGGTAGTCAAAGCCAATACCCGATACGACAACTGATGGAAAAAAAACGAATCACTGTTCTAATTAAACTTTGAAAGTGTCGTAAAAAAGCGAGCACTCGTAATGAACAGGTCATAATGCACACCTCTACTGGGGAAAATCGTCGCTCCAAAAGACTGCAAAAGGGGACGGTAGTTGAACATGCTGTTTCCTCGATGTAGAATCACAAACTGCCGAAATTCGAGGGCCTCTTACCTCCCCTCATCCCTCCCCTTCCACCCTTCGTGCTGTTCACAACACGCGCAAGGTAATAGAAATAAATAGAGTTACTGTTATCTTACTGGTGGAAAAAAAATGTGGAGGGCATCGCAGAATATGGAAACAGGACGAGTCTGTAGCATTGAGGAACGCTTCAAACAACTGTCTGAAGGTGATGGCCTCTACATTTAATCCTATGCTCCACAGTGACAAGTAGCAGATATCCAATGTTCCACCAAGGCTCCCTCCATCGCGACCAAGTGGTGTCAGTTAATCATTATGAGGTACTCTACAGCGCACCAGTGGACGATGATGATGATGATGATGATGTTTGGATTGCGGGGCGCTCAACTGCGCCGTTATCAGTGCCCGTACAAATTCCCAACCTTTTCTCAGCCCCATTTCGCTGCTTTCATGTATGATGATCAAACGATGAGGACAACACAAACACCAGTGGACGGATAGGATGAGAGAGACACTATTTATATGGGACAATGTGCTGTAAGACACACTGCAGTTGATAGCGCAATAAATTTTAGCAGTTTTACCAGTTGTTCAATAATTTCAATGCCAGCCAATGTCACAGCAGAATGCTCCCCAATTCCTGTATCATCGCTAAATCATCCATCCACTACTTTTCAAGTACCATATACTAGATTGCGAATGCCTCTAGATGACTGTGCAGTACATTCATTCGAACATATATATAAAGTACACCAGTTATTCCGAAGTTTCAACACCAGGCAATGGCACAGCAGAATGCTTCCCAATTTCTGTATCATCGCTAAAGCACCCCTCCACTACTTTGCAGGTACAATATAGTAGATTGTGAGTGCAGCTAGATGACTGTGCAGTACGTCCATTCGACCATACACACCAAAGCATATAAGACAGCGTCCTATACCGATCCAAATAGGTTACCTACATATTTCCAGCACATCGATCATAGTGCAGAATTTACGATTACGACTGGCCATCTTCCCCTGTGTGGATGGGTGTCACGGAGTATCCTCATATTCGTAGGATAAAGTCGGAGACTGACAGATCCCTCCCACATTGTCCTTGGTCAATCCTCCCTGCAGCACCAATCTTACCCACAGCACCCATCCAAAAGCAAAAGATTTCTCCAGATGAGTGCGTGTCGCGGAGGGTACCGCCTCTTATAGAGTGTAGCAGACATGAGAGTGTTACGGTGATATAACAGACGGTTAAGAAGGAACGTATGGTTTATGCATGATGGAGCTCCAGACTAATGGAGTTTGAAACATTTCACGTAAATCAACCGTGCTATCAAATCTGAAGCATTATTCCACTACCTGGAGTCAGTACCAAGAAGGTACCAGCATGAGAGATATGATCATAGAGCATAAACACACACTTCTATGGTAACGTGGTTCTGCACCTAAAAATGGCTATGAGCACTATAGGACTTAACTTCTCAGGTCATTAGTCCCCTAGAACTTAGAACTACTTAAATGTAACTAAGCTAAGGACATCACACACATCCATGCCCAGGCAGGATTCGAACCTGCGACCGTAGCGGTCGCGCGGTTCCAGACTGTACCGCATAGAACCGCTCGGCCACTCTGGCCGGCACCTAAAAACGCTATATTGTTAATGCCGTACGGTTTCCGAAGTATTAGTCATGCGGAATACAACGCTCTTAATATTCTAATGCAGGATATGTCCAACATCAGACATACAACCATCCCGCAAGTTTACTACCCTAATCACTACGGTGACAAACTTTAAAATGATAAAACTTCTTCCTTCTACACTATTTTGGTGTCCTAGGATGGCTTTGTCAGTGCATATCAACAGCTCGAGCTGCTTATAAACCAACTAGAGCGAAGTCCGGAAACTGCTATTCTGTATCTTAGGAAATTAATGGATTTCATACGTCTTTGTAAGTCGGAAATGTACGTAACCTCAATCCAACTTCCCGCATGAGTCGTGCTTACAATTAGTAGTAGTATCGGTTTTGACGGGTTAAGCTATGTCTCACTAGGAAGCAACGCCTCTGCTCTGGTAGCATTCCTCTTGCTCAGAGACGTCCTGGTCTGATGTTAAGTAGTTTTGCTCATGTGTAGGATAAATAGGAATTTCGTCCTAACACCGCATCTCTCGAGTGTGAGCAGAGTTGTAAAAGACATTGTAACAGGTGCAGAAGAATGCCTTGGTTTGTTGTTGTTACTGAAGACTCTAGACAATATTGTTACGAAATATCGGTAATATAATCTGCATCGAAGATGTTATTCTCTTTAGCAGGATGAATTTAAATGTGCTTACATCCCCCACAGAATCGGTTTACGACGAGTTTTTCGCTATTTGTGGGTCTGTAGTAGTGTCGAAAGTAACGTATAAGCGGTTAAAATCGAGGCTTCGCGATTGGTAATATGCATGCATAGCTGTACGTGTGTGTAGCCGTTAGCGGCGGACGGTTGCGGTTCTAATGCATAACTTGCTAACTGTTTGTCTATAAATTACGCTGCCAGGGATGCGCACTGTGTAGGTACGGGGAAGGGAAACTCTCAAGCTCCATGATGCTAAGTGCTGTCGACACACTATCAACTAACGGATAACATATTACTAAGATGATAAAATGCTCGAAATCTACAGTTTGTGGGGGCGTATCAGAGTTGGAAGGTGTAAACAAAAGTAGCGAAGCTCATATGGTGAGCAATAAAAGCATATACTTATGGGAAAAAATATCAGAGCAGCAGCAGAAATCAAATTGTACACATGTCAGCTCCCTTTTTCAGATCTCTGCACGGTAGAGTGGAAGTCAGACGAACATGTAGAACTATGTCAGACTTTGAGTTTGCATCAAGTGCATTTTACATGAGTCTGCAGACAAGCTCCCTGATGTGATGTAATAGTACACGGATTTGTCTTTAGACTACGAGTTTCCAATGTGAACCATTCAAGGTTTCATCTAGGTACAAGGCAAGAGTTACTATACTTTTCATGATCTCCCTATCCTAAATGCATGCATGTAGATCATCAGGAAGAGGGAAGTCTTAGGATTTTTTAGTAGGCTGCTGTATAGGACACGCAAATATCCTGCACTGTTATCTATCTGCACTCGCTATCTAGTACATGGTACTTGCAAACGAGTGGATGGGTGATGTAGCGATTTTTCAGGAAATGGGAAGCATTCTACTGTGTCTCTGGCTCACATTGAAATTACGGAGCAACTGGTAAAATTGCTAAAATTGATTGTGCTATCAACTGTGGTGTGTATCACGGTGCATTAGCAGTGTCTTTCCCATCTCGCCTGTCAACTGGTACACCGTTGATACACTGGATATCTGCTACTTGTCGCTATGGAGCACGGGATTGATCCTTTAGAGTTTAGACAGTTGTTTGGAAGTGTTCCTCAATGCTGCCCTCCACATGTTTTTGTTTTTCACCAATAAGATAATAGTATCTCTTTTTATTTCTACTACCTCGTGCATGTTGTGAACGGCACCTTCCGGCGATGGTCATCACCGGAACAGTAATCATGTACATGACTGCAAAATGAGGAGACAATGCTCGTCAAAATGAAACTCCGAGACATTCGCTACCCTGTTGCTGTGGAAGATGAGATTAACCGTTAACTTTCGGTTAGCTGTTGGAAACGCTCTACAATGTCGCAAACTCTTCCAGTTTCCGTATGTTGTAATGACTTCCACATTTTTGTCAATGAGAAACATCGCCTCTGTGTTTTATATCTACTGACCTGTGAGTTGTGGAAACTGAGCTGCATAGTTTATGCTATGCGATGTTCCGCTTTCTGTGAAAGCCAAAAGATCGGAACGTGTTAATATCGTTTTAGCACCTGACACAGACCTCGAAGTCATGGTAGAAAAACAAAGTGTATGACGGTGTGCAAAATATAGTAGTATCTTGCTTGGATGTGTTACAGCCGAAAAAAATAATGAATTAAACTGCTTATAAAGGACCAGTACAGGAACCGTCTCTTGTGATTGATGATATACTGAATATGGTCTTCCTCTAGTATAGTCGACAAAACTTTACGCAGATCTTTGCAAGAGACTTCGAGCACTGACCACGTGCTCCAATGGGGCGACATGTGTATATATAATACGCTCGATGTCAACACGCAGACAGTATTTGTTTTCTCGATATAGCGGAAGAGAGAGATGCGGTAAAATCTTATAGGAGTTTCTATTATAGGGAGTGGTATAAATGGTTAAACTTTGGATGTAGTTGTTCTCTCAAAATTAGACCGATTTTGATCACAAAACTAATAGAGATCGGCTGCATCTATTCTCGTGGAATCATGATTGTTCTTGTTATTATCGTCACGAAAAAAATGGTTCAAATGGCTCTGAGCACTATGGGACTTAACTGCTGAGGTCATCAGTCCCCTAGAACTTAGAACCACTTAAACCTAACTAACCTAAGGACATCACACACATCCATGCCCGAGGCAGGATTTGAACCTGCAACCGCAGCGGTCGCGCGGTTCCAGACCGTAGCGCCTAGAACCGCTCGGCCACCCCGGCCGGCTATCGTCACGACTAAGTGTTTAAAAAATAGATGTTACCGCAGGTTCTGTGTTATTTCACACTTTCTAATCTTTAATTATAAAGTAGATACCACTTGAATTATAGCCCGTTGTGGAACGAGGAATTGATAGTGTTTTTTCCCCACGTGAAAGATTATATTCTCTAATATTAAGTGTCTGAAATGACGTGCAATTCGTCCATCAAACTGAAAGAAATTGCTTAATATAGATTTTTTTTAGTTTAACCCTTTCGCTACGGTGAACTTCTGTAGAAGTAGAGCGCGCGGAGTGGCCGCACGGTTTGAGGCTCCATGTCACGGATTGCGCGGAACCTCCCGCCGTAGGTTCGAGTCCTCCCTCGGGCATGGGTGTGTGTGTTGTTCTTTAAGTAGTGTGTAAGTCTAGTTTGGTCCCTTAGGAATTCACACATATTTGTAGAAGTGGGGAGCGAATGTGCCGCTCAGCCGGTGGACTGCTGCAGCAGTTCCGCCTCGCGTCATATTTCTCCGCTTCACTACTTGTGTGGAAGTTTGACCTATGCACCATTACTCATACATCAATATTTTCGAAACTTCTACCTAGAGACCGATTTCAACATATCTTGCGGATTTTACATTTCGCCAATAACGTAAAGCCTCACGACAATGACTATTTCTAGAAGCTGCGGCCAGTAATTGGCCACTTTAGTAAACAATACGAGGGAATTTTCTATCCTAATGAAACATTATGCATAGATGAAAGTCTTCTATTATTCAGAGTCAGGCTAAAAATCAAACAGTATATACCTGCTAAACGTAGCCGTTTTGGGATAAAGATATTCGTTATTTGCGACGTTTACACAAATTATATTTTGGATCTTATTGTCTACTGTGGCTCACATACAGATATTGAAAATTATGATCTCAGTATTTCAAAATGGCTCTGAGCACTATGCGACTTAACTTCTGAGGTCATCAGTCGCCTAGAACTTAGAACTAATTAAACCTAACTAACCTAAGGACATCACACACATCCATGCCCGAGGCAGGATTCGAACCTGCGACCGTAGCGGTCGCTCGGTTCCAGCCTGTAGCGCCTAGAACCGCACGGCCACTCCGGCCGGCATCTCAGTATTTCAGGAAATGTTGTAGCTACATTGGTAGAGCCATATTTGCAGAAGGGACACACCCTGTACTGTGACGATTGGTATACAAGTCCTTCCCTGTTTTGTTGGTTGTATGACCAGGCAACAAATGCTTGTGGTACAGTCAGACACACAAGAAAAGATATGCCTAACAGGCCTGAGAAACTAAAGAAAGGAGAGCTTACTTTCCGTTCTGCATCAGAATTTTTGTTGGCACTAAAATGGCGTGACGGAAAAGACGTATGTATTCTTTCAACAGTCCACTCTGTAGAAATGGTGGAATCATCGAAGATGGTTCGTCAAACAGACTCGAAGCAATTGGAACCTTCAGTAATATTAGACTTGAATAAATCAATGGGATCTGTCGATAAAAGTGACACGGTAATGAAGACCATGGAAAGCATCAGAATATCCAGTAAATAGTATCGCAAGCTATTTATTCACATCGTAGACACGTCCCTTTTCAACGCTTATTGCTTATATAAGAAATTTGTAAGTAATTCAAATTCAAGTGGCTCCAAGCACTATAGGGCTTAACATCTGAGGTCATCAGTCCCCTAGACTTAGAACTACTTTAACCTAACTAACGTAAGGACATCACACACATCCATGCCCGAGGCAGGATTCGAACCTGCGACCGTAGCAGCAATGCGGTTCCGGACTGAAGCGCCTAGAACCGCTCAGCCACAGCGGCCGGCTAGGGAAAATTAACTACGCCAACTTTCAAATAGGAGTCACACAGGGAATCCTGGAAAAAATATAAAGTAGGAAAAAGAAGATGTAGCAGAGGAAAAAGATCAGAACGTCCCTCGAGACTGACAGCAGGGCCTCACCTACCTGATGAGTGGAGCAGCTACAGTACTTGCGTTGACTGTAGAGCACAGAAGAAGCGGAAGCAGACTAAAATGTGTTGTAAGGAATGCAATACGACACTTTGTGCCTTTCCCTGCTTCATGATTTACCATACACTAAAGCCTTTTTGAAATGTAGCACTGTGCAATGATATTCTCGTAATGTAATCCTTATTAAATGTAATGTAAACCAATTATAAATAAATATGACTGAATAAGTGAAAACAAAAATAGTATTCAATATAAATTTTAAATAACAAAGCACTCACCCCACCAGAGTTGAATCCAAAACACGGATCTTATAGAATGTACGAAAAAATTACGCGAATTATCTGAAAGCTCCAAGAAAACTGTTTTCATTCAAAATGAATATCAAAAACATGTGTGGTATGTATAAATATTTTCCCGAATAATATATAGTATAAAGTCCAATAATTGCGATATCACTACGGGTGGGAAAGCAGGAGAGAGTAGCGCAGCTCGCCGTGCAGCGGGCACGGCCGGGCGGGACTGGCGCTCGTTCACAGCGCACGACGCAACAATCACAGCGCCGGCGTGAAGGGGTTAAATTCTCACTTTTTCTTTACTCTGATAACGGTTTTGAACGAGGACACTCTGCGGTGATAGGTAGTTTTCACAGCAAAATAGAGAAACTATTTTCCCCAAATTTTAAGCAGGGTGGACATGTGTAGGTCGAATTATATCCTGCAATCGAACGCAAAAAGTGTACCGACGTTGCTCATAAAACTAAATGAAAATGGGCTGTGCCTATTTTCGTGGAAATAGGACGTTTATTATCGTCGCGATTGTGTTCTCCTTTGCAATAGATATGTTGCATTATGACCCGTTCATTATGAGTGCTGGTTTTTTCACGACAATTTCAAAGTGTAATTAGAACAGTGACGCATTTTTTCAATCAATTGTGGTAGCGCGTGTTGCCTTCGATTACCTGGGCTGCTGGGTGACTGTCGAACAGGCGTCTGTAGTGAACTCTGACGTCAAACAGTGATAGGCACAGTCCTCGGCTTTATGTTTACAGGTAATACACTTATTAAACTCCTCTCTGTCCAACACCAGCATCTCGTCACTTGCATATATCTCCCATAAAAGAAGATAAAGATAGTAGCTTACACCCCAACATTTTTCCTGCCAGCTTCTAGGTCAAGGGTAGAGTTTGAGTGCGCCTGCCACTAGTTTCGAGTGTTACTGTGAAATTTCTTCCCAGCGGGGTAACACCAGTTGTATGGCTTTATCAACTTTTGAGCTGTATTGCGATTTTATTCAGTCCTTGTGTAGCGCTATGCATATAGTTGTGTAATTAGGACCGATATATATGATTAATTACGTAATTAGGATCGATTTTTACTTTAGTTTCCCAACCAAAATAAATCAAGTACACTAACCTAACCTTCTTCACTTGCATCTGGGCAGTTTCCATGTTCTGGGGGTTGGACTTGGGCTTTCTGTTCAGAAGGACCTGGTTTCGAGTCCCGGAAAGGGCACCACTATTTTAATTTCGCACCAATTCCAATCGTCTCTTGTGGTATAATTGTGTTAGGGGAGTGCACTTGGGCTTTTCGTCCAGGAGGACCATGGTTCGAGTCCCGGAAAGAGCACTGCCATTTTTAATTTTCCGCCAATTCCCGGGTAGGGGCTGGAGTGGGGCGTCAGCACAGCCCTGGGACAAAGAAATTCCCACCAAAATTCGAAATTCCCCCCAAAATTTGAAATTACCGCTAAAATTCGAAATTCCCACTAAAATTCCAACTAAAATTCCCGTCAAAATTATAAATTCCCGTCAATAGGGCAGGTTGGGGGGGGGGGGGGGCGAGGAGGGAGGCGGAGTGTGGGAAGGGGGGAGCGGGCTGGGCCCCACTTGCAGGCTGAGAAAAACACATGACTTCATTTGGGGGTGGCGGTAGACGTGTTTGTGGCGGGGGGGGGGGGGGGTAATTAATTGATCAATTGAATTAATTTGCATATCAATTTGTCACAAAATTTGATATCAAAATTGCGCTTGGAGCTACAGTACCTATTACTGACATGTATGTTGAGTGGGCTCGGAGGTGAGTAAAGCTTGCAACTCAAAGACACAGGCGCTGAGTGCCCTAATATCAATAGTACATGGCAGTAGATTTTATTCGCATTTCAGAAACTACCTTTAGGGACTAGAACTTAGTTACTAATGCTACGGTCAGATGCTTTGATTGCAAACTGAACACTATAAGAAAACAACATTACCAGTGCGTCACAAGGTGTGTGGTGCTGCAACTATTTCCATTGCTTCAAATCTCGGTGGAAAAGCGATATTTAAAGTCAGATATTTTTCTTCCTTCTTTAAAGTAACTGAAGTCGTCTACAACCAATTTAAACAACGGAATCCTAAAAGAACCCTCGAGTTCGTTCCTGCAGTGCTGTGCAGACTAAAAAAAAAGTTTTTCATAGTCATTAAAAGACTGATGAAATGGGCCGAACTTATTTTCCCTACATTTTGAAGAATAGAAAGACTGGATGTTCACCACTCAGAACATCTGAATTTAACTTAAGTACTGATCTACAGAGCAGTGGAAGGACACCCAAATATTCCATCAGAAAAAAATTATAAACGAGAAGTCTCTGTGTCTGTCTGGCTGTCTTGCTTTTCAGTGTTCACATGATCCTAGGTTTCCAACTCAAACACAAGTTGATGAGCAAGAATATCTGGATATAAGTAAATGTGCCCAAGAACTATCATGAAGGCACAATTAAGCCTTGATAATAGCCTGCAAGGTTTTCGATTGACTTTGGAGACCTCGAACACTTCAAGGGTTCAAATTGAACAACTTCATTTATCTACTACTAAGGCTGTAGCCAGTTACATACAATTCAGCAACACTGCTTCACTAAACAGCGTTAGCTACAATAGGAAACCACATTAAAATAACGGAACAGTGTGCTACAATCACTGTCATTATCTATGAGACATCCATAGTGTGTATAGGTGGAGGCAGGCGGAGTAGTTATGAACGATGGTGTTCAAAAATGGTTCAAATGGCTCTGAGCACTATGGGACTCAACATCTGAGGTCATCAGTCCCCTAGAACTTAGAACTACGTAAACCTAACTAACCTAAGGACATCACACACATCCATGCCCGAGGCAGGATTCGAACCTGCGACCGTAGCGGTCTCGCGGTTGCAGACTGTAGCGCCTAGAACCGCACGGCCACTCCGGAACGATGGTGTCTTGTTTATCGCCTCCACACGAGATGACAGTCTGCTGCGATAGAAATTGAGTCTTTGAAACGGAAATTCAAGCAAAGGGCGTTCTGCTCCGACTAACTGGGTTATAGTGGGTACGTATTGTTTGAGGGGTGTAGAGATCTTGATGCTATTCACGAACTTCCGAGCAATTCTTTCATAGGCAGAGATTAAGACTGGGTTATAATATGGTTAATAATGACTGCTATTAAAATAAAATAGTGGTAGTTTGCTATCAGATATAACCAGCATATGGATAGTTTCTGAAAATTCCAGAATCATCTGTACTCTCACATCACCTCATTACCTCAGTCATTTGCAAATGGATATTGTGGTAGCCTGGGAAGATTGTTCAAGTTAAATCATGAGGGACTAACCTGATAACACTCTGTACCGACTGTGAGGTGCTGCATAGAAAATCAACACTATTTCAGATTACCTCTCTCTTAAGTGCAACGAAAGTTGGAAGGCTCTTCAACAGAGGAATTTTCACTTTTATTGACAAAGTATTGCAATCATTATAAGTCATTCTTTCAGTATTTAATGACAGGATTACACTCTTGGCTAAGGAATTAAGGATGACTTATTCTAGACATTACTGTTATCGTTTTGTGTTCCATGTTCTAATGACAACTGCTTCTCCTGTCATGCTGGCAAAAGCTGGAATCGAACGTATACTGCACACATTTACTGGTTTCATTTTCTTCGTAACTTTGTTATTCTGGTTCTTCCGTCACTGCGCGTGATTTCCTAACACAGTAGACTTTCTGGATCTAAATTTTATGTTATTCATACCTTATGAAGTCTCTCTCTGGATGTTCATATTTTTCAATCAGCGCTGTGTTGTTGTCTTTTCATTTCTGTTCCTCTGTTCTGGAAGTAGTGCCAGTGCACTCTTAAGAGAAACCTTTTTTTAAGTCTATAATGATGGAAATATATTTTCTATTTATAGTGTTTACTTTTTAAGCACTGGAGTTGTTCCAAAAAAAGGGAGTCACGTCTGATGAGTGATCTTTTCCATTTTCAGAACGCTTAAAACAGAAAAACAGATACAACTGTGATAGCTGTTTATTTATGATGTTTAGTATCCAGTCAGTGCACCTGGGTATTATTAATAATTACGTTCTAGTCCCTAAATACAGTTACAGAAAGAGGAATAAAAGTCATTGACTTATATTTTTGGTATTCCGGCACTCGGCACCTGCTTCTTCGAGTCGCGAGCTTACTCAACACACACATCGATTGTGGAAACATATTCTTCCTGCTGGTAATATAACTGAAACTTGGTAATAATGGAGGATATGTTTGGCAACTGTGTGACTGTTAAGTTACTTCCTGGATAGGACAGAATTGTTCCCTTAAATTTATTTGATATTTTCTTGTCATTTCCACTGAATAATCCGAGTGACTTTCATTTAAGGCATGACACTGGGTTACCAGTTTATGAATTTGTGTCCAGGAGCATCGATCCACGCAGAAATGGCAACTAATCTCACCTTTTACGTTGTGATTTATTTGTCCTAGCCACCACTGGGGCAATAATCGTGAAACTAATGCTGCAGTTGTTCGCTAACTCTGAGGTAACAGGAATGAACATTTCGTCCATAAGCGATGGCATTTTGATGGCTGCGGTTGTTGATAAGTACAAATAAAACAGTTTCTGCGGCTGTCACATGTTTATTTTGCCACTATGTGTTTCGATGGTTCACGTCATCATCTTCAGATGGAGAATTGTTTACTTACATACCTGGTATGGTGAAGAATATAGACGATTGCTTCACAGCAGGAACGCGAGAGCAGTGTAAGTCATGTTGTGTCTTTTACTTCTGATAAAAATTTGTTATGTAGAAAAGGCACTTCTTAGGTTAAAAAGCATGAATTTCTGACAGCGAATTGTATTTACAGGGACGGTAGAGACGTCTGCATACTGCTGCCTGATGTATGTCGTCTCCACCGTAAACTGGGTGACCGAGCGGTTCTAGGCGCTACAGTCTGGAACTGCGAGACCGCTACGGTCGCAGGTTCGAATCCTTCCTCGGGCATTGATGTGTGTGATGTCCTTAGGTTAGTTAGGTTTAAGTAGTTCTAAGTTCTAGGGGACTGATGACCTCAGAAGTTAAGTCCCATAGCGCTCAGCGCCATTTGAACCATTCCACCGTAAATTACGTTTACATCCATGCACTGATACTTAAAAGGTGTTGTACGTACTATAGATATGCTTGTTCACATTGAATACAAAGAGAAAGGATTACTTGGTTTCTACAGAAATATTTGTATAGAAACCGTTTAACCCTTTATCAGTGTATCCAATGTTAACAAGCATTTATTTAGAAACCATTTAATCCTTACTCTTTGTATTCAATGTAAACAAGCCACATTTGGTGCACCTGTGTTGTTCCCTGTAGTGATGTGATATCCGCAGCGAACGGCAAGCATGTACAATGTGGTTCCTGCACGTCACTTCCTTCGTGACACTGAAGTGTGCAAATCGCTAGTATGGCTCCATGAGTGGAGATATCCATAGAAAAATGTGCTGCAATTGCAGCACTTAGCCAATCAGGTTAATCTATTCGCCAAATTCGGAACAGTGTAGTGTGTCTATAGGGGGAGTGCAATACACCCGTCACCGCAGAAGACAACAGGTAGCAATAAGGACATACAACGACCGGGACGACCTCGTAAAACAACTAAAAGTGATGGTAAATATATCAGAATCACCAGTAAGGGAAATAGATTGAAAGCTGTGCTCCAAATTCGTGCAGAATTGGTAGAAATGAACACGACAACAATATCTGTTGCAACAGTAAAAAGGAGACTGACTCAAGCCGGCTTGAAAGGATGTGTCACAGCAAGAAAACCCCTTCTAAGGCCCATAAATAAACAGAAGAGACTTGAATGGGCTGGAAAACATCGTAATTGGACATAGGAAGAGTGGACGAAGGTGTTATTCACCGATGAATCGAAGTTCGAGATTTTTGGAACCAGAAGGAGAATATTTGTTCGCCGAATTGTGGGGGGAAGGGTAGCGCAGCAGTGTTCTCTACCTACAGTTAAACACGGTGGAGGTCCTGTTATGGTTTGGGGATGTTTTGCCGGAGATAGAATTGACGACATTGTGAAAATAGAAGGATGTATGGTCCAGAAGCAGTACCACCGCATACTTGAGTATCATACAATACGAAGTGGATTGCGCTTAATAGGGAAAGGGTTCACCTTACAACAGGATAATCACCCACAACATCGGTCGGCATACTGTACGAATTACATTGCGTCAAAGGAAAAACAGAAAGTACTGAATGATATGGTATGGCCGTCCCAAAGCCCCGATTGTAATCCCATTGAAATGGCCTGGAATGAAGTCGACAGACGTATCAGCGAAGTTAATATATCCAGCAAGGAACATCTCTGCAATATTGTTAAGGATGTGTGGAATCAATAGATTTAGGATACCTACAAAAACTGATTGATCGCATGCCTCGAGTTTGTGAGGCAGTCATTAAATCCAAAGGAGGATACTTTGATGAAAGTAAAATAGAACGATTGCGATTGTATTATACAGGGTGAGTCACTAACTATTGCCACCAAGAATAACTCCGAAAGTATTATAGCAGCTGAAAAGTTTGTGGGACAAAAGTTGCATGGGGCAACGGAGGCCATAATATAACGTTGGTTTTTTGTTGCTAGGTGAGGTCGCGTCAGAGATATGAACGTCAACTTTGTTTTCTTAAATGGGATGCTATAGTTAGGTACTTACTTTCTGATAGTGGCTGCCGAGACGAATCCAATGATGTGTAACAGTAAGGCCTTTGAATGTCAACGAAGGTCACAAAGGTGGCATGAACGTCCATTTACAGAAGGTGTTCGAAGTGATGACCGTTGGTATGAAGGCAGTGTCGCAATTTTCTTATCACGGACAGAGTGGTATTCCTTATGACATCGGCACTTATCGAAGCACATGCTCTGACAATTCTCTCTCGCATATCTTCAAATGTAGTTGGAAAGTCTTTATAAACAATGTCTTCTACGAATCCTCACAACAAAAAATCTAGAGACGTCAAGTCTGGCGAACGAGCCGGCCACGACACGTCTCCTACGCGCCCAATCCAACGAGTTGGGAACCGTTCCTGCAACTCATTTGTAGCCATCAGCGAAAAATGTGCCGGACACCCATTGTGTTGGTACCACATTCCGTTCCTTGTTCCTAAAGGTATTTCATCCAATAAAATACTTAATGTATCTTGCAGGAATGTGGTGTACTTCCTACCATTAAGATTTCCTTCGATGAAATAGGGGCCTATAATTCTGTCCTCCAGAATTCCACACCATACATTCACCGACCACGGTTTTTGGAGTGCAGCTTGCAGCAGCCAACATGGATTTTCAGTTGCCCAATAATGCGTGTTATGCAAATTAACATTTCCATGGTTCGTGAATGTAGCTTCATCAGTAAATAAAATCAAATTAATAAATGTGTCATCCCTCTGAATCTGAAGTTGAGACCATCGGCAGAATTCAATGCGACGCATACAATCCGTACCAGTTAATTCTCGATGGAGACTGATGTAGTAAGGATGATATTTATGGCGATGCAGAACACGAACAACTACTCTGGCTCATGCCAGATTCCCTTGCGATTTGACGCGAACTAATACAAGGATCGCGAACCACAGTGACAAGAGTACCGTTTCCGTTTTCTCGTTAGTAACTTTACGTTACCTGATATTTTTCCGATGCGTTAAAGATCCAGTTGTTCTCAATTTATCATACATATATTTAAATGTGCGACTTGTAGGGTGAGTACATTGAGGATATCTTTCAGCGTGTAAGTCTCTAGCTCTCACTCAATTTCCTTTTCACTCTCTGTAAATGAGAAGCATATCGAATTGTTCTTCGAAGGAATACATAATTCACATTCGCTTGATTCGACGATACTAGTCTTATAGATCCTATTAGTGTTGTATTGCGGAACCGTCGAATGGTGTTTACATGTCAATGGCACGTTAGATAGATACGCCGTACTCGCCGAATATTTACTATTTGCACGATATACGAGAGAGAACTCTCAGAGCATGTGCTTCGAGAAGTGCCGAAGTGATAAGGAATACCACTCAATCCATGATAAGAAGATTACAGCACTGCATTGATACCAATGGTCATCACTTCGAATACCTTCTGTTCCGGACTGAAGCGCCTAGAACCGCTCGGCCACGACGACCGGCATAATGTTCCTGTTCTTGTCTTCCATCAGTTTCTTGTAAATTGTCTTCACCGCCGTGAGCCCATTTTCTGGCATATTGGGCTGGATGTAACAAAACTTAATTAAAAAGATTTTCAGATGAAACAGGTCATTCAAAATATGTTGCACATTATTGGGAGGCTGCAGACTGCTCGGCGCTATTTAGTTTAACTAGTGAGTCATTAAACTATTGGGTGATGCTCTCCACTATTTGTATGTACTATACACATGGAAAGCCCGTGACCTGTTTTGAACGTCTGTTGGATTTAATCCTCCATCTCCTGTGGCGAGTATTAGCGTATCAAACTTAACTTTAAAAATATATTCTGGAGTAACAAAATGGTTTGAAGCTGGCATGACTCGTTTCATGATCTTTTGTGGTATCGGCAGCACTCTTGCAATGTAGTTAATTTTTGATATTATACAGGTTGTATTTGAAATGAATGTAGAAAATGAGAGGTTTGGTAGAGTGGGTCATAAAAACCATATTTCACATAGCAACCCATGTCCGCTTTCCTTAGCGTACGGCGCTAGGTGTCGTTGAGCCGCGTCACGCGCAACCAAGAATTTTTTTTCTTTTTTTTTTTTTGGTAAGTTCCTATGGGACCAAACCGCTGAGGTCATCGGTCCCTAGGCTTACACACTACACCGGCTACCCCACGCGGCAGAGTGCAGCCAAAAGGGTAAGCACACAACATGCCATCCGATAGTAGCAGGTCTGCAGGGCAACGTTTTCAATACATTTGTGGCATCTACATCTACATTTATACTCCGCAAGCCACCCAACAGTGTGTGGCGGAGGGCACTTTACGTGCCACTGTCATTACCTCCCTTTCCTGTTCCAGTCGCGTATGGTTCGCGGGAAGAACGACTGTCTGAAAGCCTCCGTGCGCGCTCTAATCTCTCTAATTTTACATTCGTGATCTCCTCGGGAGGTATAAGTAGGGGGAAGCAATATATTCAATACCTCATCCAGAAACGCACCCTCTCGAAACCTGGCGAGCAAGCTACACCGCGATGCAGAGCGCCTCTCTTGCAGAGTCTGCCACTTGAGTTTGTTAAACATCTCCGTAACGCTATCACGGTTACCAAATAGCCCTGTGACGAAACGCGCCGCTCTTCTTTGGGTCTTCTCTATCTCCTCCGTCAACCCGATCTGGTACGGATCCTACACTGATGAGCAATACTCAAGTATAGGTCGAACGAGTGTTTTGTAAGCCACCTCCTTTGTTGATGGACTACATTTTCTAAGGACTCTCCCAATGAATCTCAACCTGGTACCCGCCTTACCAACAATTAATTTTATATGATCATTCCACTTCAAATCGTTCCGCACGCATACTCCCAGATATTTTACAGAAGTAACTGCTACCAGTGTTTGTTCCGCTATCATATAATCATACAATAAAGGATCCTTCTTTCTATGTATTCGCAATACATTACATTTGTCTATGTTAAGGGTCAGTTGCCACTCCCTGCACCAAGTGCCTATTCGCTGCAGATCTTCCTGCATTTCGCTACAATTTTCTAATGCTGCAACTTCTCTGTATACTACAGCATCATCCGCGAAAAGCCGCATGGAACTTCCGACACTATCTACTAGGTCATTTATATATATTGTGAAAAGCAATGGTCCCATAACACTCCCCTGTGGCACGCCAGAGGTTACTTCAACGTCTGTAGACGTCTCTCCATTGATAACAACATGCTGTGTTCTGCTTGCTAAAAACTCTTCAATCCAGCCACACAGCTGGTCTGATATTCCGTAGGCTCTTACTTTGTTTATCAAAGTAATCAGTGCGGAACTGTATTGAACGCCTTCCGGAAGTCAAGAAAAATAGCATCCACCTAGGAGCCTGTATCTAATATCTTCTGGGTCTCATGAACAAATAAAGCGAGCTGGGTCTCACACGATCGCTGTTTCCGGAATCCATGTTGATTCCTACATAGTAGATTCTGGGTTTCCAAAAACGACATGATACTCGAGCAAAAAACATGTTCTAAAATTCTACAACAGATCGACGTCAGAGATATAGGTCTATAGTTTTGCGCATCTGCTCGTCGACCCTTCTTGAAGACTGGGACTACTTGTGCTCTTTTCCAATCGTTTGGAACCTTCCGTTCCTCTAGAGACTTGCGGTACACGGCTGTTAGAAGGGGGGCAAGTTCTTTCGCGTACTCTGTGTAGAATCGAATTGGTATCCCGTCAGGTCCAGTGGACTTTCCTCTGTTGAGTGATTCCAGTTGCTTTTCTATTCCTTGGACACTTATTTCGATGTCAGCCATTTTTTCGTTTGTGCGAGGATTTAGAGAAGGAACTGCAGTGCGGTCTTCCTCTGTGAAACAGCTTTGGAAAAAGGTGTTTAGTATTTCAGCTTTACGCGTGTCATCCTCTGTTTCAATGCCATCATCATCCCGGATATGCTGTTTCGAGCCACTTACTGATTTAACGTAAGACCAGAACTTCCTAGGATTTTCTGTCAAGTCGGTACATAGAATTTTACTTTCGAATTCACTGAACGCTTCACGCATAGCCCTCCTTACGCTAACTTTGACATCGTTTAGCTTCTGTTTGTCTGAGAGGTTTTGGCTGCGTTTAAACCTGGAGTGAAGCTCTCTTTGCTTTCGCAGTAGTTTCCTAACTTTGTTGTTGTACCACGGTGGGTTTTTTCCGTCCCTCACAGTTTTACTCGGCACGTACCTGTCTAAAACTCATTTTACGATTGCCTTGAACTTTTTCCATAAACACTCAACATTGTCAGTGTCGGAACAGAAATTTTCGTTTTGATCTGTTAGGTAGTCTGAAATCTGCCTTCTATTACTCTTGCTAAACAGACAAACCTTCCTCCCTTTTTTTATATTCCTATTAACTTCCATATTCAGGGATGCTGCAACGGCCTTATGATCACTGATTCCCTGTTCTGCGCATACAGAGTCGAAAAGTTCGGGTCTGTTTGTTATCAGTAGGTCCAAGATGTTATCTCCACGAGTCGGTTCTCTGTTTAATTGCTCGAGGTAATTTTCGGATGTGCACTCAGTATAATGCCACTCGATGCTCTGTCCCTACCACCCGTCCTAAACACCTGAGTGTCCCAGTCTATATCTGGTAAATTGAAATCTCCACCTAAGACTATAACATGCTGAGAAAATATATATGAAATGTATTCCAAATTTTCTCTCAGTTGTTCTGCCACTAATGCTGCTGAGTCGGGAGGTCGGTAAAAGGAGCCAATTATTAACCTAGCTCGGTTGTTGAGTGTAACCTCCACCCATAATAATTCACAAGAACTATCCACTTCTACTTCACTACAGGATAAACTACTACTAACAGCGACGAACACTCCACCACCGGTTGCATGCAATCTATCCTTTCTAAGCACCGTCTGTACCTTTGTAAAAATTTCGGCAGAATTTATCTCTGGCTTCAGCCAGCTTTCTGTACCTATAACGATTTCAGCTTCAGTGCTTTCAAGGTAAATAAGAAATGTGGGTAGAGTTTTATAACTTTTATTTGAAAACAGTTACAAAAAGTGCTCGAAATGATGCCTTCCTGCTGGAATGCACGCCGTGCAACGACGCTGGAGTGACAGTAGCATTCTTTCAAACACTCCCGGCAAAGTGAAAATTGCATCGGAGGCTGCTATAATTTGCGCTATTAGTTCTTCAGCAGTCTCAATGGGTATTTCATAGATAACAGATTTGAGGTGGCTCCAGAAGAAAAAATTAGTGAACATCAAATCGGGGGAACGTGCAGGCCATACCACCGGCCCACCGCACCATATCCAGTTGTCACCAAAGGTTTCATCCCAATGCATTCGCACTGCATGTGCTAACTGCACAGGTGTACCATCGTGTTGGTATCATATTCGCTGTCTCGCGTTGAATGGAACATATTCCAGTCCGGAACCGCGCGACTGCTACGGTCGCAGGTTCGAATCCTGCCTCGGGCATGGATGTGTGTGATGTCCTTAGGTTAGTTAGGTTTAAGTAGTTCTAAGTTCTAGGGGACTGATGACCACACTTGTTAAGTCCCATAGTGCTCAGAGCCATTTGAACCAAAACTCTGGCAGAGTTTCTCGTAAAAAGATTAAGTATCAGTCGCCGGGGAATCACGTATGGACCGGCCAGATTATTGCCTACCAAGCCGGCCCAAATGTTGATATCGAAGCGATCTTGGTGACAACGGACAAAGGCGGCGTGCGGGTTTTCCCGTGCCCACACCTGTTGATTATGGATGTTGAACATATCCTCTCATGTAAAGGATGCCTCATCCATGAAAATACAAGATTCGGAAAATCCATTTGGATGGCACACCATTGCAAGAAACACGGGGAGAATTCAGTTCGACGTGGAAAATCGTCTGGGTTAAGGGTGTGAATGTTCAGAAGGCGGTAGGTGTGCAAATCATTTTCATGCCACGCACGCCAAATTGTGCGTTGATGACCGTGTCCGTCAGGCATTCACATTTGTAATAGCAAATGAATACACCGAGTTTCGAAGTAGGCCTTAAATGCACATGTGCCATTACGAGAACGTGCCAGCGGTAAACATACCTCAAGTGAATCGGTCTAAGTTAGGGACCTGAGGATGGAAGTAATTGTGAGTGGATCTGGCACTCGGCTGTTCGGAAATCGACGAACGTGCAAACGTTGGGCATTTCCATTGGCTGCGCCATAAGCACAGTGAATGTCTGCCCTTTCCTCTCAAGAACAGTGCTAACACAAGAGAGTCACAGGTGCTGCCCTCTATGCAACACCTATCAAACAGGCATTTGCACAACCAAAAGCAACGCGTCCATGTCCCAGTAAGAGGTGGAAAACCCGTAGCGTTGTCCGCCTGGAATATCCGCAACCATGTCAACTACAGCGTTTGCAAATAAATGTCATACAACTTCAACTCGACGTTTCTTTTACCTTGATGTCACCAATACATTGAAATCGATGCCCTGCAGACCTGCTACTCTGACGGCTCTGATGGCATATTGTGTGCCTACCCTCTTGGCCCTGCGCAACGCTGTTAAACGACGCCTAGCGTCGTACGCTAAGGGATGCAGACATGGGTTGCTATGTGAAACATCTTAGTATGACCCACTCTACCAGAAAGCCCTCTCATTTTCTCGTTTCATTTCAGATACACAATATATATGTACGTGATAAATGTTACTTTTATGCATTTCGTCAATATGGCGTTTCTGTACGGACGCACGCATACCCCCAAGAATATTCTTATAGTTTACAGCGAACGTGTGCTTAATATTGCTTCTATCTTGATCCGTTAGACCACAAGCCGATACAGCACTACAACCGCTCGAGTGGAAGACAATACTTCCTCCAGAATCTTTCGCATCCATACAGTATTGCAAATCCTGCAGATGACGGTATTTCGTGTTACTTGGGGACCTCTAACGACGAGTTGTGGTACTGTGAACTGGGGTTTTCCACGTGTACCATATTGTAGGCGCATACCAGAAAAAATTAGCTTTAACCTTTTCGAGGGATAAATTACAACTTAGTGACTACCACACGTACATGTACATGTAGTTGTAGGCACTAACTGGGTGAAAAACAATGTTAGAAGTTGCGAAAAATAATATCACGTTTCGTCACGTAGATGCACGTACCCAAAAAAGTGTTTTGCAAGGGGAAAAATTGAAGTATTTGAAGTAAGAATCATTGGAACATCCACGCTTTAACCAGGTTTAGCAGTATCGAACTTTCATCAGTTTTCACACTTACAAAATTTGTAATTTACATTCGGTCAAGAAGTCTTGTCAGCCGTATATATACGACATACCTTTCAGAATCACATATGACCAATGGAATTTGTTGTTTTAGTCTTCAGTCTGACTGAGCTCTCCAAGTTAGTCTATCCCATGTAAGCTTGTTGATCTCTGCATAACTACTGTAGTCTACACCCATTTGAACCTACTTACTGTGGTCAAGCCTTCGTCTCTTTCTACAATTGCCCCCCTCCCCCCTCCTCCCAACCCTAACCAGCCGACCCCATTCCCATACACTTCCTTCGATGACCAAATCGACAATTCCTTGGAACCTAATACCTCAGGATGTGTCCTATGAACAGAATCTTCTTTTTTACTCTAGTTAGACAATAAATTTCTTTTTTCATCCAGTTTGACTCAGTACGTCGTCATTCATGTGAGTTCTGAGAAGTTTTTCCCGAAGGCATTTGTATGGAGTCTCGCCCTGTACGGGACTGAAACGTGGATGATAAGCCGTTGAGATGAGAAGAGTTCGAGTAAGTAATGCGGAAGCGCTATATCGAAGCTGGAATAAAGAAACTTATAGCACGACTTGACTGAAAGAGGGGATCGGCTGATAGGACAGATCCTGAGGGATGAAGGAATCGTCAATTTAGATGGAAATAAATTGGCTGTTTGCGAATTAACTTGGCGTCTGCTGTGTTAGGCATAGATGTACTACCTTTTGGTGACACCTGGAGGTTAGTGGCGGACTGGGACTCGAACCCGGATTTCCCGCTTATAGCGAGCGATCGCCTTACTATTATACTATCCGTGCACGGTCAGCAGACCGATCCAAATTTCCACATGTCACAATGTCTACATCCCATACCATTATCTCCTACATTCAGCTTAACATTGCATTCCCACACCAGTGAGAATAAGACTACGGGGAATCGAGGCTTATGAACTTATCATCTAGTACACGCCTGGGCATCTAATATTTACTTAATGACTGAACGAACGGACACTGATGATGAAATAAAAATTGGAAATTTGTGGTAAGGACTATGGGACCAAACTGCTGAGGTCATCGGTCCCTAGGCTTACGCACTGCTTAAACTAACAACACACACACCCATGCCCCAGGGAGGACTCGAAACTCCGACAAGAGAGCCGCGCGAACCGTGACAAGACGCCCTTTGACCGCACGGCTACCCCGCGCTCTGATGATGATTGACAGCCGTTCGAAATTAGACCGAAATAAATTCGCTGCGTGCGAATAACTTGGAGTCAGCTGTGTTAGGTGCAGATGTACAAGGATAGCCGAATGGTTATGCGACCGCTAGCGATAAGAGGGAAATCCGGGTTAGAATCCTGGACCTGCACAAATTTTCCTAGGTCACCAATAGGTAGTACGCCTCTGCGTAACGCACCTAATGTCAAGTCATTTGCATGCAACGAATTTATTTTGATCTAATGTCGAATAGCTGTCAATCGTCATCTATGTCTGTACACCTGCTTAGCTGGGTGTTAACGTGCTTGTCTCTCATTCAAACGGGCCCGGGATCGATTCCCGGCCGGGTTGGAGATTTTCTCCGCTTGTGGACTGGATGTTGTGTTGTTGTCATCATCATTTCATCCTCATCACCAGCACGACGTCGCCTAATGTGGCGTCGACTGAAATAAGACTTGCACTCGGCGGCCGAACTTCCCCGAATGGGGCCTCCCTGCCAACAGTGTCATACAATCATTTAATTTTATCATCAATGTCTGTTCATCCAGACATTAAGTAAACCGTCAATTTGGTGACGGATGGAAGTGTTGGGGGTAAAAATTATAGAGGGAGGCAAAGGGATGAATACGGTAAGCAAGTTCAAATGGATGTAAGTTACAATAGTTATTCGGAGATGACGAGGCTTACACAGGATGGTAGCGTGGAGAGCTGTATCAAAGTAGTCTTCAGACTGAAAACAACAACAACATCCCCGTTTTTTTATTTGACCTACCCATACAACTTTCAGTATTCTTCTGTAGCATCACATTTCTAAAGCTTATATTATCTTCTCTTCTGAACTGTTTAACGTCCAGGATTCACTTCGGCACAAAGTTACACTCATGACAAATAACTAAAACAAAAAAGAAATCCTAACACTTGAATTTATGCTCGGTGTTAACAATCTTTTTCAGAAATGCTCTTCTTGCTATTGTCAGTTTTCATTTTATATCTTCTATCTCTCTCTGCATCAACCATCGCCTTTATTTTTCTGCCCAAATACTAAAACTTATACCATTGACAGTGTGTCGTTTGCTAATACACTGACGTGACAAACGTCATGGGATAGCAATATTCGCATATGCAGATGGCGGTAGTATCACGTACGTAAGGTGTAAAAGGGCAGTGCATTGGCGGAGCTGTCATTTCTACTCAGGTGACACATGTGGAAAGGTGTACAACGTGATTATGGCCGTTGGCGGGAATTAACAGACTTTGAACGCGGATGGTAGTTGAAGCTAGACACGTGGGACGTTCCATTCCGGAATTCGTTAGGGAATGCTATATTCCGAAATCCAGTATGCCAAGAATACCAAATTTCAGGTATTAGTTCTCACCACCTTCGACGCTGTGGCCGACGGCCTTCACTTAACGACCGAGAGCAGCGGCGTTTGCGCAGAGTAGTCAGTGCTAACAGGCAAGTAACTCTGCGTGAAATAACCACAGAAATCAATGTGGGACGTACGATAAACGTAAACGTTAGGACAATGTGGCGAAAAAAGAATGGGCTATGGCAGTAGGAAACCTATGCTGCGCCTCTCCTGGGCTCGTGACCGTATCGGTTGGACCGTAGACGACTGGAAAACGGTGCCCTGGTGAGATGGGTCCCGATTTCACTTTATAAGATCGGATGGTAGGATTCTAGTGTGGCACAGACCGCACGAAGCTATGGACCTAAGTTGCCAACAACGAGCTGTGCAAGCTGATTGTGGCTCCGTAACGGCGTGGGCTGTGTTTACATGAAATAGACAGGGTCCTGATTGAAAATGGTTATGTTCGGCTACTTGTAGACTATTTGCAGCCGTTCATGGACTTCATGTTCCCAAACAACGAAGGAATTTCTATGGATGACAATGCGCCATGTCACCGGGCTATAACTATTCGGCATTGGTTTGAAGAACATTCTGGACAGTTCGAGCTAATGATTTGGCCACCAACATCACCCGAAATGAATCCCATTGAACATTTATGGGACATACTCGAGAGGCCAGTTCGTGCACAAAATCCCGCACCGGCAATACTTTCACAAATATGGATGGCAATAGAGGCAACATGGCTCAATATTTCTGCAGGGGACTTCCAACAATTTGTTGAGTCCATGCCACGTCGAGTTGCTGCACTATTTCGGACAAAAGGTGGTCCGACACGATATTAGGAGGTATCCCCTGACTTTTGTCAAATGGTTCTGAGCACTATGGGACTTAACATTTGAGGTCATCAGTCCCCTAGAACTTAGAACTACTTAAACCTAACTAACCTAAGGACACCACACACATCCATGTCCGAGGCAGGATTGGAACCTGCGACCGTAGCGGTGGAGAGATGGGGCCCCTCCACGCCCGCACCAATGTGGTGACCAGACCAAAAGTTCTACTGTCACCTCTGTCCACATGTTAGTTATCTAGTAAGTGGATCACAGGATGCTGGGCTGTGATGTTATCCGTGCGTCTGGGTAAGACTACGCAATAACACGGTCCATCAGGTGATAGATAGTGGATGGAACGCGAATGAGGGTAGCAATTTGAAGAGCAGAGGGAAAAAAATGCCAATGTTCGTGCCGTGGGAAAAAAAGACCTCAGCGACAGGGGATGGGTAGTAAGAGCAGTAGTGGCTTACTAGCTGCGATAGTTCATGCAAGATTGGATTTGTTAGTGTGGGTATCATGCATCATTACCGTGGCAAGCGATGGCGATTTATCCCAGGTGCTGTAGCCGCTGCATTTCTGGAACAATCAAGGTCGTTATATAGTAGTGGGAGATCGGCCTTAGATCATCTCACTGTGTGTGTGGGGGGGGGGGGGTGGAGCTTTTCTGCTTGCAGTGTACGGTACGGCTTCCCTGCGTGGTGCCAGTTATTCGGCAGTGTGTTCCAGCTGGATATCCAGTAATGGCGTCTGATTAACAGGGGCTCACCCGTACCGTTGTGTTTGCGTGTGCTTGGCCGTAGATGTTAGGTCCTTACAAGTATGTCTTTTGGTCTTTTATGTTTCCATCTATGGTTGTGGTCGTAGTTCCCCAGATTCAGAATAAACGGGTTCTGCGAATGTCTGGAGTTTCTGTATAGTCTTGTGGTGAGTTTGTGGATTACCTCCGTGAGAGTCTGAAGTCTGAAGTCGGTATTCCCAGTGAAGGTCCCCGATGCGTGTGTATCGTGGAGCATTGCTTATGATTTTGAGTACTTTGTTTTGTATCAGCTGCAGACGGGGCAGGCGTGTAGGCGCAGCGTATCCCCAGACAGGAGCTGCGTACGTCATCAGGGGTCGAATAAGTGCCATGTACATGGACCTCGACACCCTTCTGTTCAGTGTGCTACGCCTGTTGAGCATAGGGTAGAGCTGTTTCAGCCTCGCGCTTGCTCTGTTGGTCATGTGTTGTATGTGGTCCCCCCAGAGTAATTTCGGTCCAGCCAGACACCGAGGTATTTGACTTTCTCACGGAAACGTATTGGGCGTGCATGTAGAGTTATTGGTCTGCAGTATCGGTGTTTGCGCAGTTGCTTCGGTCTTCTACTGAACGGCATGACCTTATTCAATTCGACTACGTTCCACTAACTTTCTTGTCGATACATTATAACCTGTTTTCGAGACACTATCCATTCCTTTTCAACTGATCTTCCGAGTCCTTTGCCGTCTCTGGCAGAATTACGACGTCTTCGGCGAACGTAAAGGGTTTTATTTGTTCTCCCTGAACTTTAATACCCTTTCTGAGTTTTCTTCGGTTTCGGTAACTGTTTGCTCGATGTGCAGATTAAATAATATGAAATATAGGTCAGTGTTTTCTGGGCAAAGAGTTTTGATCTAAACGCGGACAACCTGCGACCGTAGCGGTCGTGCGATTCCAGACTGAAGCGCCTAGAACCGCTCGGCCACATCGGCCGGCTGACTTTTGTCACCTCAGCGTAATATTCCTGCGGCACGACCTTATTCAATTCGACTAAGTTCCATTAACCTTCTTGTTGATACATTACAACCTCTTTTCGAGACACTATCCATTCCTTTTCAACTGATCTTTACGAGTCCTTTGCCGTCTCTGGCAGAATTACGACGTCTTCGGCGAACGTAAAGGTTTTTATTTGTTCTCCCTGAACTTTAATACCCTTTCTGAGTTTTCTTCGGTTTCGGTAACTGTTTGCTGGATGTGCAGGTGAAATAATATGGAATATAGGTCAGTGTTTTCTGGGCAAAGAGTTTTGATCTAAACGCGGACAACTTTGAAAAATAATTGCATCTTTTACCTTAAAACCTCGGTGTTTCGCTGCGAGGAGGAGAAACGTTCTCTTTGGCAGAGGGTGGTACACCCCTCCGGCGGGGCTGCGCGGCGCACCCGCGCATGCGCGCTCGTGTCGAGCGAGGGTATTTATGGGGTGGCGGGCGCAGCGCGGCGATCAGCAGAAGCATGTGGGCGCTGTTGCTGGCACTGGCAGCGACTGCGGCGTCGGCGACGGCGGCGCCCGTCTACCGGCTGCCGCTGACCGGCTCGGGCAGCGCCTCTCTGGCCTGGGCGCTCGACTACGGTGGCCGGCAGCTGCGCGCCGAGGTCCACTGCAGCGAGCCAGCCGACTGGATGGCCGTCGGCTTCTCGGACCGCGGCGACTTCGCGCCGGCCGACTACTGTGTAATGTGGCGCGACTGGCGAGGCCGCGTCCACATGCAGGTGAACCTCTCCCCTACTTGCACCATCGTTCCCAATTATACACTTCGTACTGTTAACTCAGTCTTTGTTCACAAACCAACGGTCACTGAGTCGAGCCGGCCGGTGTGGCCGAGCGGTTCTAGGTGCTGCAGTCTGGAACCGCGCGACCGCTGCGGTCGCAGGTTCGAATCCTGCCTCGAGCATGGGTATGTGTGATGTCCTTAGGTTAGGTTTAAGTAGTTCTAAGTTCTAGGGGACTGATGACATCCGAAGTAAAGTCCCATAGTGCTCAGAGCCATTTGAACCATCACTGAGTCGGACGTCATTTCCTACTGCTTATTATCTCGTTTCTACGCTTATTACGCACCCCACAGTGAAACAATGGTTATTTTTGTTGCCGGGATGAATGCTTTTCGTTCTCTAGTTATTTACACATCAACCCTCATAAGACCAATGGCGGGGGAGGGGGGGGGGTGAGGGGAGTAGTTTGTGCCCACCCTTTGAAATTACTCTAATCTAGTCAGTTAAATTAGATTTTAAAAGTTTGAAAAAAAATATTTATTGTTTTTAATGAATTCGTCTACCACATTCCTTAGATGTTTAAATTTTTTTTTCGCCGGCCTGAGTGGCCGAGCGGTTCTAGACGCTACAGTCTGGAACCGCGCGACCGCAACGGTCGCAGGTTCGAATCCTGCCTCGGGCTTGGATGTGTGTGATGTCCTTAGGTTAGTTAGGTTAAAGTAGTTCTAAGTTCTAGGGGACTGATGACCTCCGAAGTAAAGTCCCATAGTGCTCAGAGCCATTTTTTAAAATTTTTCAGTAAAACGTAAATCAAAAATTTAAGCCTTAGTAGTAAATGTCACTTTCCACAGTGAACATCCTATTCAAACTTTTCAGGTTCAGGATCTTACTTATACATCAGTATCTCTTTAAACTGTACGCTATGAGTAAAAGACAACAACAATTAAGGAAATTTTTTACCGTCGACATAAAGCACCGCCTCCTCCCATCGGTGGTACACGTTATTGAAATTAAGTTGATATCGCTAAGAGTGTGCTAAAGGACATTTTCAGATTTGAATCCTATTTACACATCAGTATCTCTTTAAAAAGTATGTTTTAATATAAGTCAACAACAATTAACGGCCGGCCGTTGTGGCCGAGCGGTTCTAGGCGCTACAGTCTGGAACCGCGCGGCCGCTACGGTCGACCGAGCGAGGTGGCGCAGTGGTTAGCACACTGGACTCGCATTCGGGAGGACGACGGTTCAATCCCGTCTCCGGCCATCCTGATTTAGGTTTTCCGTGATTTCCCTAAATCGCTTCAGGCAAATGCCGGGATGGTTCCTTTGAAAGGGCACGGCCGATTTCCTTTCCCTTCCTTCCTTCACCCGAGCTTGCGCTCCGTCTCTAATGACCCCGTTGTCGACGGGACGTTAAACACTAATCTCCTCCTCCTCCTCCGCTACGGTCGCAGGTTCGAATCCTGCCTCGGGCATGGCTGGGTGTGATGTCCTTAGGTTTAAGTAGTTCTAAGTTCTAGGGAACTGATGACCTCAGAAGTTAAGTCCCATAGTGCTCAGAGCCATTTGAACCAACCATTAACGATTTCAGTTCTTTTTCAGTTTTTGTGTGGCATACGTAAAGAAGCCTCCGTCCATTGGTAATGTGCGTTATGGAAAATCCATTAAATACTAATGCATTTTCCATAACGCGCATTACCAATGGTTAAGCACTTACTGCCTGACGTGACTTTAAAAATAAAAAAGCTACGAATGTTCTTCGCTAGCCACTGCACATTGCACAGCGGAAAATACTTAGCATGTACCTAGCGATGGAAAATTTACTGTCTATAAAAAGATGGATAGAAGTTTAGGGTTTAACGTCCCGTCGACACTGAGGTTATTAGAGACGGAGCGCAAGCTCCGACTCTGTCGTGAATGGGGAAGGAAATCGGCAGTGCCCTTTCAAAGGAGCCATCCCGCCATTTGCCTGGAACGATTTAGGGAAATCATGGAAAACCTAAATGTGGATGGCCGGACACGCATCTGAACCGTCGTCCTCCGAGTCCAGTGTGCTAACCACTGCGCCACGTCACTCGGTATTTAGTGTCTGTATGACTCCATGCGCGCGTAATTTCTGTTGCCTTATTATCATGGTCTTGTGATGTAAGTAACAGAACTGTTGGACAATATGACTCATATGTGTTCTCTAAATTTACTCTATAGAAGTTGATCAGGACAATTTCGCCTTTTACTATGTGAAAGATTACAGACTTCCTCAGGCTGCACTTTATCAGTGGTACGAGTACATACACAGTCGATTGCAGAATACATATTCCGTCATCAGATATATCTGGGAAACCCCTCACATCTATATCGATCTAGTGAAAAACGTCTGTGCACGAATAGTTGATAGCCACAATTATCCTTCCACATCACTTTACCAAGCGGGTAAAAATTATGCAGACTTATACGAATTTTTTGTTTTGTTTTTCAACACATACGAAAACTGATACTAATCGTGGAGAGTAACAACCAACGCTCGGGAGTTTTACGTGATGTTCAATAAAAAATAACAAAACGCATAACTTTTTCGTAATTTTACCTGTATTTTAAAGCGGTACGGCAAGATATCGGTGGTTATCGATTATCCATGCAAGGACGTATTTCATTGAATCGATACTGATGTCATTCGTTTCCCAGGCAGATGTCATGTTGGGCTGTATATTCCAATATCGATTATGTATGTTGCATGCATGATCAACATTAATAAGCTGCTACCTAAAGAGGTCAGCAATTGTTCATATAATAAAATACACTGGCTGCCTGACTCCAAGATGCTACTTCAAAAATGGTGGAAAGACTAAAAATTTCGCCTTTCTTCCACCTATTCTCATTAATAGGGAATGTATTCACAGTTGCCAATATGGACTACGATCAGCTGTATAATGGAATGACGACAGCAAAAATTTGTTCCTGACCGGGACTCGAACCCGGATTTCCCACTTCTCGCGAGCGGTCACTGTACGATCAGGCAAGCCGCTCAGAACTCACGGCTACACCCATATGTCGTCAAGCATGTGTCTACAACCTGCATTCGTACAGTCATTATTTAGGCCTATATTCCCGTACGGGGAAGACATTTTAATTGACTGTCGCGTTCCCGATGTCTGCAGATAAATATGATATTGCATGTCCGAGGGAACTTTGCATCGTACTTCTGAACAGCACAGGCACTAAAATATCGTATCGATTTGAGTTTAAGTTTCTTGGCGGACTCCTTTACTTTTTCGTCTGAGTTACAGAGACAGGTCACGATCCTAACAGGCCATCACTAAATTCGTTCGGTGTGCAGTGTCAGACCTACTTGGCAGAACCACAACCGCCTTGACACTCTATAGGAAGAAGGAATAGCCCATTTTAAGCAGTTTTCATAATAGGTACCTGTAATTTTTCGAAATCTCTCTAACGAACAAAAATCTTCCATTCGCCTTGCTTGCTATTGATTTCACGTGTTCATTCCATTCCAGGTCGCCACCTAGGCTCCAAAACTTATCATTAATTTTTTAATCGGATACTGTCGGCATCTTTTCCTTATTTATCGACAATATTTTTGATTTATTAACATTTAAGGATAGCTGACAATCAGTATATCAAGTGACTAATTATGTTTGGTTTATATATTTTGTTTATACATTTTGGAATCATTGGCAATCCTGTAACGTTTCTGAACTGTCTGACAACAGTAGACTGTCCGAGACGCTAATGTCATATCTACAGGATGTTCTGTGAAACGCTAAATATTTCAGTACTTGATAAAGGTTTTAGGAGTCAGAATAAGGCTTCCAGCAAGTAAAGGTAAGAGGAGGGATTTTGCTGAAAGGTTAATGCTCGTAAAATTTTTACTTGGTGATAACAAAAGCAATTATATTTATTTAAACAGAACTACGTATTTGTGTTAACTGCGGTCGAAAGACCCAGAAACGAGAAATAAAGTGGTATGCCATCTGTATCTATTGTATCTGTACTAATAATAAAACTGTAAAACTGTTGTGCCTGTCTGTTTGAACAGGCTAATCTCCCAAACTACTAGGTGTTTCGTGGCGGTTTCACAGGTTACTTGAGCTTAGCATGGGGCAATATATAAGCTTTATTTCATCAAAATTAGATCACGAAAAAGAAAAAAGAAAGCTATCGTAATATAACGCGACATAGGGAAACATATTTACTCTTGGGAAAACGGTTTGTTCTTTGGCGTTTCAACTGTATCATATTTGTGAAAATGCTTTTATTACTTGATAAGTTCTGCGTAATACGTTTCAGTGTAGTGAATACAATGCTCAACCTGTTCAATCCATACTTCCATACTAATATTATGAAATACGAAGGTAACTGTGTCTGTTACATTTTCACGACTAAAATGCTGAACCAGTTTCGATGAAATTTGGTACAGAGATAGCTAGAACCCTGTGGAAGAACGTAGGCTACTTTAGAATGTAAAAATGTCGACCCCTAAGAGTCTGAAGCGGACCACCTTTTCTTACATCATTGAACATAAACTACGTTAAAAAATATTAAATTTGTTTCATAATGTCCACTTTGCATGAAGTATAGCTACTTCAGTAACACAACGCATAGATGCACGCATCACTTGGCAGCGATGCTGCGCACGTCGCCACATCTCACTTCGATCTTTCAGGCGGTTGAGTGGTGGGAGGGGGGGGGGGAGCAGAGGGACGTAGGCGTGTGGGGGCAGCTGAAATTATGGCACATACAACAGCTTACTTACTCAGCATGACTCATCATAACAAAACTACTGTCCGCAGCTCGTGGTCGTGCGGTAGCGTTCTCGCTTCCCACGCCCGGGTTCCCGGGTTCGATTCCCGGCGGGGTCAGGGATTTTCTCTGCCTCGTGATGACTGGGTGTTGTGTGCTGTCCTTAGGTTAGTTAGGTTTAAGTAGTTCTAAGTTCTAGGGGACTGATGACCATAGATGTTAAGTCCCATAGTACTCAGAGCCATTTGAACCATTTTTAACAAAACTACTAATATTCAAGCACAACCCTTGGCTAACAGCTGGTTTATTAATAGAAAACGTAATGTATGTGGCCCAAGCCCTTGACCGGGCTGCTTACCTGACTACACGTAAGGTGCACCCTTTCTTCGCCACAGCAATAGAAAGGGGTAGGTGACGGTCTGAATGCCCCGAGAGAGACCCCCAGAACTCATTTGATAGCAGGCTGAGTGGACATGGGGTCTACCTAGAGGGTCTGGAATGAAGAAAAATTCCCGCCCCCATGTGGAATTGAATCCAGGACTTCTGGGGCTGTCGTCTGGTCCTCTACCCGCTAGAGCACCATGGCCGCCAGGCTTTTATTAATACCTCAGTGAAAATTTTTGGAAAAATAAGTGAGGGATCTTTTTAATGTCATGAGTAAGACTGCAGCCGCAGTATTGCAGAAATTTATGTTCTCGATATATTGCAAGCTAAGATTTGGCTAATTTCGATCTCACTAACATAGATTATACAGTAGTTTACTTACCGGATTTCTATTCGGAAGGAACGGAGATCAAGCCTGCATATGAAGTTATAATGAAGTCTAGACCTTTCGCTGCTTACAGGCGTTGATAATGTCCCTACGGTCGCACTATCCTTTGTGTCCTCGTTGGCTCATTGGGATAGAGCGTCTGCCATGTTAGCAGGAGGTCCCGGTCGGGGCACACATTTTTCAGCTGTCCTCGTTGATATATTTTTAAGCAGCGAAAGGTCTAGATTTCATTATAACTTCATTCTTCGAGAGCTGCAAATTCACCAATGATATCTGTACAGATACCAGCTTCATATAAATCTGCATATGGTCATCCATATTTAGTTATTTCTCGGTATCCCTGAATTACTTAAGGCGAGTCAAGGCTACCGCAGTTTCCTGCTCTGTCCCTAATCCTTCTAATATGACGCTCCGTTTCAAATAACCTTCATCGACAAGATGCTAAACCTCAATGTTTCTCCCCCTTTTTAATGTAATTTGGAAAGTAGCCAATGAGACAAGTATAATCGAATAGTTGGAACAGGAAACCGCTGATTCCCTATAGCTATCCAGTTACAGCCTTTATGTATATGTATAAACAATAATTTGATGTTTACGTCTGCACCACAGTCACTAACGTCATTGTTTGTATAAGAACTTGCATGGTACATCGCTTGTTCTCTTACTCTTATTTTCTCTGGCAATGTTAACTGCATACAATTTCAGTTGGTACTGCTGTAACTAACATACTTTGCAATCGGTAGAGATACTCTCTTATTTAAATAAATCTAACATCCTAAAATAACCAACACTTGGTGTATTCCTCAGAGGCTAATGCAGTAGGAGGGCTTTATAGCAGACCAACAGGGACTCTGACGAAGGGCGTCTGATTATAGCTCACAGGATAGATAGTTGCGTAGCCGATGCGTGGGACGAGGGCTTAGGAAAGACTGTCTTACGATCGCTAAGCAGGAAATGTCAAGTGGGTTTGAGTGTTGGTGCTGAGCGTCTCTAGCTACTAGATCTGTCTCATCTCATTACTGCCTCTCACCACTCCACTGTGAGTTTGCTGATCGGTAGCATGATAAAGTGCTGATGCTAACGCCAACACCCCCAGTTCAGTTTTACCGTCATTTAGACGCAGTAAAGAATATCTGCAGATCTCTACAGGACAATTTTCCTAATATGATGTGCATCACATCTGCCTGTGATTCCTCCAGAAATGCCAATGTTGTACGTGTGTGATATGCATGTGAAGTATTAGTTGCAGATACTTCATTTAGGCAAATGTTAATTTCTAGCATGGAAACTACTGCACCGAGAGGATATAAAGAACTTAGTCCTCTCGGATCATCACAGATTGTCAGAAATGATAGCAGGAGTAGTCAGTGATCTACTTCATCTACTGCAGAAATTTGCCAGCGTCACTAACCTGTTTTACAGGAGATTTCATACATACAACTAGCGTAGATATTTCGAGGTTTCTCTAGAGTATTTCAAGCAGATACCGCTATGGTTCATTCAAAGCGGCCGCGGCCAATTCATACGCAATTATACACTCCTGGAAATGGAAAAAAGAACACATTGACACCGGTGTGTCAGACCCACCATACTTGGTCCGGACACTGCGAGAGGGCTGTACAAGCAATGATCACACGCACGGCACAGCGGACACACCAGGAACCGCGGTGTTGGCCGTCGAATGGCGCTAGCTGCGCAGCATTTGTGCACCGCCGCCGTCAGTGTCAGCCAGTTTGCCGTGGCATACGGAGCTCCATCGCAGTCTTTAACACTGGTAGCATGCCGCGACAGCGTGGACGTGAACCGTATGTGCAGTTGACGGTCTTTGAGCGAGGGCGTATAGTGGGCTTGCGGGAGGCCGGGTGGACGTACCGCCGAATTGCTCAACACGTGGGGCGTGAGGTCTCCAAAGTACATCGATGTTGTCGCCAGTGGTCGGCGGAAGGTGCACGTGCCCGTCGACCTGGGACCGGACCGCAGCGACGCACGGATGCACGCCAAGACCGTAGGATCCTACGCAGTGCCGTAGGGGACCGCACCGCCATTTCCCAGCAAATTAGGGACACTGTTGCTCCTGGGGTATCGGCGAGGACCATTCGCAACCGTCTCCATGAAGCTGGGCTACGGTCCCGCACACCGTTAGGCCGTCTTCCGCTCACGCCCCAACATCGTGCAGCCCGCCTCCAGTGGTGTCGCGACAGGCGTGAATGGAGGGACGAATGGAAACGTGTCGTCTTCAGCAATGAGAGTCGCTTCTGCCTTGGTGCCAATGATGGTCGTATGCGTGTTTGGCGCCGTGCAGGTGAGCGCCACAATCAGGGCTGCATACGACCGAGGCACACAGGGCCAACACCCGGCATCATGGTGTGGGGAGCGATCTCCTACACTGGCCGTACACCACTGGTGATCGTCGAGGGGATACTGAATAGTGCACGGTACATCCAAACCTTCATCGAACCCATCGTTCTACCATTCCTAGACCGGCAAGGGAACTTGCTGTTCCAACAGGTCAATGCACGTCCGCATGTATCCCGTGCCACCCAACGTGCTCTAGAAGGTGTAAGTCAACTACCCTGGCCAGCAAGATCTCCGGATCTGTCCCCCATTGAGCATGTTTGGGACTGGATGAAGCGTCGTCTCACGCGGTCTGCACGTCCAGCACGAACGCTGGTCCAACTGAGGCGCCAGGTGGAAATGGCATGGCAAGTCGTTCCACAGGACTACATCCAGCATCTCTACGATCGTCTCCATGGGAGAATAGCAGCCTGCATTGCTGCGAAAGGTGGATATACACTGTACTAGTGCCGACATTGTGCATGCTCTGTTGCCTGTGTCTATGTGCCTGTGGTTCTGTCAGTGTGATGATGTGATGTATCTGACCCCAGGAATGTGTCAATAAAGTTTTCCCTTCCTGGGACAATGAATTCACGGTGTTCTTATTTCAATTTCCAGGAGTGAAGTACAATCCGAGTATGTGCTCCGTCTCTGACGTCCTATCTTCTTTCTTTCTTTCTTGTAAGAAAGAACGCCGTGATTTTCTTTAGGTCTACTGATTAATCGTATGTTGACGCTTGAATTTCGACGTACATAGACTGTGAAGACTCTTAAGTGGTAATCACCTATTAGAGAGCGTCCATTTCCTTGAGAGACGTCGGTAACGCGCGATGGTAAACTTCTGAACTTAGTCATATCGTTTACACATCTACGGATGATAGTATGATGCCACATGAAATAGGATGAACACATCAAATCAGTAGTATGGAAGGCGAGTGGAAGACTTGTATTTGTTGGGAGGATAGTACGAAAAGTGCAGTGCATATACAAGGAAACTCCATTCAGGACACTAATTTTGACACATCCAGAGTGCTGCTGGAGTTCTGATCAAATAGGGATGAATGCAGATTCGAAATAATTCATAGACGCACTCCTACAATCTCAACATGTCGGTACAGTCCATACGAAAAGTGCAACGGAAACGTTCAGGGAACTTAAGTGAGAACGTTTGTACGACAGGCAACGTTATTCATTTGAAACTATATTGGGTAAATTTAGGTTTTCTAAGTTCTAGAAGATCGTGCTACAGTGCTATTGCGTATAGATACCACGAGACCTAAGATAAAAGGAATTACGGCTCGTACTGAGGAATATACGAGTAGATAGTCCTTTTCCCCTCCATCTACAGACCACTGGAGTTGACAGAAAGTCACTAATTTTGGTATCAAGCACACACTAGTGACTTGTGAAGTATGTACGTGGTGTTTCAGATACTGCGTTTTTCTCAGTAACTTACATAATAATAAGTGAAAGGAATATTATCTTAGGTAGGTAAGCGTAGGGAACGTTGCTCTTCTATAGAGTTGTGAACTCTTTACCCTCCCATTCACTTCCATCTCCCCCTGCCTCTCTCTCTGGCCATCTGTTACTCCCCACCTCTTCATGTCCCTCTGCTACCGCCCTTTCTGTCCATCTGCTCGTGCTCCTTCTAAGTCCGTCTCCTCCTCACCCCCTTCATTTCCTCCTCACCCCCTCTATTTCCTCCTTACCCCTCTGTTTCCTCCTCGCCCTCTCTCTGTGCGTCTTCTCTTCCCCCTCTCTCTGTCCATCTCCTTCTCTTCCCTCCCTCCTCCCCATGTCAATCTCCTCCTCCACACACCTGTCACCATCTCCTCCTTCCCCCTCTCTGTCTGTTAATCTCTTCCTCTCCTCGTTCTGTCTCCACGTTATCACCCCCATCCAACAGGACGTCGTAGTAAGTAATATGTGTACCAAGTTCAGTTTAGGTAGTTTAGACGTTGAGTTGTGCGTTCAGGACCATGGGTATTCGTTTGAATAACTTATTTAATGGAACATTTCACCACCAGAACATCCATATGAATACAGTCCATTATGTACAGTATCCTGCACTCATCCCCCAAACGTTGAATGTTTCTAGCCCATTACTATAAAATTGATAGAAATTTAATTTAAATTGATATTTAGAGGTGTAGGAGGAGTCTTTTTTATCCAGAACTTTGCCCACATGTACACATCTCACATACGTATATTTCACTGTATCTCTAATGAATTTCACCTTGCAGTTTCGTTTTGACGTAGCTCAATGTTTATGGCGTTATACCTCCTGAACTATGTTGCATACAATAATATAATTTGCAGGTACAATCAGTGATACTATCTACAAAGTATGTCTCTAATACAGCTGTAGTAAAGAAATAATAAATTAAAAGATCGTTCCTGATGCAACAGTTTTAGTACATGAAAATCGGAAAAATAGTTAGCGATAATCTTTTTTTCCTTGCATCATTTTGTGTGGTTTGTCAGCGAGAAAAAGTTTCTTAAAGGTCTGAAATTATGTGTAAAGTTTGTTGACGTGCTTTCATTCTCAAATACTAGATGAATAAATTCTGGGCGTTCGCGCATCCTGGTCTAAATGTCTTTTTACACCCTGAATCCCCCCCCCCCCCTCCCCACCATCCTTTTGACAGGTAGGTAATGTCTACTTCTACAACGATTATTTCCAGACAAAAAGTGATTTGTCTCCCAAATTGGATTTAAATCGGTCCAGTGGTTTACGAGAACATGTTGAACATACGCACGTACACAAATCATAATATGCATGGATTATCCAGAGTTACAGGACCGAGCTATAATTCTTTAAACAGAACTTTTTTTATCCATCATGTAGCTCACGTATCTAAACCAAGTGCCTAAAAATCAATTTAAATTAAATTTCTATCAAGTTTTTAGTAATGAGCTAGAAACATTCGACGTTTTGGGGGTGAATAGAACGTACTGTACATAACTGACTGAGTTCAGATGGATGTTTGGGTTGCAGAATGTTCCATTAAGTATGCTGTTCAAAGAAATGCTCATTGTATTGAATACACGACTCAACTTTTAAACGACCTGTGGACTTGAAACAGCGCGTCGAGTGAGCTTGTGGTTCCGACACCGCCAGTTTTGCATCTCGTCCGCCTGCCGTTTAGAAGGCGCATTTCCTTCAAGGTGATAATTCCGTTACATCGTTCATTTAAAAGTATCATTGCCACATTGCTGAATAATTGTGACGGTCACTCGATAAAAAAGACTTCTCATGTGTTTTGAACGTTTCTCTTCTGTTGTTTTTTTATTGTTCACCATGTGGATAGCCCTGATCTATCACTCTTTCCTTCGGAATACAGTCAGGAATAAGACACAAACAATTCCGATTTACAAGATCGACCAGTTTTCGGTGAAGGCTTACGCTTTTGTTTAAAAGACAAGTACACTTGATACTGAGCCTATTGTGCTTGCAGGCGGCAATGGAGTATCTGCATGGTTCAACGGTTCTAAGTCACAAACTTTCTCTCAACTCATTTACCTCAAATTATTAAGGATACAGACTTTCATTGTGAAACATCCTGCATACCTCACGCTAAAATAAAAATCGCATTCGGTAGCAAAATACGTACATGGTAAGCATTTTTAATGATCGTATACGTTTAGAAAGAAACACTATCATTCACAATATATTCGGCTTACCAGTAACAATGCTCATTATCTCTTGTGATTATCTTGGACTATTAGAAGGATCCCTGAGACTGAGACCGGCCACTGCCGCGGGTAAAGCTAGTACAATCAATTTGAGCCGTATCTAATCCAAAAGATTTCTCAATAGATTTTTTGACATGGTTTTCCTTAGTGTGAAGTGGAACGGAAGTTTGTAGGTTGACGCAGCGGCGAATCACGTGCATGAAATAGTAATCACGTGTACTTGATATAGCCGGCCAGTGTGGCCGTGCGGTTCTAGGCGCTTCAGTCTGGAACCGCGCGACCGCTACGGTCGCAGGTTCGAATCCTGCCTCGGGCATGGATGTGTGTGATGTCCTTAGGTCAGTTAGGTTTAAGTAGTTCTAAGTTCTTAAGTTCTAGGGGACTGATGACCTCAGATGTCAAGTCCCATAGTGCTCAGAGCCATTTGAACCATTTGTACTTGATATAAAAAAACACTTTACCACCTACATGAAATTACTCTCCTTTAAAAAGTAAGCCGAAAAAAATTATCGTATTAAAAATTCCTTGCTTACAGACTGATGAATTGTCGAAGTATATACGCGTTTAAGAATAAATAAAATATGTCTTATGTTTCGTGAGTTGTTGAATAATATGCATACTCAATGTAAGCGAGTTTAGCATAGCCACTCAGTGGCAAAACAGTGAGATGAAAGAGAGAGTCGGGTATAATATTTTGACGTATGTTTCTGCAAAGAACATTCTCAGTAAGAAGATTAGGTATTAGGACTGACCAAATAAGAATGAAGTCAATAAAGTCACCAAATCGCCGGCAACCATTTTGTGTAGCTAGCGTGATTTTATATTGTTAAAACTTAGTTTGTCGGAACGAAGCATTCTCTAGGAGATAAAGTATTTGTTGTACAAGAATCTGGAGTATTAAGGACTGTTTTTTCAATGGTTTCATTTCCAAGCAAATAAATAAATAATTAATAAATGAAATACGTTTACTGGTGCATCTAACACAGAAACTGAAAAATATTTAATGAATTCCGAAGAAACAATGTAATCAAAGGCAGAAATGTACAGCGGTACAGCAGCAGTTTTGAAAGCACTTACAATAATTGTTTTTTGCATACAATTTTTTGTGAAATGTAGATGTTTATTAAAATCTGAAACTTAAGAAAAACTAAAGTAGTCGGTTGTCAGACTCTGCATAAAGGGAATCACAACGTATAAATGAGCTCAGAGACAGGACTGGGTACCATGTGTGCCTCTGGATGGGAATAAGCTAAGAGAGCGAAGCGTGGCCTGCCGTTTAATCTGAAGTAACTACCAACACCGTCCCAACTTCTCCTACTCTCTAGAAGCGATATTCCGCAAGGAACATCCGCTCATTTAGATAAGCGGCTAGAGCAGCAGAGGAATTGCAAGCGCGCTACAGACGCGGCGTTTCACTTTAATCTGCAGTTGTAGTTCTCAGTAAACCGACAGGAGCGTATCTTATTTCAGTCAAATAGAAACCAAAAATATTTACTTGACATGTTTATTGGAAGATACAAGCAGCTAACGTGTGAAATGAATTCACTATAATCGAATGATATTTAGTAGCAGTTAAGACACTAGACATCGACGGGGCGCAGCCAGTGTTGGAATCTCCCTCTGGCCGCTCCACTTTGGGACGTATAATTTCCCTAAAGTACTTCAGGTGAACCACAGAATAGTCCCTTGAGACAGGCCACTGCCGATTTATTTGCTTCTCTGATTAATTCGAGTATATGCTCCGTCTGTGAGAACTTCGACGTCGACGGGACACTACTCTCTTATTTTCCTTCCTGCGTTCTTACTTTCGCTGAAATAATGTCTACAGAACAAGTGAATGTTTTATTTATTCGTTCCGTTCCTTAGAACCTGTAATATACAAGTTGCTGCTTTACACGACAATAAAACATTGCATTCCAGGCTACGTGTATATGTCCCGAAATTAATTCCGTATCAAGCAGCAGTAAATGGCACTCGAAGAAGAAACTTGATGTAACCACATTTGCTTGATCGGTGGGAATCAGTTTTAATATTTTATTTTTGTGGGGGTCCACAGCCTCAACGTGTTTTAAGAATTAGAAGATTGTCCAAGTAGACTGTATTATTTTTTTGTTATCTATGCGATTGGCAAATTTCGACCTTTGATCATTTTCAAGCACGTATCTTAAGCTTCCAGCTCCATTTTACATTATAATATGTCGATGGTACATGTGGCCAGGAATACATCTTACTTTTGTGCGTATATGTCACAAAAACGATATATTATTGTACATGGTTTCATCTGTTAGCCGATCAATTTCATTAAAATCTTACTGGGTGTACTACCGCGTCATTATCTATAATAAATAAAATAATAAAACATCCTCCGTCTCTAGTGTACTGAAATGTTTTCCTCTGGACGTAAACTGAGAAAAGGAGAATTATGTTTCAAATGCTCTAACAGCCAATAACAAGACGAATTCTATTAGGGACCTGGGGTTTAACAAGAGGCTAGGGCTGTTATCCACAGGAACGAAACTTGTGCTTGCACCAGTCACTATTTTTATACAGAATTTTTCTCAATGTTTTTCGATATTGGATGATGAATGGAAAGCATACTGGTAGTTTCACAAGCTGCGACATAGACGCGAAGTGAACAGTGACCCGATATGGTATACATTTCCGTTACTTTACGTCTATGGTCACAAATTTTTTTTGTAGTAGTGCTGCTGACAAGATGACTCTTATATATACCATTATTTATATACATTTGACGATGCTGGTGCTGATTTTATGTTTAGCACATGACGATGTCACTATGGCTCCAGTATATTAGGACATGTTTTTATAAAACAGATCTGAAGATGGTCATTATAGACCGAAATCGGTAGTCTGATGACAAACAATTTGTGATCATAGATGTAAAGTAAAGGAAATTCATACTGGTAGTATGCACCATATTAGTTAATTACAATTGTTCTGCTTTAAATGTACCAATGCAACACTGAACGAGACTGCATCTGTTACAGGATACCTGGACGGACGAGGAAGGCGCGTTTCACGTGGACGAGCAACAGGACTGCAAGGACTTCCGCTACGTGAGCTCTCACGACGTCACCAAGTTCACTTTCTCACGAAAATTCGACACGTGCGACGAGCATGACTACGTCATCGAGGTGAGTCAGCACAATATCTCGTACCCAATCAGGATTTATTGTGAGATGCGTTTTTATCTACACTATCTGATCAAAAGTATCCGGACACCTATTAGTGGACATTAATATGAGGCGTGTCAACCCTTCCCCTTTATGACGGCTTGAACTCTGCTGGTGACACTTTTAATGGGGTGTCAGAATTTTCGTGGAGAATGGGAACCCATTCTTCCTCAGAAGTTAGTGGTGTTGGACACTATGGCTGCAGTAAAGTCGACGTTCTAACTCATCCCGAAGATGTTCCATAGGGTTCAGGTTGGGGCCCTCGACAGGAAAGTCCATTCCAGGACTGTTACTGTTCACAAACCATTACTTCACACATGCTGCTTTACGACATGAACCATTATCATGCTAATACCAACAATCATCGTCTCCGAGCTGTTCCTCTACCGTAAAAAAAAAAAAAACTTCTTCCGTACAGGCCGTGAAGGCCCAACGGTACCGACCGGCCGCAGTGTCATCCTCAGCCCATAAGGGTCACATGATGCGGATATGGAGGGGCATGTGGTCAGCACACCGCTCTCCCGGCCATATGTCACTTTCAGAGACCGAAGTCACTACTTCTCAATCAAGTAGCTGCTCGGTTTGCCTCACAAGGGCTGAGTGCACCCCGCTTGCCAATAACGCTCGGTAGACCGGATGGTCACCCATCCAAGTGCTAGCCCAGCTCGACAGCGCTTCACTTCGGTGATCTGACGGGAACCGGTGTTACCACTGCGGCAAGGCCGTTGGCGAACGCAGTATGCACCACGTTCTTATCCTTCCGCAGATAGTGTTTTCTTACGCACAATAAGGGGGGCAAACCCTAACTACGAAAATCACCTTCATACCGTAACTGCCGGCCGGGATGGCCGAGCGGTTCTAGGCGCTACAGTCTGGAACCGCGCGACCGCTACGGTAGCAGGCTCGAATCCTGCCCCGAACATACATGTGTGTGATGTCCTTAGGTTCGTTAGGTTTAAGTAGTTCTAAGTTCTAGGGGACTGATGACCTCAGAAGTTAAGTCCCATAGTGCTCAGAGCCATTTGAACCATACAGTAACACCACAGCTGATGGCACATAAAGTTCTCCAGGCATATCCCAAACCCAAATTCTTGCATCGGATTACCACAGCGTACAGCGTGATTGATCACTCCGAATCACTCGTATCCTGTCATCCACTGTCCAATGGTTTCTTCCTCTTGCACCACCACAAGCTTCGCTGAGCATTGAATTCAGAAATGTGTGGCGTATGAAGAGCTGCTCGATCATTTTTTAACTCCTTACCGACAGTCATTGTGCTTCCTGGACTTCTGAAAGCATCAGGGAACGCACGAGTCATTCATTCCGTTGATTTCTTGTGATTTTCTTTTAAACCACCGTCCGCAACGCTCGACGGTCCCTATCCATCAGCACAGGTCGTCGGCCTGGTCTTAGTTGAGCCGTGGTTATTCCTTTGCATTTCCACATCACCAACATTCGATTTGGACCGCTTTGGAAGGGTTTAAATGTCCGTGATGGATTTGTTATTCTGGCTACATTCAATGACTGGTCCACGTGCGGAATCAGTGAACCCCCCATTCTGCTGTTACTGCTGGTCCTCTGACAACACAATACTCCCCGCCACTTTTTATACTCGCTGACCGCCTCTCGTGTCATACAATGGTCAATTCAGCATGACGTAGGGCTGTCCAGATACTTTTGATCAGATAGTGTATACACGTCTACATTTGGCAGCAAAGGGAAGTAGGGCGACCACCTTCACCTAATGAACAATCTTTGTAACTTTAGGTCGACCAAAATTTAAATAATTTCAATGACTGTATAATCTAGTATAATAACTTAAGTATATTAATCGAGAGTGATGAACTACACGAGTAGGATTCTGAGGTGAACAGAATGAAATATATTCACATTTTATCTGTACCCAAGCATACAAAAATCAGGGTCAACAAAATTGAATGTACATCACTCTCTGGCATTAAGTATAGTCTCGACAAGTATGTAGTAGAAATCTTGCTAAATAACAGGTATACATGCATCCAAAAATGCTCTCTGTTACTTGAAAGATACTGACACGCCCAGCTCATGCAACATGCGTACTATTGCAAAAAACTAGAAAAGCAAACAACAGTGACCTTTACAGATACACTATCTGGTCAAAAGTATCCGGACACGTGGCTGAAAATGACTTACAAGTTCGTGGCGCTCTCCATCTGTAATGCTGGAATTCAATATAGTGTTGGCCCACCGTTAGCCTTGATGACAGCTTCCACTCTCGCAGGCGTACGTTCAATCAGGTGCTGGAAGTTTTCTTGGGGAATGGCAGCACTGAGGAGAGGTATAGATGTCGGTCGGTGAGGCCTGGCATGAAGTCGGCACCCAAAGGTGTTCAATAGGATTCAGGTCAGCTTTGTGCAGGCCAGTCCATTACAGGGATGTTATTGTCGTTTAACCATTCCGCCACAGGCCGTGCATTATGAACAAGTGCTCGATCGTGTTGAAAGATCCAATCGCCATCCCCGAATTGCTCTTCAACAGTGGGAAGCAAAAAGGCGCTTAGAACATCAATGTAGGCTGTGCTGTGATAGTGCCACGCAAACAACAAGGGATGCAAGCCCCCTCCATGAAAAACACGACCACACCATAACACCACCGCCACCGAATTTTACTGTTGGCACTACACACGCTGGCAGATGACGTTCATCGGGCATTCGCCATACCCACACCCTGCCATCGGATCGCCACAATGTGTACCGTGATTCGTCACTGCACATGGCGTTTTTCCACTGCTTAATAGTCCAATGTTTACGCTCCTTACACCAACCGAGGCGCCGTTTGACATTTACCGGTGTTATATGTTGCTTATGAGTAGCCGCTCGACCATGAGATCCAAGTTTTCTCACCTCCCGCCAAACTGTCATAGTACTTGCAGTGGATCCTGATGCAGTTAGGAATTCCTGTGTGATGGTCTGGATAGATGTCTGCCTATTACACAGTACGACCCTCTTCAATGGACGGCGGTCTCTGTCAGTCAACAGACGAGGTCGGCCTGTACGCTTTTATGCTGTACGTGTCCCCTCACGTTTCGACTTCACTATCACATCGGAAACAGTGCACCTAGGGATGTTAAGGAGTGTGGAAATCTCGCCTACAGACGTATGACAAAAGTGACACCCAATCACCAGACCACGTTCGAAGTCCGTGAGTTCCGCGGAGTGTCACATTCTGCTCTCTCACGCTGTCTAATGACTACTGAGGTCGCTGATATGGAGTACCTGGCAGTAGATGGCAGCACAGTGCGCCTGATATGAAAAACGTATGTTTTTGGGGGTGTCCGGATACTTTTGATCATATAGTGTACGTTTAAACATTTGTAATTACATACTTGTATTATATGCATGGATTGACATTTGATACTAAATATAATGAATAAAATAAAGTACAAAGATGAAAGGTACGAATAAAATGAAGTACAAAGGTAAAAGGTAAAGTCGGTGGCGCTCAACCCAGTAACGGGCTTCTGGCCTAAGTAGAGGTAGTATGCAGCCTTTCGTTCGCCATTACACTAGGAGGGGGAGGTTTGGGAGACCATCGGACAGACCAGTTTTTTCTACGGGCAAGATCCGTAACGGTCATTTGATAGCAGGCCGAGGGGACCTGCGGCCATTGTGGAGGGACTCGGGACTGGAACGGGAGAAATGCCCTCTCCTGTCTGGGATCCTGAAACACCTGTGCACAATTTCCACATAGGTTAAGTATTCTATTAATGATTTGTGGTTGTCTAATCCCAGTTCATTCTTCACAATGATTCTTCACTGATGCTTTAGAACATTACGAGTCCCGTTTACTGTATCAATGTGCACGCCTAGGTCCTACAGAGAGCAGGTTCTAGGAAAAGACAAATCATTTGGTCTATTCCGTGTACAGAGTATATGGAATGGTGTTGATATAAGCGAATTTTACAGAATACAAACTGTGACGATCCTCGGCTGGGAAGGAGTATCACGGAAGCAACAAGGAGGTTGACGTCTTCTGCCACTAGTACCTGTCCTATGTAGGTGACTGACCTGAAAACTGTTAGAAGACGACAAGATGTTAGACCGCTACACATCGTTCAACAACATGATATGACAATTGGAGGAAGCGGCAGGGCTCACAACTGACACCATATGCGACTGAAATATCGTCTCACTTGATCTTGCAGTAGCTACCCAATCAGACCAAGTAATATGGCGCATTGGTTAACGTTCTGCGTATTCTGGGGGAATGTAGCTCAAGTTTCCGTCTGAACATCGTTACAGAGAAATCCACAAGTTCGTTTAATCACTTTTGTGAGTGCACGGACCAGTGTCACCAAATGTGCGTTTGAAACAGATATGCGCATGTCCTAGTCAAGATATTTTGCAGTTGTCTTCTTGCGACATTGCTATCTCCGAGTCGAGTACAATCGTACGTTCGGGGCACGAGTCTTGAACATGTCCAGTGACGATTCTTCTTCCATCGAAGTTAAAACCGAGCAAATGCAGCGTCTCGAAATACTTGAAATGGGAGTTAAACTCTAATATTCAGCAATTTTGTCCGTTATCGTGGCAAAGTATAATACAATCAGTCACTCAACCTGCTTTACTACAACGCTAACTGTCTGCCATCACATCAATATGTCAACACTTACTTTTCATTCACTACCTAATTCGCACAGTATGTATCTCAAACAGTAGCACTTACATTTCATGAACACATATTTAACACAGCTTCATTTAAAAGTAAAGGAATTAAAAATGAACCACAATTCTGGACTTCATACTATCGACAACGAAAATCAACAGTGAAATAGTTGTGCATTAAACACTAGTTAATTTGTGTAAATGGTTTTATTACTTTAAGTAAACATACATACATATATGGGGGAGGGGGGGGGGGAGGGAAATGCAATATACGTGAGGCGTCCAGACAGTAAGCTCTAATCAGTCGTGAAAAGGAAACCACAGTGAAAATCCGATTAAGCTTTGCACAGATGTGTTGGGCAGTCTCTAGTATGCCCATCGATCGCGCCGCATTGCATGTTGCATTTCTGAGTGCTCAGTGAACACGTAAAGTTGCTGAGAAAATAGTGTCTTCCACATGGGTGCCTGCCGAGAGTTTTCGCCTGTTATCATGCAACCTACATAACGTAACTGTCATGCAATTCCTTTTTTCAGAACAATAACGGCTGCGCACTATAGGGGTAATGCAGACGTTCCTGTAGCGTTTTCAATGGGAAGTGTTTCATCACCCACCATACAGCCCGGACGTGGCTCCCTCTGATTTTCATCGCTGCTCACATGAACCGCTGGCTGTAAACACATTTTGGCACAGACAATGAGCTACAGACCAGCGTAGAGAATTGGCGGGAAGTACAGGCGTCTGTCTTTTATGACGAGGTACTGGAAGGTTGGTACGACGCTATGAAAAAAGTCTAAGCCGAAGCGGCGACTATGTAGAGAAGTAGCTGGAAGGCATAGCTAACTGTTGCAAGTAAAACTTTTCTGATTTTTCTGTGGCTTCCATTTCGCGACCGATCGGAACTTACTTCCTGGACAACACTCTCACATTGTTTATGGGTGTAGCCTATAATGATGCTACACCGAAATCACCTGTAAGGTTAACGAGAGAGTAATGAAACACTGATGCAAGATACTAACTGTCTGTGAAAATAAAGCTGATCATCAACAAATATTGCTCTAATATAGTTTTTCAGGACATTCTACCATGATGTTATTTTCATTTTTAGCACTTTTTTTTACGATCGACCCAGCCGTCCTTTTATGTAGTAGACTCTAACCAGACAATAAACTAATTTGATCTCGTCCTGCTATTTATGTTTGAGTTCGATTCCCGACACTCACTACGCCCTTTGATGCTCTTTTGTTTTTCAGATCCCACATTGATATTCCGTGAAACGCGAATTCTCTCTGCGTTTCTAAGCTCAGGTGGATGTGATGGTCGGCGAGATTTTAATAAATTGAGTGCCGTACTCCTAGGCTTGTTTAAATTGAATGGTTCAAATGGCTCTGAGCACTGTGGGACTTAACATCTATGGTCATCACTACCCTAGAACTTAGAACTACTTAAAACTAACTAACCTAAGGACATCACACAACACCCAGTCATAACGAGGCAGAGAAACTCCCTGACCCCGCCGGGAATCGAACCCGGGAACCCGGGCGCGGGATTTAAATTGAAACCTCTGTCCCTGTTTATAATGTTTTTGACGTCTTTGTTTATAGACTCCTTAATTATACTGTCCCAGAAACTTGACATTTGCGCCACCGTACTGGCCTCATCGCATTTCATTTCTTGATTATATTCGAGGCAGTGCTTGACGACAGCTGATATTTTTAGTTGTTTTAGTCGGATGTCTCGCTGAGTTCGTTATGTCTCTTCTCCACTGTTCTGGTAGTCTGTCCCATTCGCATGAAGTGTTGAGTGCTATTAAGGGATTTCAGATCGAGTCCGTATTACTGAATTTCCGGAAGGCTTTTGACACTGTACCACACAAGCGGCTTGTAGTGAAATTGCGTGCTTATGGAATATCATCTGAGTTATGTGACTGGATTTGTGACTTCCTGTCAGAGAGGTCACAGTTCGTAGTAATTGACGGAAAGTCACAAGTAAAACAGAAGTGATTTCTGGCGTTCCCCGAGGTAGTGTTATAGGCTCTTTGATGTTCTTTATCTATATAAACGATTTGGGGGACAATCTGAGGAGCCGTCTTAGGTTGTTTGCAGATGACGCTGTCGTTTATTGATTAATAAAGCCATCAGAACATCAAAACAAATTGAAAAACGATTTAGAAAAGATATCTGAATGGTACGAAAATTGGCAGTTGACCCTAAATAACGAAAAGTGTGGGGTCATCCACATGAGTGCTAAAAGGAATTCGTTAAACTTAGGTTACACGATACATCAGCCAAATTTAAAGGCCATAAATTCAGGTAAATACCTAGGAATTTCAATTACGAACAACTTAAATTGGAAGGAACACATAAATGTTGTGGGTAAGGCTAACCAAAGACTGCGTTTTACTGGCAGGACACTTAGAAAATGTAACAGATCTACTAAGGAGACTACCTACTCTACCACTACGCTTATCCTTCCTCTTTTAGAATACTGCTGCGCGGTGTGGGATCCTTCCTAAATAGGGCTGACGGAGCACGTCGAAAAAGTTCAAAGAAGGGCAGCACGTTTTGTATTATCGCGAAATATCGGAGAGAGTGTCACAGAAATGATACAGGATTTGGGCTGGACATCATTAAAAGAAAGGCGACGGAATCTTCTCACCAACTTTCTCCTCTGAATGCGAAAATATTCTGTTGACACCGACCTGCATAGGGAGAAACGATCACCACGATAATATAAGGGAAATCAGAGCTGGTACGGAAAGATGTAGGTGTTCGTTCTTTCCGCTCGCTATACGATATTGGAATAATAGAGAATTGTGAAGGTGGTTAGATGAACCCTCTGCCAGGCACTTAAATATTATTTGCAGAGTATCCATGTAGATGTAAATGTAGATATAGATGTAGATGTCTCAGTTTCTGTCACACCATTTTTTAAGTTTTCTCGTTTGGTGCTGTTAGAGTTATAGCAGATATTAAACTTTTTGTTGGAGCAGTTATTTATGTACTTGTCGAATTGTGAAAGTTTATTTCATAATGACTTATTGTGATAGATGTATTGACAGTTGAGTCAGCGATGTTACATGGTTACAGGCTGTTTGATTCTTTGGTATTCTATAGATCATATCTTTGTTCTCACCAGCTATATTACATTGCTTCTATGATTCGTGTTTATGTGGTTCTACCGTTATATGTAATTTAATTCTATTGTTTTTATGGAATTGGTTATGGCAAATAGTGTCGTGGTGTGCGAGGTTTGTGACATTTTTCCGATATTGTATTCGTAAATGAATGATTTCCTGTGGTTACTTTTAATTTCGTATGAATGTGATCTCAGATATGTTTGTAGATTTTCTTTTTCTATTGATCTCCTGCTTGGAAGGATTATTTCAGTAAAATTTTCTGTGTGATATTTGTGTTTCAAATCGATCTGTTCATTTAGAATCTCTTGAGGGTAATTTTGTGTGTGTGAATATATTTCGATTTCTTCAAGAATACTCATTAGTGGTCCTTTTTGTGCAATACGTGAAACCACGACGGCTCGTTCTATATCGTTCTCTGTATGTCGTACTGTTTTCAAGTGGTGGAAGAAAGTTGATGGGCTACTATCGCTATCTCTAATGTCTTCTCGGTATCGCATATTGAAATTCTGCCCAGTTGGACCTACATAGAATTTATCACACACTTTACATTGAATTTTATACATTCCTGGATCTGAATATATGGTTGGTTTTGTTTGTCTGTAGTAAAGTAGTGTTCGAAGATTGTGTCGTATCTTGTATGCAGATTGTATGTTAGTGAGTTTTAGTAATGCTTTAATTGTGTGAGATATTGTTCCTAGATATGTAGTGGGTAAATCTATAAATTTTTGTTCTGTTGGTAATTCTCTTGTCAGCTTTGTTTCATTGCGTGTGGCGGATTGTATAGGCTTAATGCGTTTATTGTGTAGGTATGTGACAGTTTTAGGATCCATTTTTATATGGCATCATGCACCAAACCCAGGTTTGTTAATCGATTAATCATAGCATGAAAATATGGGTAATTTTGTGATTTTGGATGAGAGGAATGTTCGTTAGTAATGCTGTCTGTTGGGGTTAGTTTCCGAAAAATCTCGAATTTATCTGCATAAATGATGTTTTTATGGTCAGATCCAGATGATTTATTGTTTTTTTGTTTTCTAATTCTATAATGAATTTTATTTTGTGGTGCAGATTGTTAGGGTGGATGTCTTCATTATTTCCAATTATTAACATTACCATGTCGTCAACATATCTCTAATTGGTTACGATTTTGGCGATTATTACGTTTGTGGCGCGAAAGAATTTGTCATCTAAATTATTTAAGGAAATGTACGATATTAAGTCTGCTAGGCTACATACCATGGCTACAATATCTGCGCGAGTATAAATTTACCATCGAATTGAAAGTAATTTTTCTTAAGTATGAAGCTTACTAATTGAACGATCTCATTGATGCCTGTTATGGTGGTTTTTCTGTAGCGTAGTAAATTGTGTTCTATTATGGCAATTTTTTCGTCGATTGCAAAGTTTGTATAAAGATTTGTGATACCAAATGAGACAAATATGCCGTCTTCAGGATTTTAATGTCTTATTTTTTGTGCTAGCAATCTAGAGTTTTCTAATGTGTATTTTTTATTAAAACTGTATAGTTTCTTTAGAATTAAGTGCAGTTTTTTGCTAAGCAAATACGTGGGACTGTTTATACTATCATCGACTGTCTGGACAGGGGCAGTTATTTAATGCATTTTTGGATGTCGACGTAATTTAGATGTTCTAGGAGTCATTAACAAATATGGTCTTTTTTCGTAGTCGGATAGAATAGTATTCCACTGTTCGATGATTCTCTTTGTTCGTGCTGCATATTTGTTTGTGGGATCTATATTGATTTTTGTGATGTTATTTACTACCAAAAAGTCATTTAATTTAATATATAGGCATTTCATTTTAGTATGAGTTAACTATTACCTTTGTCTGACTTTATTGTCAGTGCGTTATTATCTGTTAGTTTATCATTAATTTGACATAATATAATACAGTCTTTGTTCTGGTCTTTGTAGTTATTGGTTATTTTTTTCTATTGCATTCTCAGTTCTAATAGTTGTTTGGTTTTGTTGTTTTATAGGTAATCTAGCTGCATCAATTGCTATTTTGGTTGTTGTTCGAAGTTGTTTCCTGATAGTTTTGTGAAATTTTGGTCCTAGATTATATTCTAAACCCTTATCTAATAAATTTTGCTCGTCCCTTGTGAATGTTAGGGAGTCAGTTTTTATATTCTTTTATACAATCGAAATGGGGGTATTTGTGGTGAACTTCTTGTAGGATATTTAATTTCTGTAAGGTTTTCAATTTTATTTTTGTTTGTAAATGGTACATATTCGCTAATAGGAGGTATATATTTATCTATAAATTTTGAAACATAATCAGACGTAAGTGGATTGATACTATTACTAAGGTCTAAGTCTGCAAGATACATATCTTGATTGAGGTACACTTTGCGATCGACTTTGTCCTTGATTTTTTGCCATATCTATACATTTGCCACTTAGTGCTTCGTCATATAAGGACATTATCAAATTATGTTATAAGACGAAAGGCGTTGTTGTGTTTGATTATATTGGTTGTTACTATAGGCCTGTTTCAGCGTCATTCCCACCTCCAGGTTATCTGTGAAAAGCACATAGTTTGGTACAATATTTCAAATTTTTAAGTAGATAATTTAACCTACACTCCTGGAAATTGAAATAAGAACACCGTGAATTCATTGTCCCAGGAAGGGGAAACTTTATTGACACATTCCTGGGGTCAGATACATCACATGACCACACTGACAGAACCACAGGCACATAGACACAGGCAACAGAGCATGCACAATGTCGGCACTAGTACAGTGTATATCCACCTTTCGCAGCAATGCAGGCTGCTATTCTCCCATGGAGACGATCGTAGAGATGCTGGATGTAGTCCTGTGGAACGGCTTGCCATGCCATTTCCACCTGGCGCCTCAGTTGGACCAGCGTTCGTGCTGGACGTGCAGACCGCGTGAGACGACGCTTCATCCAGTCCCAAACATGCTCAATGGAGGACAGATCCGGAGATCTTGCTGGCCAGGGTAGTTGACTTACACCTTCTAGAGCACGTTGGGTGGCACGGGATACATGTGGACGTGCATTGTCCTGTTGGAACAGCAAGTTCCCTTGCCGGTCTAGGAATGGTAGAACGATGGGTTCGATGACGGTTTGGATGTACCGTGCACTATTCAGTGTCCCCTCGACGATCACCAGTGGTGTACGGCCAGTGTAGGAGATCGCTCCCCACACCATGATGCCGGGTGTTGGCCCTGTGTGCCTCGGTTGTATGCAGTCCTGATTGTGGCGGTCACCTGCACGGCGCCAAACACGCATACGACCATCATTGGCACCAAGGCAGAAGCGACTCTCATCGCTGAAGACGACACGTCTCCATTCGTCCCTCCATTCACGCCTGTCGCGACACCACTGGAGGCGGGCTGCACGATGTTGGGGCGTGAGCGGAAGACGGCCTAACGGTGTGCGGGACCGTAGCCCAGCTTCATGGAGACGGTTGCGAATGGTCCTCGCCGATACCCCAGGAGCAACAGTGTCCCTAATTTGCTGGGAAGTGGCGGTGCGGTCCCCTACGGCACTGCGTAGGATCTTACGGTCTTGGCGTGCATCCGTGCGTCACTGCGGTCCGGTCCCAGGTCGACGGGCACGTGCACCTTCCGCCGACCACTGGCGACAACATCGATGTACTGTGGAGACCTCACGCCCCAAGTGTTGAGCAATTCGGCGGTACGTCCACCCGGCCTCCCGCATGTCCACTATACGCCCTCGCTCAAAGTCCGTCAACTGCACATACGGTTCACGTCCACGCTGTCGCGGCATGCTACCAGTGTTAAAGACTGCGATGGAGCTCCGTATGCCACGGCAAACTGGCTGACACTGACGGCGGCGGTGCACAAATGCTGCGCAGCTAGCGCCATTCGACGGCCAACACCGCGGTTCCTGGTGTGTCCGCTGTGCCGTGCGTGTGATCATTGCTTGTACAGCCCTCTCGCAGTGTCCGGAGCAAGTATGGTGGGTCTGACACACCGGTGTCAATGTGTTCTTTTTTCCATTTCCAGGAGTGTATTATAGAATTACGGTTTACTACGTACTTCAAGTGCTCTTGCTCTCCATATCTCATCTATGTCTTACATCTGTGTTCGATAGCAAATTCCCTTTTTCAGAAATGCTTCGCTCGACAGCATATGGTGCCACTAACACTCCGAGATAAGTTGTAAAATTTCTGATACAAGTAATTACAGTTGTCTGGCCACTTTGAGATGGGTCACCACACTGTTCTGGGTGGTAACCACAGGGAGCAGAATCTGCGTTTTCGAGAAAGTGATAATGTTGATCATACTAAGGATGAAATGTCAGTTTAACGTGGAGTCAATTCATGCCAGTTGGCAAGACCTGTTTGGTAAAACAGTTATTTGACTCATATGTTTATTGGGCCCGGGATTTTATTTCCTTTCGAGTCTGGCCCAACAGACGGCCGCACCGTTGAGTTGTTGTCCTGACTGTCGGCGAGGAATGAGCTAGTACCTGACATCCGGCGGAATGTGACTGTCTGCTTGCCTGGAACTGATGGGTTCGTTTTTCTGTAGCCTGTGCAAAGTGTGCTGTAGGGAAGATGTACGATATTTATTAAGTGTGGCGGTCGAAACCTACTAGGCTAGAAATGGATTTTTCCATGACCTCTTTAAGACGGAAAGAAACTTCCTAAATTTCCGAACAGAAAGTATCACTTTCCAGAGATGCGTTGTCAGTAAGAGAAGGGAACGAGCAATGGCAATGCTTGAGTTCTCCTTCAGCACGCGAATAGCTGAGAAGCCTGAATGTTTCAGCAGTTTTAGGTAGCTCAGGGAATCTTCGTATCGGTCGGCAACTTTCCTCGTTGCAGCAGTAATGGGACTATAGAAATTAGTTCGGAAATTAGTGATACATTGTGATCGACAATGTATTTCTCCATGCAAGGTAACCTTAGGAGAATTTGTATACGAGGGGCGTTCGATTAGTGATGCAACACGTTTTTCTCAAAAGCTGAGTAGTTTTATTCAGGATTCCAGTACACCATATTACTCCCCACTGTTGACTACAAAACCTTATTTTCCAACGTAATCGCCGTTCCGTGCGACAGCCTTATGCCATCTTACTGGGTGGACCTGTATGCCCGAATGGCACCACTCTGTTGGTCGACGTAGGAGCCAACGTCTAGCTGCATCAACAACTTCCCTCATAACGCGAAAGCAATTCTGTACAGGTGGTCCTTCGTTGCTCCTTATAATCTTCTGTTAGCTCAACTGGTAGACTAATGTGTGAAGCACTACCAACAGACGTCCAGTTGTGGAGCGAGGTGTTTCACTGTGATCCGTCGATCACCACGAATAAGAGTGTCAGCACTTTCCTACATTGCCGGAGTTACAGCTATGTGCGGCCTGCCGGCATGCGGAAGATCGGAGAGATATGCGCGACCTTGTTGCGATGACGACAAACGCCTCGCCCAACGATTCACCGTGCTTTTGTTCACTGTCAGTTCCCCATAGACATTCTGCAAGCGCCTATAAATACGAGGGTCGCTCCAAAAGAAATGCACACTATTTTTGTAAAAATACAGTTTTCATTCTGCATGTGTGAAAGTTTTACAGTGTGTAGATACATCCTTCCCGCTTGTTTTCAAACTTAGTTCAACCTATTCCCGTGAGTGGCGCCGTCACAGCATGTCTTCAAGATGGCTGCTACACTTGACGTTCGTCAGAAGCAACGTGCGGTCATAGAATTCCTGTGCTGTGAAAACGAGACAGTGGGAAACATCCACAAGAGGTTGATAAAGGTGTATGGAGATGCTGCTGTCGATCGCAGTACAGTTAGCCGGTGGACAAGCAGGTTACGTGATGAAAGCGGGCACGGAAATATTGAGGATTGTCCTCGCAGCGGCAGCCCTCGAACTGCACATGCTCCATACTATTGATAGTGGCTCACAAAGAACAAGAAAAACGGTATGCAGCGGACTTTTGGAACAGTACGAGAATAGTGGAGATGAATTTCTTGGAAGAATTGTGACAGGTGATGAAACATGGCTCCACCATTTTTCACCAGAGACGAAGAGGCAATCAATGGAGCGGCGTCATACAAATTCACCCACGAAAAAAAATTCAAAACCACACCTTCTGCTGGAAAAGTTATGGCTACGGTGTTTTTCGATTCCGAAGGACTCTTGCTTGTGGACATCATGCCAAGTGGAACCGCCATAAATTCTATATCTACATCTACATTTATACTCCGCAAGCCACCCAACGGTGTGTGGCGGAAGGCACTTTACGTTCTGATGCCTATATGACGACATTGAAGGAACATCAAGCTCGACTGAGTCGTGATCGACCACATCAGCAAAAGCAGGATGTTTTGCTGTTGCATGACAATGCACGTCAAAAAACCATGGAAGCGATCACAAAACTCGGATGGACAACACTGAAACACCAGCCTTACAGTCCTGACCTGGCTCCATGCGACTATCATCTCTTTGGGAAGCTGAAAGACTCTCTTCGTGGAACAAGGTTTGAAGATGATGACTTTCTTATGCACGCTGCCAAACAGTGGCTCCAACAGGCTGGCCCAGAATTTAACCGTGCGGGTATACAGGCGCTAGTTCCAAGATGGCGCAAGGCAGTTGAGAGGGGTGGAAATTATGTGGAAAATGAAAATATTGTTCCTAAATGATGTATCTACACACTGTAAAACTTTCAAACATGTAGAATAAAAGATGTATTTTTAAAAAAAATAGTGTGCATTTCTTTTGGAGTGACCCTCATATCTGCGATGCTCTGGTTTTCTGTGAAAAGAATTTCAGTAACAGCTCTGCTTGGGAGGTACCTCCATTACAAACCCAATTTTGAAGGCTACGCCTAGCGCCGCCATCTATCAGTACTCATGAAGCTATAGAGGCTGAAGCGGGTATATCGATGTCCGACAACAAATTCCGCATTTTTTCAATCGAAACTGGCTGAGAAAAGAATGTCTTGCATTACATATTGAACGCCCCTCTTATTTGTTTAACATACGCTGTCGTGGCGTTGTGAGCAGCTTTTCTGTGTTTTGGAAGGCAAGTGTGCGGGTTAATATGTGCATACCGCATATGGTTGTTTAGGAAAAGGCCTGTATTTTAACGCAGAATCATTAGCTAACTGGAGGTGGTGTTGTATGAGAGAACTGCAGCTCACAAGGGTTAGTTAAAAGCAATGAATTTGTTTCAGTGGGAATCCGGTGTTTTTATTGTGTTTTGTTGCTTACGTGCCTTTAAGTCACAACCCTGCTTCATCTTTGTGACAATGATCTAAAGGAGATACATGGAACCAGCTGGAGGCGGTAAACTGACAGGTTGGGGGAAAAGTTTTCGCGACCTAAGTTTGGGCTTTGGAGTCTTCATGAATGGAGAATAAGACTGCCGCAAAGCGTTTATTATTTGTTGTGACTGCTGTCACAGAGTGCTGTATTGCACGCAGAATAAATGTCAGTTTATGAAGGTGGGTACACAAAAACAAGTGACAGAAATAATAAAAATAAAATACGTATTTTAGGCATAGTAAATAGAGTTCAACGCGGACCCGTCAGGTTAGCCGAGAGCGCTAATGTGCTGCTTCCTGGACTCGGGTATGCGCGCCGGCCCCGCACCGAATCCGCCCGGCGGATTGACAACGAAGGCCGGTGTGCGGCCAGCCTGGATGTGGTTTTTAGGCGGTTTTCCACATCCCCTAGGTGAATATCGGGCTGGTCCCCACGTCCCGCCTCAGTTACACGACTCGCGGACATCTGAACACATTAACACTATACCCTGGCTTATACTAGACGCAGACAGTTGGGGTACACTTATTCCATTCTGGGGGGTTACGGGGTGGCGGCAGGAAGGGCATCCAGCCACCCATTAAATTAACCTTGCCAAATCCGCTTAACCATGCCGACTCTGCTAAACCGAAGGACAGAGGCACCAGCAAAAAAAAAAAATTAAAAAAAATAGAGTTGAGCTCGTATGAGGAGTGTCAATATAAAATACACAAGTCCATTTCTTTCAGGAGTGCTAGTTCTGCAAGGTTCGCAGGAGAGCTCCTGTAAAGTTTGGAAGGTAGGAGACGAGGTACTGGCAGAAGTAAAGCTGTGAGTACCGGGCGTGAGTCGTGCTTCGGTAGCTCAGTTGGTAGAGCACTTGCCCGCGAAAGGCAAAAGTCCCGAGTTCGAGTCTCGGTCGGGCACACAGTTTTAATCTGCCAGGAAGTTTCATATCAGCGCACACTCCGCTGCAGAGTGAAAATCTCATTCTGGAAACATCCCCCAGGCTGTGGCTAAGCCATGTCTCCGCAATATCCTTTCTTTCAGGAGTGCTAGTTCTGCAAGGTTCGCAGGAGAGCTCCTGTAAAGTTTGGAAGGTAGGAGACGAGGTACTGGCAGAAGTAAAGCTGTGAGTACCGGGCGTGAGTCGTGCTTCGGTAGCTCAGTTGGTAGAGCACTTGCCCGCGAAAGGCAAAAGTCCCGAGTTCGAGTCTCGGTCGGGCACACAGTTTTAATCTGCCAGGAAGTTTCAAGTCCATTACTGATCACCGACGTACAAAGTCCAAACAAAGTAAGTTATCTGTCTCAAATTCGAAGTCCAATCCAGGAGCATCGACTTGCAGGGTGTCAGCCAGTCTGCAGACACTCATAGACCACATTGGATAGCTTGAAGGTCACTCGACAGCAACTCGATGACCACTGGTTTGATAGTGGCTCACAAAGAACAAGAAAAACGGTATGCAGCGGACTTTTGGAACTTCACATCATAACTTCACATCACTGAAGCTTTGGAACTGGAATTGCCTGTCTTGGAGTCATACAGGCTCCTAATTACCAGCCGATTGGAAAGAAATTGGTCCTGCTCTTTTCCCGGTCACATGACTAACGTAAGAGGTAGCACCATGACACTGACGTCGCCTTTCCGAGTTGTCGCCTTCTGCAAGCCTGCCCGCAAACGACACTGGGGTTTTGCTGCTGGTGCCTGCAGAGCAGGCAACTCGGCAGACATGACTGTACCGCGGGATACTGCATTACAGGTACTGGAGTACTCATAACATACGAACTTCGGAATCATAGGTACAGACTTCCACCGAGGTAGTTGACCAATATCGCTATCTCAGCGTGGTTTCACTTCTATTGTCTTGCAAGCAACACATAATGTGACTTGCACAAAACCATATTGGAAGTTCTGGCTTCCATATTCAGCATATTTCGTGTCTTTTTGTTTCGAAAAAGTCACAGAAATCTTTAACAAACATTATATTGTTTTAATCCCTTTTTTTTCAAAATTTCCCTTCTTAAACTTAAAAGTACGTCGTACTATTTAAGTACCTATAGCTGCTCCAATATCTCAATAAATACTGTGTAAAACCTATTAACTGAGCAATGAAACACTCGCCAATTTTCTTACAGTCAGTTACCAGAAACCTTGGTTCAACATCTCGAACTATTTTGGAACAACGGAGATGTCCCCATTATGTGCTACACCTAATATATCCTGTGTTAACATTGCGAACTCTAACTTGGCTATTCAAAATAAAGTTCCGCAGCACATAAGATGACGAAATCGAGTAAGGCGAACGCTTATAACTATTACAAACCTTATTCTAATGTGAACCTTAGCTGAAGTCTGTTCCTACAAAGACAGAAAATAAAAACTGCTTTGTTTGTTCTTCCTGCAGAATAACACCATCTTACATGGAATAAGTTCAGCGTTGTGTTTACTCTGAAGCGGAGAACCTCAATTTTTATTTCATAAGCTGTGCCCTTCCTTATTTCCTGTTACTGCTGCCACAATTCGTCGCTCACTTTATTTTATTAACCAAATATTTCGGTAGATGTTGCAATATCATGGACGTTATTACTGACAATTTGGCCTAGGTTTAGAATAAAAAACATGACAAACACTGTCCGAACAGGCATGAAGGCCCAATGGTACCAACCGGCCGCCGTGCCATCCTCTGCCCTTAGGGGTCATGGATGCGGAGAGGCATGTAGTCAACACACCACTGTCCCAGCCGTTGTCAGTTTTCGTGACCAATGCCGCTACTTCTCCATCAAGCAGCTCCTCAATTGGCCTCTCAAGGGGCGAGTGCACCCCGCTTGCCAACAGCACTCGGTAGACCCGGAAGGTGACCCTTCCAAGTCCTAGCCAAGCCCGGCAGCGCTTAACTTCGGTGATCTGACGGGAAGCGCTGTTACCACTGCGGCAAGGCTGTTGGCCTAGATTTAGGATACTACCTCTTTTTCGTACACATGAAACGTCCCCTTTTTGAACAATTATACATGACTGTGCTTAAACTGACACACAATATTTTGTTAGCGCAACGCAATCTGACTTTCAAAATTCCCTACAAAAGAATGGCCCTGACTAACATTAAACTATACCTTTCACAAATCACTTACCTCACAAAAATCTTCGCTGCTCAAGCTACTGCAATACAGCGAGCGCCACTACTGCCAGCTAAATAAAAGATTCAAACTATGGAAGGCACTAACTACTGATAGGGATAGTTAGCAAATGAAAGATATTAATAGAGAACAAACAATGTATTTACCTTGATATCATCATATATAAATATAGCAGTTCATGACAAATTTCAAAACTCCGCCATCTCTCTCCCCACATCCAGCACTGCTGGCGGCTCACCTCCAACTGCGCAACGCTACGCGCTGTTCACAGCCAGCTGCCTAACACTACAATGGCGAGTATTACAACAATGCAAAGCAGCCACAGACTGCACACAGCACAGCCAGTGATTTTCATACAGAGGTGGCGTTACCAATAAAAAACCTAAACAGCCTACTTACACACAGAAGAGCGTAGAGTCTACCTAAATCATCTGTTGTAAGTTCCTGAAATTCATTTCGGTGCGAATACACCGAAAATGCCGTTAAAACACGAAGGAATTACGGATATTGACTGCAACTGGGCGTGGTTGAAATCAGTGGGGAAAGCTGGAAATTTATGGCGGACTGAATTTCGAACCCGGGTCTCCTGCTTACTAGACAGATGCGCTGACCAATGCGCCATCAGGACACACTGGTTGTGGCAACTGCAACTTCCCGTCAGACCCACATTCTTAACTTATCCACATATTACTAATGTAGTGCCCTATGCCAATTATCCTCATTACTCGCGGCGTTTCGTCGATTCTAGTAAGAGTTCGAGCCTGTCGTGCATCTGCACTGAAGAGATCATTGGCCGTCCTCGATATATAGGGTGAATCACATAAAACTTGCACCGTAGATAGTGCGGAAATGGAAAGTGCTACTGATGTGCGGTTTTCACAGACTGTATTGATAGTCAGAGGCTCGTATTCTTAGCCAATCAACAGATTGTAACAATACGTGGAAAGTGTATTTTCTTGTGATTCATCCTGTGGAGGTAGAGAAAGAGGGACAGAGAGAGAGAGAGAGAGAGAGAGAGAGAGAGAGAATGCCGTAAGATGTTACGATAGCTCCACAGCATAATCTTTAATAAGTATGTGCGGTACTATCTTAAATAAAGGGCAGTATTAAGGGAAAGGTAAATACACATAAGTTTAATGTTACTGAATTTAATTAGAAATTATTTATTAAATAAATTACTTATTCTCTGTTGCTTTCGGACTTTTACAATCTAGGCAACCTTGTAAAACATGTGAAAATCACATACTATATCTAATGAAAAACGAAATAAGATCTCTTTATATAGCTCGTGTATGGCACACAACGATTGACACTTGGAAAAGTTTACATAAAAATACAGATTAATCTAAAAGAAGAAACTCATAACACATGCGACTTTAGTCATGTCGAACAGCTAGAAGATAATCCTCGTCTTTTTTATGAGAACATTCCTTAACGTAAGCCAAAGTGTTTTCGTCATCTTATCATTATGTTAACCTTTAACAGACGTCGACTGTCGATGTGTTTCACAACTGTTTGGTGATACGTGCTAAAATCTTTGTGAAACGTAAATCCTCTTGTCTGCATTTCAAAGGGAGGAGAAATGATAAGCTCCCGTTACCAGTTTCTTATGGTAGTAATGGTCGCTGTGGGTAAAATATTTGCCGGTACGTAACAAAGCGGCTATAGGATATCGATGAATTTGCGAACCCAGTCGTTTACGTGCAAAATGCATTAAAACACACCGCGTGTCCTGCAGCATTAGCTCGACGCTGTGAGGCCTAATGCTAGATCACTCCTGAAGAGAGATCACTCATTTGTTTAAGGTAAAATTAGTAGTGGAACAATCTTCCTCTTTCACGTTTCCCACGCTACACTTGTTTCAAATGAGTTGATATGTTTCACAACGGTTTGGTGATACGTGCTAAAAGCTTTGTGGAAATTAAATTCTCTTCTCTGCATTTCAACGGGAGGAAAAGTGATAAGCTTTTTGAAATCATTCACCTGGTAACTATAACAGAGTAGTTGCTTAGTATTAGTTTTGAGTATCTGTTTACCACATTGGGGAAACAGCTTCAGGAACAAAGTTTTTAAACATCAAAGCTGGTTCTTTCATCTTTAAAAATAAACGTACGTAGCACCTGCGCTTTTACTGTAAGTGATAATCGACAACAGAGAGATGCACTTCGGAAAGCAAATATAAGAAGAAAATTTAATAAGGATTTAGTAGCAGGTGATGGGGAGATTTTTTTCCTTTCAGCCAAAGGCTTGTCTGTTTTTCCAATATCAGCTGCAGGCTCTGCGTCCTGAAAGCCAGTACAGGGCTAGCCTCTCTGAACTTGTTTATTCTCTGTGTTGCTGCAAGCGATTTTGTTTATCGAGCTCACCGTGAGAGCAGATAATGGAATAAGAAAACAGCTTTAAAAACTGGCAGGCTTTTTGATATAACCCACTTCATTACACCACCACACTGAGTTTTATTTTGCTTTTCAAATGCAACAAATCTTCGTACACAGAATTACCTGCTGTCAATAAGTCATGCGCTAAACCTTATATTACGTGCACATCAACCTTAACAACTAGTTTATTTTTAGGTTCCAACACAGTTAATCTTAATCTCGTACTCTTCAGACTGTAGGAAGAACATAAACGATAACCAATAGGACTAAGTAATACAATTAAAAAAAACTAAGATTTTTGAGTGCAATCTACTGGCGAAAGTAAGGAAGCCAAACGGCATTTTAGAAAGTAAACAGTCCGTTAGAAATATCGTCTTCCAAGAGATTATTGTGAAATATTGCAATTAATGATTCATAATAATGTGATTACTTCTGGGTCAATGCAATAACGAGACTACGATCTGTTAACAACGCTATAAAATGGCTGAAATGGTACATGCGTCCGTTTACTGTAATGTTCTAACAAGGGAAACTCCCTATCGCACCCCTTCAGATTTAATGGTAAGATGACCCAGTGGATAGCCGGTCAAAAACTGAATATAGATCAAGCATGAAAAGAGAAAGAAGGTATACTGAACTGTGAAGAAGGAAGCAAAATCGAACCAGTGAACGGTCGAAGATCAAGATGTGCGACATCGAGCGAACTTGAATAACAGTGGCGTCTTGGATATATGGGCACGATGCTGGACTGTGAAGGGAAAGATCCGTGTTGTCAAATATTTTTTCTTTTTCACAAAATTTTGAACTCTCCATCCGGTAATTGACGTGTCTGTTCGCTGTATTCAGATTTGTGTCTGTGTCGTGGTGTAACTTCCGTTTGCAACAGCAAGGTGTGAGAAAAAGACCTCAGGAAGTATGTACCTCCTATTTGTTCTATACAAGTACCACATGTTATGACTCTTGCGTTCCGTTTTGGAAGTTCTGACTCTTGAATTCCTTTGTTGTAACATTGTTCATACTAGTTAATTTGTTGTTTTCATTTCTGTGAGACGTCTATGCGGCTTCTCGCTTGCTCTCTACAGAAGGAGAAAAGACACGTCAATGACCGGACGGAAACTTCATAATTTTGTGAAAAAAATATAGGGCAAGAAGGAGATTTGAACAGGGATGTCCCGCTTTGCAGTCCAACACAGTGATCACACAACGACGCAGTGATTCTTGCTAATTGCTCGATGTTTCACATCTTGAGCTTCAACCATTCACTGTTCCTACTTTGCTTCTTTTCTGACAGTTCAGTACACCTTCTTCCTGTTTTCATGCTTGATCTGTGTTCAGTTTTTAACGGACTATCTACTGGGTCAGTTTACCACTAAATCTGATGTTTTGGGAGTTTTGCTTGTAAGAGAGATATGTAAGCAAAGAAACTGTTACCAACAACAGGGAAAACAGACGAGCTTATGGGCAACTTGCTAGTTTCGGTACTGGGCTCATCCAAAACCGATCATTAGCCATACAGATGTAGTCTTTAGATGCGGATATTACGACGTTGCAAAATGATTTCTCATCGATTGTATTGTCCGAATCACGTAACACGATAATACAATGTGCCATCCTTATATCTGAGTACTCCAGGACTCATACGATAACTGTTTTTAGTGGCTTCTATCTTAAGGAGTTCCATCTTCCCTCTGTAACTCTCTCTTTGAAAGCTGCCTCTTCCTCTCGAGTAATGACATTAGTGTTGAAAACCGCTGTCGAAATAGCAACGGGTCGCATAAATGCGCAACCTAGTAGAATTTTGGGTCAATACCCTGTCTTAGGGGTGGTTGTACATTATGCCATTTTCACCCTTAGGCAAACTTTGCTGTAGAATCGTTAAGATTTTACTGAGATTCCTAGCAATTGATGAAACTGCAAAATACGGCAACATTTGAAAATAAAATTAATAAAACAGAGAAGTTCAGTAATTAAAGACAAGTATTTATGACGAAAAATTGAATAAAATTCATTTTGTTCAGTAAAACTGAATCCACTAGTGAATGGTGGCCTCACAGTAAAACAGTTTTGACTAGAACACCTTGTCAGCTAGGTTCATATATGTCTGCAGTAATGGTAGCAGCACTTTTGACCTGGACAAGGCAAAGTCCCATACCAAGCGGACATTACTCGTGGGAAATTAGTTTTCAAAGACCGGACACGCCTTAACTCCTGGAAAATCAGAAATTATAAATCTATTAAATTTTGTAGTAACTGAAAGGCGGGCAATAAAACTGTCCAGTGTTATCTGTTTAGTTTCCGTTTAGCGGCCGGCCGGTGTGGCCGAGCGGTTCTAGGCGCTTCAGTCTGGAACTGCGCAGGTTCGAATCCTGCCTCGGGCATGGATGTGTGTGATGTCCTTAGGTTAGTTAGGTTTAAGTAGTTCTAAGTTCTAGGGAACTGATGACCTTAGATGTTAAGTCCCATAGTGCTCAGAGTCATTTTGAACCGCTTAGCGCTACTAGTTCGCGAGAAATTAATTTAAACAAACCCTGCAGTTCACTACAAGCAACTGCAGCGCACGCAGCAAAACTTAACGTGTCATTTCGCTACGCAAATTCAAAAGCTAGCAAACTGGGCGTGTCGATAGACGAGTCCAATGCCGCTTAGAATGTTTTTATACGCCAAAAAGTACACAATATTAATAATAATTAAGCACAACAAAAAGTTCTCGCAGTCTGCCAACTACTATCACCCGCGGATGATGAATTGAGTTAAGAGCTCAACGGATAGCATAAAACTTAGTCTTGTGAAAAAGGACAGCCCGATAGACTGCAAAAATTTATCTCCACTACCTTTATAAATTAACATAATTTTTATGGCCAATTATTCCGAATCGTCTTTTGCCAACGTTTCACTTAATCTACTCAATTTACAATAGGACTTATGCACCAGTCTCACATGGTAGAAGACTTTATTAATGGCAAAAAATGGTTCAAAAGGCTCTGAGCACTATGGGACTTAGTTTCTGAGGTCATCAGTCCCCTAGAACTTAGAACTACTTGAACCTAACTAACCTAAGGACATCACATACATCCATGCCCGAGGCAGGATTCGAACCTGCGACCGTAGCGGTCACGCGGTTCCAGACTGTAGCGCCTAGAACCTCTCGGTCACCACGGCCGGCTATTAATGGCAGATTTAGATAAATTCAACATAACTATCAGAAAAACTGAATATTCTAAAATAACAAAAACAGATTATGGATGTACCAACATTCCGAAAATTCTGGCTTAACTGCAAAATTTTTTATTGCTTGTGACGTTAAAACTATTTAGTATATCAGAGCGTGGGGCTCTTAGGTTAAAACACAAATAAGTATATTTCATTTGCCACCTCGTTTGAGTTCGTATCTCCAAAAGTTCTCATAAAATTTAAAAATGTAGCCCAAATGATTATTAAAACTGCGTAGTTTTTGGCGTATAGAGACATTCTAAGAGGCAATGGACTCGTCTAATCGAAATGCCCAGTTTGCTAGCTTTTGAATTAACGTAGCGCTAATGGAGCGTATGACACTAAATATCCAAGATTTTTGCGTAGACATTTTATTTCAGTTATTACTCTCGCCATGACACCCGTTCTGTTCCGTGCGTGTGTTTGTGACGTACTTTTGGCGGCAGGGAAATTCACCGTGTGTTCAGTAGGTTCGTTCTAGTAACGATTGCAACCATTGTGATCAAAGAGGTTCAAAGGGTTCTGAGCACTATGAGACTTAACATCTGAGGTCATCAGTCACCTAGAACTTAGAACTACTTAAACCCAACTAACCTAAGAACATCACGCACATCCACGCCCGAGGCAGGCTTCGAACCTGCGACCGTAGCGGTCGCGCGGTTCCAGACTGAAGCGCCTAGAAGCGCTCGGTCACATCGGCCGGCAACCATTGTGATCACGCGAATTCGTCCGACGGAGATATTCTACCAGTTCCAGTGGTTTGTGAATGGCCGAAAATTGTTCGAGTAGCAGCCAATGGATTTTTGCAACTACTTTCGAGTAGTCAGAGGTATTTCTTCTACTGATTCCAAAGCGTTTAATTATCTTGCTCCAAAGAAAAAAGCCCGCACATGCGCAAAACATTTTTTTGTGTTCAGTCTCGTAGCTTTCTCGTTGAATAAACTGTGTACTTGGTTCCTGCTAGGCTTTTAAATGGACGGCACATCTCAACCTAGTGAAAATTTAATACACCTAGTGTAATTTTATTCCCTTGAGGGCTTTTTCTCCAGAAATGTGTTGTATATGTAAATCCTGGCTTATCGAAAGCAAAAGGAACTCACTATCCTCTGTTAACTTCACTTTCAGAGTGAATAAGTTTCCACTCTTCCATACAAGGATCGGATCACGAATTTCGATGATTGTGTGTCACATATTACACTCGTTGCTATAAACGAAATGCACATATAACTTGGCTCACTTTAGAGGGGAGGTGGCATTGATAGAAATATGCGTGCTATACTGTAACATACATTGGTGAAATTAAGCTGCATACCAGATTCATAACCACTTGAAACATTGCAGCCACTCCCTACCAACTAAATCACCGATAATTTTTCCTGAAATTAGATAATTTCCAGAATTTGTGATGTTTGGGCATTTACCACATTCCAGTTTGTTAACATTGTTACTAATTATCGGCTATGTATTTCCAATCAGAAAGAAAATTTTTGTTACCAACAGCAGTGAGAAAATCTTATCAAATTGTTCATCGTTTGCAAATAATCAAAATACGTAAAAAAAATATTAATGAGGAAAGTGGTAAGGAATAATTCAGAACTTACCCAGTTAACATTTTGTATCACCGCTGCTCCAAGAAGTGCCGATCACAAGTGGGAAGCAGTAATGTTTGACTCAATTTCGTTCATCATATCCAATGTTTTTGGAGAACCTGCAACAGTGTTATTCATTTTTCATGTAATATAATGCAGTACCAGTTATTTATTTTTTCATGTTTAACACGTCGTGTTTCTAGAATTTCTAGTGGTCATGAGCAAATATTTGTAAGTATTTTGTGTGTTGTTCTGCCTCTCGTGCACTGTATCGAGGCCTACGTGAAAGGTGACCTGCGATTGCGTCTGTGTGATACGCTCAGGCGCAGGTGTGACAGCGTTAGCAGTTCACGGTGCCATTTCCAGTTGGAAATTTTGGTGCAAACGTGTAGACAATCATACATTGTGTGTAGATTACGTAACAGCTGAGAAAGGGAAATTGAAACCGGTTTTAGCAGTACCAGTTCAATCTAGCTCAAAGGCGATTACTTGAAAGTTTACCTCAGTTTCGAGCTTTTGTGAAGCTTGCAATCTTGGAACTTTATCTAACGAGGAAAATACGATTATTATACTCGTATCACTCCAGTAAAGGAAAAACATTCAAAACGAAAAAAAAAAACTGGGAAGAAAACGCACCACTACACATAAATTTTAATTTAGTTGGAAAATTTAAGTAACTTACGCCTTCTGTTGGTCACAAGGCGCCTGTTCCTTATTTTAGAACAATTATATGTGAAAATATTTCCTAAAAAGTCACATGTTTTTGAAATGATTTCTTTCGCATCTTTACTGCAAGTGCATATCTTTGGAAAGCGATAACAATCAACTGTCATTTCCAGCAAGGGATTTTGTTTACAAAACATCCTCAACTGAGCTGCACGGCGAGACTGAAAATATCCGCTTGAGTTATTGCTTTGTTTTATGATAAAAACGACCCGTTTGGGAAAAATTATATTTCCATCTTCAGGTGTACCAATTTATTGAAATAAAGGAGGTGATATAGTATAAGGCCGTGAAGTACGCATGTAATTGTGAAAAAAGTAACTACCGATGGTTATTCACTTGCAAATATAACTGAGAAAGTGCGATCAGTTTAGTCAGTTTAGAAAAGAGAGAACCCGGAAAGGGAAATGAAATGTATGGGCGCCTCAAACGTTGTGAATGAAAAACCGAGCGGAAGTTGAAAGTACTAAACTCGAACAATAGAAGCAAGATCTCACGTAGTCAGCTGCCAGGTGGTCGCATGTCGCGGACTCCAGACTGCACTATGAAACAGAAGGACGTGACGGTGTGGTACGGAGTGGTGCGAGCGGGCAGCGTGCCGTAAAAGGTAAATTCGCGAAGTGTATGAGTGCCCGGAATGAAGAGCCAATATGTGGTGGGAGAGGGAAATGAACTGCGGCTACTGACTAGACCGAAAGCTCACAAGTAGTTAAAACTAAATATGAAAATTGAAAGGAGGGTGGAAATATAAAAGATAATAAAAAGATGGCAAATTGATAATGCCATAATAGGAAGACTACTAGTACAAAAAGTTTTTGATAACTCTGAACTGGCACTAAATTAATAGTGCTAATGCCACATGAGACAAATACAATAACTTTTTTTAGTTTTGTATGGAGCCACAGTCATATAAAATTTTCTGAAGGATATGACCGCCATTTAACTGTACAACAGGTTTTTATTTCACAATCTAGATTTCGGCCTGAGGCCATTATCAATTATTATGTTATGTTATGTTATGTTAACCGGGGACCTAGAAACGACGGAGAGGCTCCGTCCCCGCCGCAGCCGCAGTGGTCCGCAACCCCACGACGACTATCGCAGTCCACTTCACCCCTCCGCCGCCCCACACCGAACCCAGCGTTATTGTGCGGTTCGGCCCCCGGTGATCCCCCCAGGGAACGTCTCACACCAGACGTGTGTAAACCCTATGTTCGCGTGGTAGAGTAATGGTGGTGTACGCGTACGTGGAGAACTTGTTTGCGCAACAATTGCCGACATAGTGCAGCTGAGGCGGAATAAGGGGAACCAGCCCGAATTCGCCGAGGCAGATGGAAAACCGCCTAAAAGCCATCCACAGACTGGCCGGTTCACTGGACCTCGACACAAATCCGCCTGGAGGATTCGTGCCGGGGACCGGCGCTCCTTCCCGCCCGGAAAGCAGTGCGTTAGACCACAAGGCCAACCGGGCGGGCATCAAATATTACAGCTGCCACAAATAATTCTGATCTAATAGAGAGCGTCATGACGGATACAGGGATTAGTGAACACAAGGTCATTGTAGCGAGGCTCAATACAATATCAACCAAAATCACTATAAATAAACACAAAATACATCTATTTAAAACAGAAGATAAAAATCCGCTTGTTGTCTTCCTAAGAGAGAGTCTCCATTCCTTCCAAGCTAATTATGTAAGTGTAGACCAGATATGGCTCAAATTCAAAGATACAGTATCGACAGCAATAGATAGATTCATACCGAATAAGTTAATAAGAGACGGGACTGATCCACCATGGTACACAAAACACGTCAGAACACTGTTGCAGAAGCAACGAAAAAAGTATGCCAAATCCAGAGGAACGCAAAATCCCCAAGACTGGCTAAGTTTCACGGAAGCTCGAAACTTAGTGTGGACGCCAATGCGAGATGCTTTTAGTAGTTTCCACAATGAAACATTGTCTCAAAATTTGGTAGATAACCCAAAGAGATTCTGGTCGTATGCAAAGTACACCAGTGGCAAAAAACAGTCAATAGCGTTACTGCGCGATAGCGATGGAAATGTTACCGATGATGGTACCACTAAAGCGGAGTTACTAAATACAGGTTTCCGTAATTCCTTCACATATGAAGACGAAGTAAATGTTCCATAATTCGAAACCAGAACAGCTATTAGCATGAGTGACAGAAAAGTAGATATCTTAGGTGTTGCGAAAAACTCAAATCACTTAAGAAAGGCAAGTCTTCCGGTCCAGATGGTATACCAATCAGGTTCCTTTCGTAGAAATCATATACAACCGCTCACTTGTCGAAAGGTCTGTTCCTAAAGACTGGAAAGTAGCACAGGTCACACCAATATTCAAGAAAGGAAATAGGAGTAACCCATTGAATTACAGACCCATATCACTGACCTCAATTTGCAGTAGGATTTTGGAGCATATACCGACTCGAACATTATGGATCACCTTCAAGAAAACGACTTATTGATACATAACCAACACGGATTCAGAAAATATCGTTCTTGTGCAACACAGCTAGCTCTTTATTCCCATGAAGTAATTAGTGCTGTCGACAAGGGATCTCAGATCGATTCCATATTCCTAGATTTCCAGAAGGCTTTTTTGATACCGTTCCTCACAAGCGACTGTTAATCAAATTGAGTGCATATGGAGCACCGTCTCAGTTGTTTGACTGGATTCGTCATTTCCTCTCAGAGAGGTCACAGTTCGTAGTGACAGACGGTAAATCATCAAGTAGAACAGAAGTGATATCTGGCGTTCCGCAAGGTAGTGTCATAGGCCCTCTGCTGTTCCTGATTTACATAAATGATCTAGGTGATAATCTGAACAGCCTCCTTAGATTGGTTGCAGGTGACGCTGTAATTTACCGTCTAGTAAAATCATCAGGTGATCAATTCCAATTACAAAATGATCTAGAGAGAATTTCTGTATGGTGCGAAGAGAGGCAATTGGCACTAAACGATGAAAAGTGTGATGTCATCCACATGGGTACTAAAAGAAATCCGATAAATTTTGGGTATACGATAAATCGCACAAATCTAAGGGCAGTCAATTCGACTAAATACCTAGGAATTACAATTACGAGAAACTTAAATTGGAAAGACCATGTAGATGATATTGTAGGGAAGGCGAAGCAAAGACTGCGCTTTGTTGGCAGAACACTTAGAAGATGCGACAAACCCAACAAAGAGGCAGCCAACATTACACTTGTCCGTCCTTTGCTGGAATATTGCTGCGCGGTATGGGATCCTTGCCAGGTAGGATTGACGGAGGACATCGAAAAAGTGCAAAGAAGGGCAGCTCGTTTCGTGTTATCGCGCAATGGGGGTGAGAGTGACACTGATATGATACGCGAGTTGGGGTGACAGTCACTGAAACAAAGGCGGTTTTCTTTGCGGCGAGATCTATTTGCGAAATTTCAATCGGCAACTTTCTCCTCCGAATGCGAGAATATTTTGTTGACACCAACCTACGTAGGGAGAAATGATCATCATAATAAAATAAGAGAAATCAGAGCTCGAACGGAAAGAGTTAGGTGTTCCTTTTTCCCACGCGCCAATCGAGAGTGGAATGGTAGAGAAGTAGTATGAAAATGGTTCGATGAACCCTCTGCCAGGCACTTAAGTGTAAATTGCAGAGTAAACATCTAGATGTAGATGTAGAACAGATTAAAGCGCAATAAAAGTACAACTATGAGACAAACATTCAGAAAAATACACTATGTGATCAAAAGTATCCGGACACCACCAAAAACATACGTTTTTCATATTAGACGCATTGTGCTGTCACCTACTGCCAGGTACTCCATATCAGCGATCTCAGTAGTCATTAGACATCGTGAGAGCACACAATGGGGCGCTGCGTAACTCACGAACTTCGAAGGTGGTCAGGTGATTGGGTGTCACTTGCGTCATACGTCTATAAGCGAGATTTCCTCACTCCGAAACATCCCTAGGTCCACTGTTTCCGATGTGATAGTGGAGTGGAAACGTGTAGAGACACGTACAGCACAAAAGCGTACAGGCCGACCTCGTCTGTTGACTGACAAAGACCGCCGACAGTTGAACAGGGTCGTAATGTGTAATACGCAGACATCTATCCAGATCATCTCACAGAAATTCTAAACTGTATCAGGATCCACTGCAAGTACTATGACAGTTAGGCGGGAGGTGAGAAAACTTGACCGAGCGAAGTGGCGCAGTGGCTAGCACACTGGACTCGCATTCGGGAGGACGACGGTTCAATCCCGTCTCCGGCCATCCTGATTTAGGTTTTCCGTGATTTCCCTAAATCGCTTCAGGCAAATGCCGGGATGGTTCCTTTAAAAGGGCACTGCCGGTTTCCTTCCCAATCCTTCCCTAACCCGAGATTGCGCTCCGTCTCTAATGACCTCGTTGTCGACGGGACGTTAAACACTAACCACCACCACCAGAAAACCTGGATTTCATGGTCAAGCGGCTGCTCATTAGCCACACATCACGTTGGTAAATACCAAACGACGCCTCGCTTGGTGTAAGGAGCATAAACATTGGACGACTGATCAGTGGAAAAACGTTATGTGGGGTGACGAATCACGGTACACAATATAGCGATCCGATGGCAGGGTCTGGGTATGGCGAATACCCGGCGAACGTCATCTGCCAGTGTGTGCAGTGCTAACAGTAAAATTCGGAGGCGTGGTGTTATGCTGTGGTCGTGTTTTTCATGGAGGGGGCTTGCACCCTTTGTTGTTTTGCGTGGCACTATCACAGCACAGGTCTACATTGATGTTTTAACCTCCTTCTTGCTTCCCACTGTTGAAGGGAAATTCGGGGATGGCGATTGCATCTTTCAACACGATCGAGCACTTGTTCATAATGCACGACCTGTGGCAGAGTTTTTACACGACAATAACATCTCTGTAATGGATTGGCCTGCACAGAGTCCTGACTTGAATCCTATAGAACACCTTTGGGATGTTTCGGAACGCCTACTTCGTTCCAGGCCTCACCGACCGACATCGATACCTCTCCTCATTGCAGCACTCCGTGAAGAATGGGCTGCCCATTCCCCAAGAAAACTTTCAGCACCTGATTGAAAGTATGCCTTCGAGAGTGGAAGTTGTCATCAAGGCTAAGGGTGGGCCAACACCATATTGAATTCCAGTATTACCTATGAGGGGCGCCACAAACTTGTAAGTCATTTTCAGCGAGGTGTCCGGATACTTTTGATCACATAGTGTAGCAGGACAAACAGTTAAATTAATGTTTGGGGTGCATGATTGTTCTCTTACTTACGTATTATATATCATTATGGTCCCGTAGTCTGGTATTTATAATACGTAAGTAAGAGAGCAAATCACGCAGCCCAAATGTTGATTTAACTGTTTGCTCTGCTATTTTTCTGGTAGTTTGTCCGATACTTGTACTTTGATGTGATTTAATCTGTTGCAGCTGTAACACTTGATAATGGCCTAAGGCCGAAATTTACGTTGTGAAATAAAAACTTGTTGTATTGTCAATTGCCGGTTATACCTTTGAGAAAATATAATAGCTGTTGATGGAAAAACAGTGCTCATAAAAAGGGTTATAAAATGGCATTATGCAAAGATACATAAAAATTAGTGGTACAAATGCGGTGCCTGTAGAAGCGTGCTGATTCTTGGTAAATAAAACAATATTTGTAAAAGACCATTAAAAACGGCGTTACTAAAGGCCCCTATAAACGCACCAACCGACGGAGCGGCAAATTGGACGTGTGTTGCCGTTTTGAAAGACCGAACGACAAACTTTCCCTGTTGGGACGTCGGGCGGGTAGGACTCAAGAGCCCTGCATCCGCGTGGCGAAACCGTGTTAGCAGCGCTCGATAGTCATCATTCGCTATACAAGAGCATTCAGAAGCACGCGGCAGGCAGTCACCTCACGCATCGACACTCAGCGCTATTTCAACGAGCGCAGGAAAGTGGCTAACACACGCGGATAACACACAAGTGGCGTGAAAAGCAAGCGATGTGACACATGGCCAGTCAGATAGGTGGCACTGGCATGTCATGCGTATGACTCGACGCTAATGGAAGTGAGAACACACTAAACTCTCGCTAACCCATCCCTCAATATTCCAGCCTCATAGTAATCTGGCCTACATCCAGCATCCAGTCACTCAAGTACAAATGACACATACAGTAATGAATTTTCTTATGCAATAGTAATTACGATGCTAAACATCTTTGAAACTGTGGCTGTATTTACAGTTCAGAATCGTGGCTTCTAAGAGGAAACTCATTATGCCAAACCTCAAGCAGAAACTCGAAATTAGAGATCAGTTGAACTGGGGTTTTTCAGAGAGAGCCATTGCTGCTGAGCACAATATTGTGCGAGCAACTGTTTATGACCAAACTTTAATAGATGAAGAGATAATCAAAAGGGTACAGGAAATTTATGATGAAAGTGATGAAGAAGAGGACATAGGAACAGAGATATATCTCACACTGCTGGTTCTGAAGCTGCAGACGTCTTCCTAGAGTGCATCTTGCAACAATCAGAAAAATGAAATCCGACGTAATGCTTGTACAGCCATTGTGTGACGAAGCACACTGCCATCGTATATCATCATTGCAACATCGCGACATTGAGATGTTTCATAGTGAGTGATACTGCTGTATATGATCACACTCAAGAACTAAGTTTTCTGTGAATCTGAATGAATCTTGAGTTTAAAAAAAGTATAATCCCTATGTGTTTACACTAAATTTAAGACACTTTCAATAATCCAGTACTTCCGCTAATCTGGCACCCATATGTATAAGGAATGATCGGATTAGCATGAATCTACTGTAGTTAGCAACGTGACACCACGTCTCCTTCGGACAATGCAGCTTAACTGGATTTAGTCAACATAATTAGCATTAATCAACAGATGTCTAAAATACGTTGCTGGATATATCCTTTTATTGACATTGGGAGTATGGCTGCAAAAGTTATGGGGGAGTATTAAAAAGATTATGTTGTGAAGCCATAACACATCTGTATTGAGGTATCAGTTAGGAAAATAAGACGCACCAGTTGTCCAAATACGTGTGCTTTATTTAATTTAAAAACAAAACGTGTTTTGGAAAGATATGACCCCATCATCAAGTTCTTAAAAATGTTATGCAATTCTGTAGTCATAATGGAATCATGTCTTTGCGAAATATGTTGTGTTTTAAATTAAATACTGGACACATCTGGACAACTGGTGCGTCGTATTCTCTATACTGATAAAATTATTTTGGCAAAGTGTTGTTTAGAGATGCTGTTGAACTCTTCATTGTGCTCATGACGCGCTTCGGGTATTGCCCGCTATCAGATGACCTGGTAACAAAGAATCAAGAGAAATACTAATAATAATATCTTACAATATAGTTGTACCATAGAAATGAGGTTAGAGAAATCTCGAATGAAATTAATTGTACACAATTTTGAATTTAAGTACATACGACTAAGAACATTATATGCTTTGGTAAGAACGCTGAATAATGTCCATATAAATGTCAAGCAAAACATGTTCTGTCGTATACTAGAAGCAGACCTAACCAGAAGCTCAGTACAGTTAGTGTTAAGGCACCGCTAACAGACCCATAACGTAGGCTCGTATCCCATTGTTAATATAAAATAATAAAAGCATGGTGTACTCCCGAATGTGACAAATTCCACGAAGAAAGGCACCAAATATGGTTAAAGTTTCAAACAAACAAAGCAGAAGAAACTGCCATCACCTCAAAAATGAAAGGAAAAAATTCACGCGAAACATTAGGAGAATTAAGAGAGAATTCCTTAAACACTTAACAAACTCTACAGAAGATAATTACCACAATAACAATTCCAGGAACTACTAAAAAATCTTTGAGAAACAACTACAACAGTGTGAGCCCCGACGCTAATACTGAAAGATGAAGATGGAAGAATGCCACACAGAAACAAAGAAAATGCTGAAATCATGGCAAAAGCATTTAATAAACTTTTTAATTGTGAAGAAGCCGAAGAACTCTTACAAATCGATGTAAATACCCCAATTAAAACCGAACCTCACAAATTAGAACCCCCTAATTTCCGAGAAATAGAAAGAATTCTCAAAGGACAAAAAATTATAAGGCATGTAGAGAAGATCAGGTTTTTGTCGAAATGTGGAAATATTGAACTGACACAATAAAGATCTCCTTAACAAGGCTCTAACAAAAATTTGGATAACAAAGCAATTCCATGAACATTGGATCGCAGCCATCATACACCCACAACACAAGAAGGGGGATAAGAGCAATCCAGACAGCTACAGAGGAATCTCTCTCCTAGAATTCCCATACAAGATTTTATGCAAGATCTCATAGAAGACTCAAAGGACAACTAGAACAGGAGTTAGGGGACTAGCAAGGAGGTTTGAAGCCATGGAAAAGCTGTGTAGAGCATATCATTAGTTTGAAACTGATTATGGCATACTACATGAAACAGGACAATACTCTCGCGGTAACTTTTGTAGATTTTAAGAAGGTGTATGATTGCCCCCGTAGACTTCCAGTACTAAAATTTTTAAGGGATCTGGGACTCCATCCATAACTAATTACATTAATAGGACTTACTCTAACCAACACCAAATCGAAAGCTAAGTTAAGAGGAGAAATTTCGGAACTATTCCGTATGAAAAGGGACTTAAGACAAGGTGACTGTCTATAACTATTACTGTTCAACTGTGCTCTGGAATACATAGTGAGAGAGTGGTACAAGGATAACCCAAAGAACATAAGAAATTGGAAACGTTAAAAATAATATAAGTTTGAACTGCTTGGGATTTGCTGATGATCTTGCTCTCCTAGTCAAAAGTGTGCAAGAAACTAGGAAACAAGTTAAATCACTACAAGAAATGTCCGCCCCCGGTAGCTGAGTGGTCAGCGCGACAGACTGTCAATCCTAAGGGCCGGGGTTCGATTCCCGGCTGGGTTGGAGATTTTCTCCGCTCAGGGACTGGGTGTTGTGTTGTCCTAATCATCATCATATCATCCCCATCGACGCGCAAGTCGTCGAAGTGGCGTCAAATCGAAAGACTTGCACCAGCTGACCGGTCTACCCGACGGGAGGCCCTCGTCACACGACATTTCATTTTCACTACAAGAAATAACACAGAAAATTGGCCCCAGAATATCATTTGAAAAAAACAGAGACCCACCACTTACAAACAAAATTACAATAGGAGAAAAAGAAATCAAAATTGTTGATAAATTTAAATATTTAGGTGAAACAGTAACTTATAATCCAAATGAGATACCATCATGGTAAAATAGACTAAAAATACTGAAGCATATTGTATTATAAAAAACACATAGAAGGAAAAAAGCCTGTCCATAAACACAAAATTAAAACATTACAAAACAGTTACACAACAAGAAATAACTTACGCAGCTGAAACCATTTTCAAAACCACTAATACAGCAGAAATTGACGAAATACTAAAGATAAAAAGAATAATAATTAGGGCATACATAAATAAACAATATCAAGTAAATAGGTATTGGAGAATAGCTTCAAATGAAACAGTTTTTAAGAAAATAAAACCGGTAATGAGCACTATCAGGCAGAAGTGTATCTCATTCTTTGGACATCTAATGAGGGCATCACAAAACAGAATTAGTAAGGGAACAATAGAAAAATTGTGGAGTAGTAAGAGCAACATTAAATATATCACAGAAATTAAGAAAGATATAAGAGAACTCAAATTGCAATAGATGATTTAAAAAACGAAACAGAGAAAACCAGAATATTGCAAGACACGCAAACCAGGATACAAACAAAGATCTATAAAAGGGCAACAGGCAGAGTGATCTCAAACGAAGAAAGAAATAAAATAAGCGTATAAGAAAGATTTTGTGGCGGTGTTCGTAGCGACAAACAATTCGCGGTAGAAACGGCTTACGAAGTCACCGCCACACTTTTAATAGCGGGCCGACCGGTCCGCTGGAACAGTGAACAGAAAGATGAAAACCCAAACACTCTGATTAAATAAAAGTCGGTACTTATCTTTATTAACGAAGATACAGAAACACAGTGGTGAACTCCGTGTCTACAGAAATCTGTCTAGTTCGAGTCGGAGCGGCTAGGTCAGCGTCGGCTGACGACAAACAACAACTCTGCTGCGATGAACACACAACTGACTAGCAAGTACACAATTCGGTGGCGAGTATACAACTGAGCGGCGAATACACAACTGTCCTAGCGCTCGTGACTCCAGCGCTTAAGAACCCAGAAGCCAGCGGTGGCGCGCGCAGACTTGCGGCGATTTCCTGTCTCGCTGGCGCTGCTTATGCGGACGGCGTCCGGACTTTGATGCTGCCAACCTTTTGGCAGCGGGCTCGGGTGGCATTACTGGCTAGGATATAACACTCCTCCCCCCCAAATCGCCGCACCGTCGTTGAATAATGACGTGGCGAGCGTCGACGGCGGGGGAGGGGTCTGGCCGCAGGCGTAGCAAAAGAGACCGGGGCGGAGACTGTTGTCGGTGGCAGTCCCCGGTCCGCACCCCAGCATTGGCTGCGCGGGGCCTCGGGAAACACCGACTGAAAACCGAGGTCAGGGTGCACGCCTGTGACCACGGGCGCAGCTTCTGGTACTGGACGAGACGGGGCGTCGGGACCCACGAAGAGAGGCAGCGTCTCCTGACGCTGCGTCGACGGCTGCCGAGTGGGCGCCGGACAAGGCGCTGCGGTGTCAGACTCCTTGGGGGTGCCCAAGGAAAGCGGCTGCAGGACAGGCTGCACAGCCACCGCTTGGGAAGGCGGCCCGGCTGAGGGGTCGACGTCCATCAGCTCCGAAGGCGGTGGCGACTGAAGAGGGACCGCAGGCGCCGGAGCGACCACCTGGGGCGCTCCCGGATGAAGCTGCGCGGGAGGCATCAACGGGCCGGGTTGTCGGCGTGGTAGCGGCGACGGCTGCTGCTGCTGCCCTGGGGGCGGCAGCGAAGTCGGAAGGCGCGGCTGGAACCCGCCGCGGACCAAATCTGTGGACAAAGAACGAGCGGCAGAATCCGGGCGGCCAGCGCGGCGCAACTGGTTCTGATGCCTCCTGTGCACCCCAGTAGCACCTTGAACAGTATAAAAACCGCGACCCTGGGCACTTATCACGGTACCACGTTCCCAACGACGGCGACCGTGATAAACTCTGAAAAAAAAACGGCATCGTTGCGCTGAAAACGCGTGCGATGCTCAGAAGCGGCGGGTCGATCCGGGGGGTGCAACAACCGTAGGAGGGTGCGATGACGACGGCCGTGGAGAAGCTCCGCAGGCGAAGGGCCGTCGCGTGGCGTGGTCCGGTACGACGACAGGAACGTGATGAGGGCCTGCTGACGAGAGTGCGTAGCACGAAGGCGGTCCATATGATCCTTGAATGTGCGTACAAAACGTTCCGCTGCACCATTCGATTGAGGGTGGAACGGCGGAGTAAGAACATGGCGAATGCCGTTGGCAGAACAAAAACTTTCAAATTCAGCAGAGGTAAATTGTGGACCATTGTCAGACACTAAAACTTCTGGAAGACCCTCAATACAAAAAATTGAAGTCAACGCCTGTATAGTTTGTGCAGACGTTGTAGGCTGCATGGGCACAACAAACGGAAAATTACTAAATGCATCTATCACGATGAGCCAACGAGAATTCCAATATGGACCAGCGAAATCAATATGTACTCGCTGCCAGGGACCGGCAGGGCGTGCCCACTCAAAATAGCGTTGAGGCGGAGCAGCTTGGTGTTCGGCACACGTCGAACAATCTGTAGACATCTGCGTAATCTGCTTATCAATGCCGATCCATGTACAATGACGGCGGGCAAGCTGCTTGGTGCGGACCATTCCCCAATGACCTTGATGCAACAAGTCGAGGACCTTGGATTGGAGCACTTGGGGAACCACTACACGAAGCTGGTCATTCTCGGTGCGTAACAGCAAAACTCCGTGCGAAACAGACAACAGATGACGTTGCGGATAATAGCGACGAACCACGGGATCCGATATGTCCTTTGCCTTGGACGGCCAACCACCTTGAACAAAACGTAATAGTAAACTCAGATGAGGATCCGTAGCTGTCTGACGTGCCACCTGACGATAATCAATCGGAAAATCCCGGAGGGATTGATGCTCATCGGCGTCAATCTGATGGCAAGAGTCGTCAGAGGAATCGAAGACATCATCCGCAGCAATCGGCAATCTAGAAAGCGCGTCAGCGTTTGCATGCTGAGCTGTAGGGCGATACAGTATCTCATACTGGTATTGTGATAACAAAAGAGCCCAACGTTGTAGTCTCTGAGCTGTCCGCTGAGGAACTGGTTTAGACGGATGAAACAGTGACGTCAGGGGCTTGTGATCTGTGACTAAATAGAATGGTCTACCATAGAAGTAGTGATGGAATTTTGTGACACCGAACACAATAGCCAACGCTTCCTTGTCCAATTGGCTATAATTACACTGAGCTTTGTTTAGCAATTTAGATGCGAACGCAATAGGACGTTCGGTGTTACCGACTCGGTGAGACAACACAGCACCGAGGCCGAAAGAAGAGGCATCACAAGCTAACACCAGAGGCTTGTTAGGGTCGTAATGGACCAGACAACGATCATTCAATAAAGCCTCTTTAAGCTGCTGAAAGGCTGATTGGCAATCAGCTGACCACACAAACGGAACATTCTTACGGCGGAGACGATGCAACGGTGCAGCAATCTGTGATGCATTAGGTATAAACCTAATATAATACATCAATTTGCCAAGAACTGCTTGCAATTCATGCAGATTGCGAGGGGCGGGCAAAACACGAATAGCTGCTAAATGTGACTGGGAGGGATGAATGCCTTGAGCATTAATAACATGTCCCAGATACTCCATCTCCGTGAGGAAAAATGAACATTTATCGATGTTGCAACGTAGGCCTGCCTGAGACAACACTTTAAACAAACACTCCAAATTACGGAAATGTTCAGCAGGCGTCCGACCGGACACAACAATATCGTCTAAATAGTTGCAACACGATGGCACATTAGCCAGAAGTTGTGATAAAAAACGCTGAAAAACAGCTGGAGCTGACGCACAACCAAAAGGCAAACGCAGAAAACGGAACAACCCCAACGACGTGTTTATGACAAAATACTGTTGTGATTGCTCGTCGAGGGGCAATTGCAAATATGCTTCACGGAGATCAATTTTGGAAAAGAAACGAGCTTCCCCTAACTTATCCATCAGCTCGTCCGGTCTAGGCAAAGGAAAAGAATCAATGACAGTCTGAGGATTAACTGTCGACTTAAAATCAGCACACAAACGTAACTTGCCAGACGGTTTCTTTATAATAACTAAGGGAGAAGCCCACTGGCTCGCTGAAACGGGTTGAATAACACCGTTGTTTTGCCAACGACGAAGTTCATCTGCTACAGGTGCCCGGAGGGCGTGAGGCACTGGACGAGCACGAAAAAATCGAGGCTGAGCATTATCTTTTAACGTAATATGAGCGGCAAAGTTCGCAGCACAACCTAGTTCGTCTTTAAATATGTCACTGTATTGTTTACACAAATCGGTTATGCTGTCTTGAGGAACAACAACAGAATTAATTTGCAACACATTGTCTTGGATAGACAGGCCAAACAAGTCAAAACAGTCTAATCCGAAAATGTTTACACTGTCTGTAGCGCGGAGCACTGTGAATGAAACCGTTTTTGTATTGCCACGGAATGTGGCTGGCACGCTACATACACCTAACACAGGAATTTGTTCTCCACTATAAGTAGCCAAAGAATGTTTTGCCGCTGAAAGTTTAGGGCGGCCGATAGCCGCATACGTAGCACTATTTATGAGAGTCACAGACGCACCAGTGTCTAATTGAAAATTGAAGGTCTTATTCTGGATGCGTAGCTTCACAAATAGTTTATTACACTGTCTCTGGATCGGTGCAGTGGAGGCGGAAGACACAAAATCAGCGCGTTTAGCGCGTGTTCGCTGCTTACGACAACTCGTGGGTTGGGCGGGTGGAACAACACCTCCCGCTTCACTTGCAGTCTGTACATTACTTTCTACAGCGTTGGAATTACGCTTGGGTCGCATAGCAGAGGGCTGGGTGGGTGGCTTATTGCGAACAAGTTTATTACCCACACGAACCGTGGAAGAGTCTTTAAACGCGACCTTCTGGGCGGGCTGGCTTTGAAGAACATGAATATCCAGGGGCTGGGCAGCACTAGAATTGTTCTTGCGTTTACGCAAACAAAGTCTGGATGTGTCCTTTCCTTTGACAAAAGTGACAAACCGCGTTTCTTAACGGGCAACGTTCACGAGGATGAGCAAGAACACACTTAGGGCAAGACTTAACTCTATCATTTTGCACACACGGCTGACGAATGTGTTTAACATGACGCGGCCGGCTAGTGTTTACAGTCTGACTCTGCCGGTGGGGCCGCGGGCGTGACATAACTTGCTTAGCACAGGCAATTTGAGAAATACATGGCTGATCTAACTCACACTCAGCATAGTCAAAAGTATCTTGGGCTTCAATGATGTTCATCACAGTCTCTAACGACGGGTCAGGCAACTTTAAGATAGCAGCACGAATACGAGAATCTGCAATGTTTTGAGTAATAGCGTCTCGTAACATGACATCACTGTAGGAAGCTTCACACACACAATTAAATCGGCACTGACGGGTGAGGCCCCGTAAATCTGTTAACCACTGTTTATTAGATTGATGTGGCTGTTTCTTTAATCTGAAGAACTTGAATCTGGCTGCTGCCACATGAACTCGCGACTCGAAATACTCTGCAAGCTTGTTAACAACAACGTCATAGTCTAAAACTTCTGGCTGGGATTCCGGGAACAACTTACAAAGTAGTCGATAGACTTCCACGCCTGCAGTGGAAATTAAATAAAGCTGCCGCTCAGTACCTGTGATTTTGTAGACTGTCATGTGCGCCTGCAACTGCGCGAAATATTCTCGCCATTCTTCTCTTGATGCATCAAAAGCACGGAAAGGTGGTGCTGCCTGTGCTTGTTCCTTTTGTGTTGGAGGATTAGCCGCTTGTTTGGCGATTGCTTCCACCAGACTTTGTATTTGCTGACTCTGTAACAAGATCAACTGTTGTAATTCGGCAGACATAGTGAACACAAATTAAACCAGCCCCCAAAATTTTATCGCTATAATTAGTATAACCAGAAACAAGTTGAACCAGCCCTGCACACGAGTTCGGAAGTCCTCGTCGCCAGTTTTGTGGCGGTGTTCGTAGCGACAAACAATTCGCGGTAGAAACGGCTTACGAAGTCACCGCCACACTTTTAATAGCGGGCCGACCGGACCGCTGGAACAGTGAACAGAAAGATGAAAACCCAAACACTCTGATTAAATAAAAGTCGGTACTTATCTTTATTAACGAAGATACAGAAACACAGTGGTGAACTCCGTGTCTACAGAAATCTGTCTAGTTCGAGTCGGAGCGGCTAGGTCAGCGTCGGCAGACGACAAACAACAACTCTGCTGCGATGAACACACAACTGACTAGCAAGTACACAATTCGGTGGCGAGTATACAACTGAGCGGCGAATACACAACTGTCCTAGCGCTCTTTTTTTTCCTTTATTGTAATTTTCATCACCTCATACAAGGCGGGCTGGCAGCAGCTTAATACGCTGCTCTTCAGCCTTATGGGGTACAATAATATGATATAGGTGACACAGACAATACAAAAAAATGGCGGGCAAAGAAAGTAGTTACAAAAAACAAAAAACAAGAAGCCGTTCACGTTGGACGATAAAAACACTAACACTTGTTGACACGGCGCACAAAACACGGAGAACGGCGACGGCACATGTGAACAGTTGAGTTGTAACGGCACTAAACACAAAACGAAGCACACACACTGGACACTGATGGCGATGATCTCCGGCGCGCGAATGTTCACTATGCGTGTGCGAGTCCGGGGACCTGCCAAGAGAGGAGGAGGAGGAAGGGGAGTGGGAGAGGGAGAGGGGAAAGCAGCGATGCCACGGGCAGGGGAGAAAGGGGGGAGGGAGGAAGGGGGAGGGGAAGCCCGGGGGAAGAGGGGTGGAGGGAGGGGACGGGGGAAAAGGAAAGAGATGGGGAGGGAAGGGAAGAGAAGGGAGGGAGGGAGAGTGCCTAAAGGAAAGTACACCGGAAGTGGGGGGGGCAGGGTCAAAGTTGATAGGAGGGGTAGATGGAGGGGAGGAGGACATCATCAGGGAGGGGGAGCTGGCGGAAGCCACCTTGGGAGAGAGTAAGGAGGGTGGAGAGATGGAGACCGGGCGGGACGTGGGAATACAGGCGCGGCAGCGGGCGGGGATGGGAGAGGATCGGGGATACGAGCGGGTGAGGAGGATCAAGTTTACGGGAGGTGTACAGGATCCGTATCCTTTCAAGGAAAAGGAGGAGGTGGGGGAAGGGGATGAGATCATACAGGATCCGCGTGGGGGAGGGGAGACGGATGCGATAGGCAAGGCGGAGAGCATGGCGTTCAAGGATTTGGAGGGAGTTATAAAAGGTAGGGGGGGCGGAGATCCAGGCTGGATTGGCATAACAAAGGATAGGGCGGATGAGGGATTTATAGGTGTGGAGGATTGTGGAAGGGTCCAGACCCCACGTACGGCCGGAAAGGAGCTTGAGGAGACGGAGTCGGGAACGTGCCTTGGCTTGGATTGTACGGAGATGGGGAGTCCAGGAGAGGCGACGGTCGAGGGTGACGCCAAGGTACTTAAGGGTGGGAGTGAGGGCGATGGGACGGCCATAGACGGTGAGATAGAAATCAAGGAGGCGGAAGGAAGGGGTGGTTTTGCCTACAATGATCGCCTGGGTTTTGGAGGGATTGACCTTGAGCAACCACTGGTTACACCAAGCGGTGAACCGGTCAAGATGGGATTGGAGAAGGTGTTGGGAGCGCTGCAGGGTGGGGGCAAGGGCAAGGAAGGCGGTGTCATCGGCAAACTGGAGAAGGTGGATGGGAGGTGACGGTGGCGGCATGTCCGCCATGTACAAAAGGTACAGAAGGGGGGAGAGGACGGAGTCTTGGGGCACACCGGCAGAGGGGAAAAAGGTGTAGGAATCTGTGTTATGGATGGTGACATAGGAAGGACGGCGGGAGAGAAAGGAGCCAATCAGACGGACGTAGTTAATGGGAAGGGCGAAGGTTTGGAGCTTGAAGAGGAGACCGGAATGCCATACGCGGTCATATGCACGTTCGAGGTCCAGGGAGAGGAAGATTGCGGAGCGACGGGAATTAAGCTGTTCAGAAAGGAGATGAGTGAGGTGAAGGAGAAGGTCGTCGGAAGAGAAGGAGGGCCGAAAGCCACACTGGGTAACGGGAAGGAGGCGGTGCTGGCAGAGATGCTGGCGGATGCGTCGGGTGAGGATAGATTCCAGGACCTTGCTGAAGACCGAGGTAAGGCAGATGGGACGGTAGGAGGAGACAGCGGACGGCGGTTTGCCAGGTTTAAGGAACATGAGGATACGGGAGGTTTTCCACAGGTCGGGGTAATAACCAGTGGACAGGACTACATTGTAGAGCCTGGCCAGGGTGGAGAGGAAAGGGACAGGAGCTTCACGAAGGTGACGGTAGGTGACACGATCGTGACCAGGAGCGGTGTTGCGTTTTGTGCGGAGTGTAGCAATGAGATCCTGTGTAGTGATAGGGGCATTGAGTTCCGTGTGTGCAATGTTGTCCAAGTACTGGAAACCCGGGGCGAGGGGAGGGACGGAGGTGTCAGTTCGATCGCGGACATCCGGGAAGAGGGAGTAATCGAACTGGGGATCATCGGGGATGGAAAAGACATCGGAGAGGAAGGAGGCAAAGTGATTGGTCTTACTAAGGGTGTCAGGGAAAGGGTGATCATCATGGAGAAGAGGATAATAGGGGGAGGGTTTAGTTCCGGTAAGGCGACGGAAGGCCGACCAGAACTTGGACGAGTTGATTGGCAGGGTAGCATTTAAACGGGTGCATGTCTGTCGCCAGTCCCGGCGTTTCTTAGCCGCGAGCAAATTACGAATGTGTCGCTGGAGTTGCCGGTGGCATCGTAGTGTGTCCGGGTCACGCGTGCGGAGGAAGGCATGGTAGAGATGACGGGATTCACGGAGGAGGAGAACAGCCTGTGGGGGTAAGGTAGGACGGTGGGGGTGGATGGCGACAGTAGGGACATGGGCCTCCACGGCCTCAGACAAGGTCTGCTGGAGAAAGGAGGCGGCATGGGTGACATCGTCAGGGTGGTGGTAGGGGAAGGGGTGGCTATCGACCTGGGTGGAAAGGGTATCCCGGTAGGCATTCCAGTCGGCACGGGAATAGTCGTGGACAAACTTAGGGGGTGGGTCAGTACGAGGGTCGGGGCGAGGGCGACGACCGTCTGAAACGGTGAGGACAGGGAGATGGTCGCTACCAATAGGCTCCAGGACATCCACCGTTATGCGGCCAAGGAGGTTGGGGGAGGAGAGGATAACATCAGGAGTGGAGTTGGATTCGGGACGGGTATGCTGGGGGATGGGGACGAGGTCGCCTTGAAGGGTGGAAAGGAACCGATGCCACCGCCGTAACTGGGCAGCGGAACGACTATGGATGTTGAGGTCGGCGGTGATCACGTAGGAGGAGAAGGTACGATCGACGTGGGAGAGGAAGTTGAAGGGAATAGGAGCGTTGGGGCGGACATAGATGGTGGCGCAGGTAACGGTAAGGCCAGGGAAGAAGAGACTAAGGATCAGGTGTTCGGTGGGGTCAGGAAGGAGAGGTTGGAGCCGAACGGGGATCTGGCGGTGGTGACCAATGGCAACTCCGCCACGCGCAATTGGGAGGGGATTATCGGAGTGGTGGAGGAGGTAGGGCGAAGTGTGAATGGTGTGGTGGGGTTGGAGGAAGGTTTCATTAAGGAGGAAGGCATCCATGCGGTGGGTGGCAAGGGTGTGCAGAAAGAGGTTCCTGTTGGCGGGTAGGGAGCGGATGTTGTTGAAAAGGATACGTTGCTGTCGCGCCATGATAGGGATTTAGACGAGGATGTCAAGGCGGGAGAAGGTGAAATGGGCCTGGTTGTTGGAGTAGGTGGCGTACATCTTGAGTTGGAATATGGAACGGGCGGCAAGGGAGATCTGCTGGAGGGTGTGGGGGCGCTGAAAGGGATGAACATTCTGGAGGACGATGGTAAGGAACCTGATGATGTCCTCAGCGGTGGGGGGGGGGGGGGGGACGAAGGGAATTGCCAGGAGGGGTGGGGGCGTCCAGGGGACGGACAGGGACGGTGAGTTCAGGAGTGGTTGGAGGGGGTCGGGCTTTACACTTTTGGGAGTAGGTGGGATGGGGGAGATTGCAGGTATTGCAGGAAGGAGGGGATTGGAGGTTAGGGCACTGCCTGAGGAAGTGCACTTGCCAACAATGCGGGCAGGTGGGGGCCTCGCGGCACTCAGCTGTGGGGTGCGCGTTATAGCGCAGACACCTCTGGCAGCGCATGGATTGAGGAGGGGAACGGGAGAGGTCAACCTTATAACGCTGGTTAAAAAGGAGGGCACCCTCCTTCAGGAGACGGTCAATGGAGGGGGCGTCCTCAGAGAAAACCCGCATAAGGCGGGTGGGGCCGGCCGAGTTGAAAATGTGGCGGACCGCCCGCACCTCCAGCGTTGGATGGGCCTTGAGCTCCGCCAACACCTCCTCCTCCGTGATCGACGGACTGAGCCGAGTGATCACGGCGGTGAGGGTCGGCGGGCGACGCGGGGGTTGGGGTTGGCGGGTAGGAGAAGGAGAAGGAGCAGGGCTAAGGGAGGCATGAGGGCCAAAGCGTGTGACAGGGATGCGGGAAAGGAGGTATGTGTGGAGGGTTGGGCTGGGGGAGGAGATGAGGACCGAATCACGGCGAGGAGTGAGGAGGGAGATGGGGGCACCAGGACAATGCTGGCGAAGGAAGAGGGTGAGGTAGCGGTGGCAGCGGTGGTGGGGGCGGACATGACGGTAGGGAGAAACAATAATGAACAGAACGAAGAGGAAAGGACAGAAACTGGGGACAGACAAAGACGAAGACGGATGAAGACGAAGACGGCCGGAGACCAGGGTCAGGACGGCGGCGACGGCGGCGACGAGGCGGCAACGGCGGCGGCGGCGGCGGCGGCGGGCACCGGCTGGCGGCGGCGGCGGCGGCGAACAGACGGACGACCACCAGCTGGCGGCGGCGACGACCAGACGGACGGCGGCGAACAGACGGACGGACGGACAGCAGGCGGCGGCGGGCACCGGCTGGCGTCGGCGGCGAACATACGGACGGACGGACAGCAGACGGCGGCGAACAGGCAGACGGACGGACGGACGGACGGACAGCAGACGGCGGCGAACAGGCAGACGGACGGACGGACGGACGGACAGCAGACGGCGGCGAACAGGCAGACGGACGGACGGACGGACGGACAGCAGACGGCGGCGAACAGGCAGACGGACGGACGGACGGACGGACAGCAGGCAGCAGCGGCGGCGGCGGACAGCGAGCAGGCAGGCGGACAGACGGGCGAACAGCTACAGCAGGAAGCGGCGGGCAGGCAGACAGACAGACAGACAGACAGACACAACCGTCGAAGACGGAGATTACAACCTGAGAGTAGCCCAGGCGTTGCAACCTGACGTCGTCGACTGAGGGGATCTAACCCTCTGATGCCTAGCGCTCGCGATTCCAGCGCTTAAGAACCCAGAAGCCAGCGGTGGCGCGCGCAGACTTGCGGCAATTTCCTGTCTCGCTGACGCTGCTTATGCGGACGGCGTCCGGACTTTGATGCTGCCAACCTTTTGGCAGCGGGCTCGGGTGGCATTACTGGCTAGGATATAACAAAAGAAGAAGTATTGTGCAGACATAAGAGCAAAGCGCCCTTATATAATAATAAATTATAATAATTCCTGTTAACAACTGCACTATTGAATTGTTTTATTGAATTACTGTTAAACTGTATTGTGTTACTCAATAACAATAACGTGTAAAATCCTATGTATAACTGACTAGAGTGGTCCAGTGAAGGATATATAATAATAATAGTAAAAATAACAATAATAATAGTAACAGCTCAATCAGCTCTAACGTGCAAGAAGGCCAATCGTAAAAACATTACAACAGTATAAGACATTCCATTCACAACTACGTCATATAGAGCCACGTCTGGTACGATTTTTTTCATAATTTCAGCCGACGGCACTACATCCAGTACAAAATTAATTAAAATAAAATTAAATGAAATAATTATCTCGTTTTTACCAGCACACTTGTACATGAAAGCCAACATTAAAACACAATGCAATAGTGCATGTTTCACAAAACAAACGTAGTTTTACATGTCACCTTTACGTTTGCAATACGACTTAAGAAGAACAGTTCGCTGATAAAATTACATGTGGTCATTAAGAATTCCATAAAACATAGAGACAGTTACCAGAAAGAATAGCCAGATGGGGACTCTTATTGTTTTTTCCTACCCACAAGTAAATGATTGAAAAAAATGAAGGTACCACTTATGACTGCTTGCAATCTATTCATTTATTATAATTTCTGGGTCTACATGATTACTAACATATATTTCAATTTCTTCTAAAATTTCCAATACTATACCTTTATTACCAAAATGCAAAATGGACGTGTCGTCTTCAAATTGAGATACATGTGACAAAAAAGGAAAACCCTTCTTACACATCATCGATATCAGTGGTTAGCTACCATCTCCTTCACCTACTGTATGCTCCTCCTAATCCACTTATCAGGACTATGTTCTATTTCCTTTCCTCTACCACTTGATTGTGTAGGGCGAAATTGTGTCGTGCTGCAACATTTGGAACGTGGGCGTACCTTATGAGCATACTGACCCTAAAAATAAACTTCCTTTCCCGCTCTCCATTGACGAAAGCGTATTCACAGGTCCACCATCTCAAATACATCCTACCTCTTTAACTAAAAGAAAAAAAAAAAGAAACATCATCAGATTCTTTCGTTCGACAGTGTGGCATGCAGGACTTTGCCGAAGATAATCATTTACTCCACCCAGGTTTCGCATTTATCAAACTATAACACAAACAAACTAGAAGAAACATCACGAAATGCAAATACAAATTGTTAACCATTATCATGAACAAGAAACACATTACAAAATACTGAGGGAAAAACACATCCTAGAAACATATTAGATAAGAATTTCCCAAATATTTCCCCTCAGATACTTTCTAACTCCCTCGGTAATCTTTATGTACCGTCTTCATTTACAATGTACATCAAGCTACCTGCTCTAGATAAGGTTTGATGTGCATTACATTGTGAGACCCATAGATATTTTCTGTATTAATCACTTCCAAATTCAGCACGTTCTGGTGCAGAATATGTCTCACTCACAGAGGACCCACACACACAGAGAAAAATTTCTGACATTGATTTGTCCGTTTATTGGATAGCCAGTGTGCACGCACGAGAACCTTATCGTCCACCTGACAAATTCTGGGGCGTGCTATGCGGTCCGTCTTCTCTTTGCGCTTGCATGTGGTCAGTTTTACGAAGTCAGTCGCCTGTTTCACAAACTCCTGGTGCCATAACGTTTGTTGAAGCAGAAAGTCAATGATGCCACTGATCTCATCAGGAGGCAAATTACTTCGGTCTGAGAAGTAGTTATGGTCGAAAGCTTCTCCTTCCGACGACCTGGCGGTTTCGTTGAACGCTGGGCGCCGCTCATAAAATGCGCCGGTCGGTGTTCATTAAGGCACGCTCCTATTACTGGCTGGTAGTCTATTTTGGTCACTTCCTACCGTGACCTCAAGTGCAGACAGGATGCTGCAGTCGGATGTGCCGGCACAATTCCCTGTGCCTAACGCCTGTGATACTTTGAGTCGCAGATTGCCGAGCTCTTCAGTAATCATCTCCTAACGCTGCTTGCAGACCCTGTTGATGTTCTCTTGTGTCTCCTAACGCTGCAACAGTTCTCACGCTTCTGCTGAGCCGGAAACCTGTCGGATCCTATCTCTACATTCTGTACCACCTTCTTGACCTTGCGTTCAATTTCAGCCGGAATAGTAGATACAACTGCTTCCACCCCTTCATTTCTTTGTACTGCGTCTACGATTCCACCTTCCTCAACACCCAGATGCTGTTCTATATCAGTCGCTTCCCATTCAACTTGCTCGAATTTCTTTACTTGTTCTGACACTTTCGTTATTCTTTATTTGTGGCTATCTAACACAGCTGAGACTTCCTTACTCATTTTTTTCTGTTTTTTTTTTTCTGGGAAAACCTCGTTGGTTTTCTGGTGTTCCTGTATGCCCTTGCCATTCTGATCGACTTGTTTCTGGAGGGCATCAGTAGTCGTTTGTAATTTCTCCTCAATCTTTCAGTACGTTCCTTCAGTACCACCTGAATCTCCATTTCTCATTCCGCGTTGTCAGCCATGAATTTCGAAGCATGTTAAATATGTCCTTGCCTCTGCATGTTGTCCTAGCCGTTGGTGAAATGTTCTTCAAACCAATCGTGAGCAACTTTGGCCCAGTGAAATGGCGCAGCCGGACGTGGCGGCCGAGCGGTTCTAGGCGCTACAGTCCGGAACCGCGCGACCGCTACGGTCGCAGGTTCGAATCCTGCCTCGGGCATGGGTGTGTGTGATGTCCTTAGGTTAGTTAGGTTTAAGTAGTTCTAAGTTCTAGGGGACTGATGACCTCAGAAGTTATGTCCCATAGTGTTCAGAGCCATTTTTTGAAATGGCGCATTGTCACCCATAGAAATTCCATCGTTGTTTGGGGACATGAAGTCCATGAATGGCTGCAGATGATCTCCAAGTAACCGAAGATAACCATTTACAGTCAATGATCAATTAAGTAAGACCAGAGAACCCAGTCCATTCCATGTAAACACAGCCCACACCATCATGAAGTCATCACCAGCTCGCACAGTGCCTTGTTGACAACTTGGGTTGATAGCTTCGTGGGGTCTGCGCCACATTCGAACCCAACTTTCATCTCTTACCAAATGAAATCAGGACTCATCTGACCAGGCCACGGTTTGCCAGTCGTCCAGGGTCCAACATATATGGTCACGAGCCCAGGAGAGGCGCTGTAGGCGACGTCGTGCTTTTAGCAAAGGCACTCGCGTCTGCTGCCACAGCCCATTATCTTCGCCACGTTGTCCTAACGTATCCGTTCGTCGTACGTCCCACATTGGTTTCTGCTGTTATTTCACGCAGCGCTGTTTGTTGGCACTGATGAGTCGATGCCAACACCGCTCGTTAAATGAAGGTTGTCGGCCTCTGCGTTGTCCATGGTGAGAGGTAATGCCTGAAATCTGGTCTTGTCGACACACTCCTGACAGCATTCCCTAACGATTTCCGAAATGAAATTTCCAATGCGTCCACCATTCTGTGTTCAAAGTTCGTTAATACCCGCAGCGTGGCCACAATCACGTCGGAAACCCTTTTACGTGAACCACCTGAGTACAAATGACAGCTCCGCCAATGCACTGCTCTTTTATACCTTGTGTGCACGATTCTACCGGCATCTGTATATGTGCATATCGCTATGCCACGACTTTTGTCACATCAGTGTATATCTAACTTGTGGAACGGATTCTAAAGACCAAACACGACGGGATATCGGCAAGTAGTCAGCTGAGGACCCCACCGCAAGTTTTGCTAACAGGTGCAATTCTCACCCCTACCACTATTGGTATCCTGTTCTACTACAGAAAGCGCTGTATGCTCCTTCGACTATCCTTCCGTCACATTGTCCAGGGTATGGGGAAGATTAGTGCTGGAAAGCTGCCGGCCGCAGTGGCCGAGCGGTATGCCGGCATGGTAGCTCAGCGTGTTCGGTCAGAGGGCTAGCTGCTCTCTGTAATAAAAAAAAAAAAACTGAGTTAATGAATCAACAACGAACTGAAACGGGTGTCTTTCGACGTCCGCCCAGAGCAGATACAACGAACGAAAACGAACAAAATTAGATTAAAAAAAAAACCGGTTCTAGGTGCTTCAGTCTGGAACCGCGCGACCGCTACGGTCGCAGGTTCGAATCCTGCCTCGGGCAGGGATTTGTGTGATGTCCTTAGGTTAGTTCTAGGGGACTGATGACCTCGGATGTTAAGTCCCATAGTGCTCAGAGCCATCTGTACCATTTTTTTTTTTTTTTTTTTGCTGAAAAGCTCGTACGGCTGTGTGTGTGGTTTGCTGCCGCGGAAACCGCAATTTTAGTGATTTTTGATTCCTCGACACCATGCGAAGCCTTGACCAGTAGCCCGTCCCAAGCGATAGGAGTTCCTATAGCCACAAAACCAGATGCATTAAAGAGAAATAGCTACCATAAGTAAGAAATGTTAAATTAATTACAGAGAGATGAGTTATCTACATTGCTAAAAGCTACGCCCTAACGACTCTTGCCATCAGCATGTAATACAATGTAAATAATAGCACGAAACCGTGCTAAATGAGGTAAGAAGAACCTCATATGCAAATGAAGTATGGAAATAAGACAAAAGTGTGAGGAGAAGGCCTGAAACAGGCCACCGCCTCACAAGATATTCATCGAACATAATGCTTTGTGTGTCAGTTAACAGTCAATATTATTTAGAATCTTTTTGGGCGTGTCACTATATACACTGCTTGTTTCTTTCTACGCCCCTCAAACCGTCCATAATTCACAATAAATAAGGACTCTCTTACAGAAAACTGTTCACATGTCATGACAAGTACACAGGAACCTGCGCCTTTCTATATTTTGTGTACACTCGTACGTGATTAACGAAAATCGGCACATCCCAATAGTTTTGCAGAGATACAGGGTGGTCCATTGATAATGACCGGGCCAAGTATCTCACGAAATAAGAGTCAAACGAAAAACCTACAAAGAACTAAACTTGCCTAGCTTGAAGGGGGAAACCAGATGGCGCTATGGTTGGCCCGCTAGAAGGCGCTGCCATAGGTCAAACGGATATCAACGGCGTTTTTTAAAAATAGGAACCCCCATTTTTTTATTACGACCGAAATAAAATGTTCAAACGTACCTACGTTCTGTATTTTAATTTAAAAAACCTACCTGTTACCATCTGTTCGTCTAAAATTGTGAGCCATATGTTTGTGACTATTACAGCGCCATCTATCACAAAGCGGAAAAAGTGGTCCAACTAAAACATTCACATTTCTTTACGTACTACACGAATATGTAATAAAAATGGGGGTTCCTATTTTAAAAAACGCAATTGATATCCGTTTGACCTATGGCAGCGCCATCTAGCCGGCCAACCATAGCGCCATCTGGTTTCCCTCTTCAAGCTAGACGAGTTTCGTTCTTTGTAGTTTTTTCGTTTGATGTTTATTTCGTGAGATACTTGGCCCGGTCACTATCAATGGACCACCCTGTTTAATAATTTTTGCTTTCATTTACAAAAGTTGTTCACTACTTCGTGACCACATTTTCCCATTTTTCAGTCCTCTGTTTCCACACTCACCTTATAAATTCAGCAAAAATAAATAAACAAAATCAGTACCCCACTAACTTATTTAAATAGCCTCTACATACTATCATCAATATTAAAGATTATTTCAATTATATTTTTAGACATTGATACACACATAATAAAATAAGTTTAAATAAATTCAGTTGTTGTTCATGAATAATGGCTCGTATAGGATCTGTTTTCTTACAAGCAAACACGCTAAATGGCACTGCCAACTCAAAGTTCCATCTCATTTTTGAAGCATATCTATTTTCAAACCCATAGATGTCGTAAGTATGAACTTTCTTACTGTCAACACCACTGTGTTTTGGATGCGTTCTAAATGCACTCACTTGACGCAAACTACACTGCTCTCATCTTTCAGTAACAGTAATTTCCGTTAGACGGGGCATTCATTTCTTGGAGTATGTGATATGTACATTATCAAATACAGCAATCCGTCGACCTGGGAGATTTTGGGATAACCTGCTCTTGCGACCACTCAATATAATATGTACTATTCACCTTATCTGTTTTTTGTATCGGAATGGTAAACTGCAGGACATTATATATGAATTTTCTGCTTTGAGCCGGTATTCTTCGTAGAGATTTCTTTAGTCTAATCTCCATTCTACGTATTTTGCGCAAAAAATATAGTAGACTTTACGCTGTGCATGTGACCCTAAGCTGCACTACTCTAATGCAGACTGTACCCACTGTTCACAGGGGCACACGTGATTTCAACAGTCTTTGGACCTTGCAACTCGTGCTGTTAATTCCAGTATTTGCCTCTGGAACAGATACTCTGATGAGCTAAAAGGTTTTGACCACCGTCCACCACGAGATTGAATGCCGTCTGGTGACACTGCGGGTACATGACGCGGCAGGGAAAGTATATAAACAGACCACAGATAAATGGGGAATCAGTTTAGCGATGATTCGAGCAGCACGTCGGGAAATAAACTGACATAACCGACTTTGTCTGGGGACCAAATGTTATGGCCCGGCGCGTAGGAACGGGAATCTCGTAATCTCGTAAACCAGGAAGCTGGCCGGCTGTTCGCTTCCTACTTTGGTGAGCATCTATGGAAAGTTGTTGAAATATGGTGTTGGACTTTAACGCCTCACCACAGGACTTGGGGGCTGGAAGCCTGCCCGGTCTGTAAAGCAGAATAGGTGTCGATTTGTGGCAGATCTGACGATAGAGTACTATGCTGGTGCACGCACAAGTGTTCCAGAGCACACAGCACATCGAACATAGAGCTCCGCAGACGACGCACCCTACGTGCTCACATTTCGACCCAACAACATCGTCTATTATTGTCGCCGTGGACACAGAATCATCGAATTTGGACCATAGATCAATGGAAACATGTAGCCTGGTTGGCTGAATCGTCTCTTATTAATGGTTATGTCCGGATACGCTAATATCCAAGCGAACGGTTGCTCGAAACATGCACAACGCCACAGGCGTTGGCCAGTTGGGGCAAATTTGTGCTATGACTGACATTCACCTGGTCTGCCATGGAACCTGTGGTGGTAAGCGAAGGCACCATGATAGCTTTACACTACGTGAACATTACTGCGACCACCTGTATCGCTTTATGTTTGAACACATCCCCCAGGGAGATGGCGTATTTCAAATCACAAGACCAGTATGGTGCTACAGTAGTTTGAGTAACATGATAGTTGATGTTTTGGCCATTAAAATTCGCCTGATATGAACCCGATGCAACACATCTGGGATGCTATTGGGTGCCAGCTCCGTGCTCAACTCCCACCAGCCTGTAATTTACGGGAAATGCGTAACCAATGTGTACACGTCTGGTGCCACATACATCTGGCAACCTACCAAGGACTTGTCGGATCCATAGCACTCAGAATCATTGTTGTATTGCGTTCAAAAGGTGGACCAACACGCTATTAAGCAGATGGTCGTAATGTTTTGGTTCATCAGTGTATTTCAGACGCGATTTTTAGTACTTAGGCTTCATTCCCAAACCTGGGGACCCATGCAAACCTTTCGCCGTTTTGTAGTTGTAAATAATGAGAGCATTTGGGATACGTGTATCGTTGAGATACGGGTAGTTGTGGACATGAAGAGAAAACGATTTTAAAAATGAAGAGAATTATGTAAAATAATTGATTGTAACTTCTGTCGATGATTATTGTTAAATCCAGCCTAGGCGTCATATATTATGTCTCCCTGCTCGTTGTGAAATATGTGGACTCTAGGAATCCTACATACTCGGTTCGCTAGACAAACATTTCAAACAAATCGTATTAATGAGTTTTATTACAAAATGAAAAGAGACAGTACTTAACTTTGACAATTATAACAAAGTGTCGCAAGCATAGGGTGACAACAAAATAAGCAGTTTTAAAATGACTTTAAGCACTATGGGGTTTAACATCTGAGGTCATCAGTCCCCTAGACTTAGAACTACTTAAACCTAACTAATCTAAGGACATCACACACATCCATGCCCGAGGCAGGATTCGAGCTTGCGACCGTAACAGCAGCGCGGTTCCGGACCGAAGCGCAAGCAGTTTTCTTCAGTGTAGACAATCTTAAGTTGTTGCTATGCAAGCGCCTAGTTTTGAAGCTGCTATTCAACTGGGCCGCGACCCGTCGGGCGCGGCGCTTATGTCGTCTTCACATAGGGGCCGCTGCTGTCGTGTTGTCCTGGGAGGGGTCGGTCAGCGTGCGACTGGCTGACGCCTTCTCACGTCCATCTCTTCTTTATCGTTCCCTACTGGCGTGCCGGCGCTTGATTTTACGCCGCAACAGTAACATTTACATTTACCTCTTGTTGAAGAGAAATTTAGTCAGAAATACGGATAAAAATACAAAGAACTAAATAAATGAGAAACAGAAATTACAAATGTAAATCTGTATGAAAAAATGTGTCCAAAAATTTGTTTTTGGAATGTTTGTCCAAGCTTGGACGGTGGTCAGCGGTCAGAGAATATCGGTAGGGCCACATAACCTACAGCTTCTACTCGACAAACGTTAGGCTGTAGTAGCAATATGTAAATCACAATCTAAGACGACAACTAATATGTTCGTCGTTTCGGAAAGTATATTCGTTTAGAAAAGTCAACTTGTACGATGCGCAGAGATAATGAACTACCGCAGTGGTCACGGTTATTCTCTATGACAATGCTGTATACAAATTATCCAATTAATAAGTACTTTAAAACAAATAAAATGGTTCTTGTAATAAGATAATATGGAAAGGTCGCAGAAGTCTGCAAGTGATATAATTGTGGAGATTCCACACTCGACCGGTTTCACGTAGTGTAGGGGAGTGACGCGATATAGCAAGAGCTACTGGAGGCGGCGATCAGCCGGCCATTCATAGCATCAACTGCTTCCAAAACACGGGAGACTGGAGCTGCTTTTACTTTTGCCTATGATAGTTAAGTCTCTTTTATGTTAAAATTTTCGGCCGGCCGAAGTGGCCGTGCGGTTAAAGGCGCTGCAGTCTGGAACCGCAAGACCGCTACGGTCGCAGGTTCGAATCCTGCCTCGGGCATGGATGTTTGTGATGTCCTTAGGTTAGTTAGGTTTAACTAGTTCTAAGTTCTAGGGGACTAATGACCGCAGCAGTTGAGTCCCATAGTGCTCAGAGCCATTTGAACCATTTTTTTTGTTAAAATTTTCCATAAATAATATTAAGTTTTAGTGCAAAATCGGCATGCAATTTCAGAAATGTTAAAAACCTTTGTAATGGAGAAGGAGGAGGAGGAGGAGGAGGAAGAGATTGGTGTTTAGCGTCCCGTCGACAATGAGGTCGTTAGAGACGGAGCACAAGCTCGGATTAGGGAAGGATGAGGAAGGAAATCGGCTGTGCCTCTTCAAAGGAACCGTCACGGCATTTGCCTGAAGCGATTTAGGGAAATCACAGGAAACCTAAATCAGGATGACCGCAGACAGGTTTGAACCGTCGTCCTCCCGAATGCGAGTCCAGTGTGCCACCTGCGCCACCTCTCTCTGTCCTTCGTAATGACAGCTCATTCATCCCTGCACGATTAGTATGCCTTCAGGGAAAAAGGATGTTGACTTGAGAAATGATAATTTACAAATACACTGACGAAAAACAATCGCAACACCAAGACATAATTAATGTAAAGTTATGAAATTTCGGAAATACGTTTGTCTACGTTATATATTTAAGTGATTAATATTGCAACATCACAGGTTAACAGCGAGGTAAACCACTGCAAATGTGAAATGCTAGTACATTAATAACCGCCAGAACGTTGAATGCAAACATGCAACCGTGCATGCATTGTGTTGTGCAGGTGTCGTATATCAGTTTGTGGGATGGAGTTCCATGCCTGTTGCAATTGGTTGGCAATACAACTGCTGTTTGTGGATGACGCTGGCGTTGTCGTCTGCTGAAGTCCGATATGTACTGGACTGGAGGCAGATCTGGCAATCGAGCAGGTCAAGGCAACATGTCGACATCCTGTAGAGTATTCTGCATTACAACAGCGGTGGGCGAGTGCTATCCTGTTGGAAAACACCTCCTGGAACGCTGTCCATGAATGGTAATACAACTGGTCGATTCACCAGATCGACGCACAAATTTGCAGTCAGGGTGCGTGGGATGAACACGAGAGTGTTCTTGGTGTCATGTGAAATCGCACCTCGGACCATAGATCCAGCTGTAGGTCCAGTATTTCAAGCACGAAGAAAGGTTGGTTGCAGGCCCTCACATGGCCTCCTTCTAAGCAACACAGTCATCACTGGCACCACCGCAGAACCAGCTTTCATCAGCAAACACAACAGACCTTCACCCTGTCCTCCAATGAGCTCTCCCTTGACACCACTGAAGACACAATTGGCGGTAGCTTGCGATCGGTGGAACGCTCACTACAGGGCGTCTGGCTCAGAGCTGTTTTTGAAGTAACCGATTTGTAACAGTTCGTTGTGTCACTGTGTGCCAACTGATACTCAAATTGCTGCTGCAGGTGCAGTACGATGCACCAGTGCCATACGCCGAACACGATGGTCTTCCCTCTGGGTAGTGCCGTGAGGGCGTCTGGAGTCTGGAGCCCGGTCCTCTTGCGACTAGTGATCCTCGTGATCACCGTTGCCAGCAGTCATGTACAGTGGCTACGTTCCTGCCAAGTCTTTCTGCAGTATCGTAGAAGGAACGTCCAGCTTTTCGAAGCTCTCTTACACGACGTTGTTCCGTAGGGTACATCATATTTCATGTGTAGAAACACGCTTACCAATTTTCGTTTATGTTGCACAACTTCTGCTTGGTGTTGCAATTTTTTTCTGTCAGTGTAGATCATGGCAGCCTCTTCAGTGGAAGCATTTGGAATTCGCGAGGACAAATGTAGGAAGATTCCAATGTCTGTAATTAGCTGACTTTCCGAAATGTTGTCTTTGAAGAGAGAAGCACTGTGTACTACCTGGGAGGAGGGAGAGTTTCACACGAGGCTACTTCTACATATCTAATCTGCAAGCCACCGTATGGTGTGTGGCGGTAGGTACTCTGTAACAATACTAGTCATTTCTTTTCCTGTTCCATTCGCAGATAGAGCGAGGGAAAAGCAACCATCTATATGTCTCTATACAAGCCCTAGTTTATCTTATCTTATCCTCGTGGTCCTTACGCCAAATGTACGTTGGCGGCAGTGGAATCGTTCTGCAGACAGCTTCAAATGCCGGTTCTTCAGATTTTCTCAGTAGTGCTCCTCGAAAAGAACGTCGCCTTCCCTACAGAGATTCCCATTGAAATTCCCGAAGCATCTTTATAATACATGCATGTGGTTCGAACCTACTGGTAACAAATCTAGCAACCTGCCTCTGAGCTGCTTCGATGTCTTCCTTCATTCCGACCTGGTGTGGGTCCCAAACACTCGAACAGTACTCAAGCATTGGTTGCACTTGTGTCCTACAAGCGGTCTCCTTAAATCCTCCTACAGTCACTCTGCGACCACACCTTCCCATACACCAGAGCATCTCAGCATACAGCCGCAGCTTGCAGATCCAGATCATTTATGCACACAGAAAATAATAGTTGTCCTGTCACATTTCCCTAGGACACCCCTGACGATACCCTTGTCTCTGAACACTCGTCATTGAGGACAGTGTGCTGGGTTCTGTTGCTTAAAAACCTTCGAGTCATATATCGGGGAAACTATTCTGTACTCTTGTGCTTTCATTAACAATCTGCAGTTAGGAACCGTGAAAAATGCTTTCTGGAAATTTAGGAATATGAAATCTACCTTTTATTCTTCATCCATGGTACGCAGGTATCAAATGAGAAAATGGCAAGCTGAGTTTCGCGTGGGGTGATGCTTTCTAAAACCGTACTGATTCGTGGACTGAGGGTTTTCCGTCTCAAGGTTCTGACACGTAACATGCTAGCAATAAGAAAGAAAAAAAAACGCACACGAAATTAAGGATAAAAACTGCCTCGACACGGAGAGAAAGAATAGGAGATACTCAGATTCGCTGTACTGTAGTTATTCGAGGACAGTCGAGCGAACGAAGCATTAGCAGCTTAAGGGTCCCAGAGTGGCTGTGAATGACTGCAATGGGCGGTTTCCGCTACCTTGCACGAGGGGTGACGAGGCACAGAGTTCAGTGCCATAAATGTTCCTCTCAAATAAGTCTTAGCAGCAAATATTGCACACAGATATTGAACGACAAGGATCTGAGAAGGACATGTGTATTTTGGACATCCAATCTGGGATCATTACGCAAGTGTTATCTCTCTTTTAATGTATTCTGTACTTTGAGAGACATATGTATGTTTATTATGATGACCAAATAAATAAAATATACCTTACACCGGAGTGTTAAATACCTTCCAAATACCATGTGGGACTTTCTTTACCGTGGGTTGGTGTAACAACAGAACATGGCACGAAAACTGCCAGTTCGAGGAGACCCCGAAACATTGGTTTAGTCATGACGTGTCGATAACGATTTGTAACTGTATACTTGGATATCAAACACAAATTTGTCATTAGATCATATGTGAAAGATGTTTGATCGTGTTTATGACTGACAAGCTGTGTATGTGGCAAATCGTTACTTGAAATGATCTAATAGCTAGGTGCATTGTTATCTTGGAAACAAAATCGCTCGTACCGTTGCAAAAAGTGTTGGACATGGTCACCTTGCAGCTAATCACATCTACATCTACGTGATTACTCTGCTATTCACAATAAAGTGCCTGGCAGAGGGTTCAATGAACCACATTCATGCTGTCTCTCTACCGTTCCACTCTCGAACGGCACGCGGGAAAAACGAGCACTTAAATTTTTCTCTGCGTGCCCTGATTTCTCTTATTTTATCGTGATGATCATTTCTCCCTATGTAGGTAGGTGCTAACAGAATGTTTTCGCAATCGGAGGAGAAAACTGGTGATTGAAATTTCATGAGAAGATCCCGTCGCAACAAAAAACGCCTTTGTCTTAATGATGGCCACTCCAATTCACATATGATGTCTGTGACACTATCTCCGCTATTTCGCGATAATACAAAACGAGCTGCCCTTTTTGTACTTTTTCGATGTGATCCGTCAGTCCCACCTGATGTGGATCCTACACCGCACAGCAATACTCCAGAATAGGGCGGACAAACGCAGTGTAAGCAGTCTCTTTGGTAGACCTGTTACATCATCTAAGTGTTCTGCCAATGAATCGCAGTCTTTGGTTTCCTCTACCCACAATATTATCTATGTGATCGTTCCAATTTAGGTTATTTGCAATTGTAATCCTTAAGTATTTAACTGAATTTTCAGCCCTCAGATTTGTGTGACTTATCGCGTAATCGAAATTTAGTTGATTTCTTTTAGTACTCATGTTAATAATTTTACACTTTCCTTTATTAAGAGTTAATTGACACTTTTCGCACCAGGCAGATATCTTATCTAAATAATTTTACGATTCGTTTTGGTCATCTGATGACCTTTACAAGACGATAAATGACAGCATCATCTGCAAACAATATAAGATGGCTACTCAGATTGTCTCCTATGTCGTTAATATAGATCAGGAACAATAGAGGGCCTGTAACACTTCCTTGGGGAACGCCCGGTATTACTCCTGTTTTACTCGATGACTTTCCGTCTATTACTACGAACTGTGACCTTTCTGACAGGAAATCACGAATCCAGTCGCACAACTGAGTCGATACACCGTAGGCACGCAGTTTGGTTAGAAGACGCTTGTGAGGAAAGGTGTCGAAAGCCTTCTGGAAATCTAAAAATATGGAATCAATTTGACATCCCCTGTCTATAGCACTTATTACTTCATGAGTATAAAGAGCTAGTTGTGTTTCACAAGATCGATATTTTCTGAATCCGTGCTGACTATACGTCAATAAATAGTTTTCTTCGAGGTACTTCATAATGTTTGAATACAGTATATGTTCTAAAACCCTACTGCAAATCGACGTTAGTGATATAGGCCTATAATTCAGCGGATTACTCCTACTTCCCTTTTTGCGTATTGGTGTGACTTGAGCAATTTTCCAGTCTTTAGGTACGGATCTTTCTGTGAGCGAGTGCTTGTACATAATTGCTAAAGCTATTTTATCAGCATACTCTGAGAGGAACCTGACTGGTATACAATCTGGACCGGAGGCCTTGCCTTTATTAAGTGATTTAAGCTGCTTTGTTACACCGAGGATATCTACTTCTATGTTTCTCACCTTGGCCGTTGTTCTTGCTTGGAATTCAGGAATATTTACTTCGTCGTCTTTGGTGAAGGAATTTCGGAAAACCGTGTTTAATAACTTTGCTTTAGTGGCACTGTCATCAGTGACTTCACCGTTGTTGTTGCGCAGTGAAGGTATTGATTGCGTCTTGCCACTGGTGTGCTTTATGTATGACCAGAATCTCTTTGGGTTTTCTGCCAGATTTCTAGACAGAATTTAGTTGTGGAAATTATTAAAAGCATCTCGCATTGAAGTACGCGCTATATTTCGAACTTCTACATAACTTTGCCAATCTTGGGGATTTTGCGTTCTCTTAAATTTGGCTTGCTTTTTTCGTTGCTTCTGCAACAACGATCTGACCCGTTTTGTGTACCATGGGGGATCAGTACCATCACTTATTAATTTATGTGGTATATATCTCTCAATTGCTGTTGATACTATCTCTTTGAAAACATTCCACAACTTTTCTACTCTTACATGGTCAGATCGGAAGGAGTGAAGACTGTCTCTTAAAAAGGCGTTAAGAGCATTTTTATCAGCTTTTTTAAACAGATATACTTTGCGTTTCTTTTTGATGGTTGTAGGTGTTACGGTATTCAGGCTAACAGCAGCTGCCTTGTGGTCGCTAATCCCTGTATTTGTCACAACACTCACTATTTGTCCAGGATTATTTGTTGCTAAAAGGTCAAGTATGCTTTCGCAACCATTTATGCTTCGAGTGGGTTCATGAACTAATTGTTCAAAATAATTTTCTGAGAATGCAAAAATGGTTCAAATGGCTCTGAGCACTATGCGACTTAACTTCTGAGGTCATCAGTCGCCTAGAACTTAGAACTAATTAAACCTAACTAACCTAAGGACATCACACACATCCATGCCCAAGGCAGGATTCGAACCTGCGACCGTAGCGGTCGCTCGGCTCCAGACTGTAGCGCCTAGAACCGCACGGCCACTCCGGCCGGCCTGAGAATGCATTCAGTACAATTTCGGATGATGTTTTATGCCTGTCGCCGGCTTTAAACGTATAATGTTTCCAGCATATCAAGGGTAGATTGAGGTCACCACCGACTATAATTGAATGAGCTGGGTACTTATTTGAAATGAGACTCAAGTTTTCATTGAACTGTTCAGCAACTGTGTCTTCTGAGTCGGGGGTCGGTAAAAAGATCCAATCAATAGTTTAGTCCGATTGTCAGGTATAACCTCTACCCATACGATTTCACATGAACTATCTACTCCAATTTCGCTACAAGGCAAACTACCTCTGACAGCAATAAATGCTCCACCACCAACTGTGTTTAATCTATCCTTTCTGAACACTGTTAGATCGTTTGAAAAAATTTCGGCTGAACTTATTTCCGGCTTTAGCCAGCTCTCTGTACACAGCGATTAAGATTCAAAGATTGGCTCAATTTACCTATAAACCCGAAGGACTCCATGTAAGTATAATTCATATCATTACGAATAAACAACCATGTTGTACAATGCCTTTGTGATAATTATAGTTTCCCTAGATTTACAGCATATTATAATCACCTTGTAGAAGCCTAAATATTGAGTCATCGAATTAAGCCGCGATTCTACTTCCATCTAGGATCCAATGAATTTATTCACGTGCCCAAGAGAGATGCTGATCCCTTGCTATATCAGTTCATAAGAATATTGCCGTTTGCCTTCATCTACCGTACCCCATCTAGACAAAATGTCGATGAATTGAACGAAACTAGACGCCTCTTGACTGACCCTCATTTGACGGTGACTGACCCTTATTTCCGATTCTGTTGACATAGCAGCCCGTGGTCATTAAAGGAGGGTGATAAGCCAATCAAGCGAACATAGTGGGAAGCGAAGCCTTCGAAGAGATACCTTCGGTATATTTCTGACGCTGTTCACCGATGGATACCGAAAAATCATAGTTTCGGAAATGAAATGATTAAGCTTCCCGTTGCTACAGTTATCATGACATTAATACGTATTTAAAAATCCACACAAAGATTTACTACAGATGAAGTGTGCTTCAACTCATAAAGATCATTCATGCGACTTCATTACTTGTTAGACATAAATTTACCACTGGGTAGGCCGGTCTCAGTGACCGAGCGGTTCTAGGCGCTTCAGTCCGGAACTGCGCTGCTGCTACGGTCGCAGGTTCGAATCCTGCCTCGGGCATGGATGTGTGTGATGTCGTTAGGTTAGTTAGGTTTAACCAGTTCTAAGTCTAGGGGACTGATGCCCTCAGATGTCAAGTCCCATAGTGCTCAGAGCCATTTGAACCACTTGATCCACTGGATAGCGCGGCTACATGTGGTTGTTGACAAAGATACTGCACCATCGTTGAGGGAGGGGAAATAGCAAGTACACTTATTTCAAAACATTATCGAGAGTGGGGAAATATAATCTTATAAATCTGGTAATAGTAGGTCTTACGAATAAAGGTGTCACTCAACAATAACATCTTTTGTTCAGTAGAGTAGGCAAACGCAAGATCTGTAGCAAATCTTGACCCTTTAAACTGTGGATTCATCAGCTGTATGAGTGGACTATTACTGTATCGGAAGAACTTCCTTCCGATCGGCTAATTGGGATAACGTGGGTGTCCTGGTCATTTACATTGTCACTTCTTCCAAGCCTAACCTGTATTACAACGTTTCAAGTTTCTTCTCCAGTAAAACATCACGATGCCAAGACCCTTTTTAAGTATTTTGAACAATAGTGCACGATTTCGCCCAGTCTCCTACAATCGATTCTTTTACACAGCCTTCTGTTTGGCCATTCAAAGTTTTCAACAAAATATTATTGATTTTCCGTTTAATTAAGTTCTGGCTATTTTCAGTTAGATTTGGGTTGCAGTGATAGGAAGTCGAGCGTAAAAGAAACTACCTTTATTTTCAAATCCCGTCCAAAGTGTAGCCAGGCTTACCTTTATTTGCCTTAACAGTTTTATCTGTTCTTGCTTGTTCATGTACTGTATCACTGAATTATAATTTTTTCTCAACCACGAGAATATATTTTCTGTTGAGAGATCTAGATCGGGTTATGACGTCACCATCCCTTAGCACCCAGATACACCCAGTGTCCCTGCTAC